>NW_017276489.1:99349-206844 GCF_001594065.2 Cyphomyrmex costatus | reverse complement strand
CAAAACAAAAGCAAGAAGAACAATACAACAGGAGACATGCAGTCAAAGCAAAAAAATTTGAACCAGGAACAAAAGTTTATGTTCAAATTCACACTTACAATAAATGGTCGTGGATTCCTGGGGAAATAGTCGAAAAAGTTGGAAGAGTTATCTACAATGTACTTGTCGACACACGAAGTCGCTTGGTTCGAGCTCATGCGAATCAAATCAAGTTTAGAGCTATCAAGGACAATGACGACTCATCTCAACAGCAAGAAATTCAATTACCACTTGAAATATTAATCAATGCCTTCGATCAGGGAGGAAAACAAGAGAACATTCAAGAAACTACCTCTGTTCCTCAAGGAAATTCTACTTCACCTCAAATTCTAGAAGACATCAACCAAGAACTATTGCAACCTCAAGAAGCGTCTTCACAACCAGATTCAGGTCAACGATCGGAACCTGTGCAACAGGAACAACCTGTGCAACAGGAACAACCAGAGAGCGTTAGACGCTCTCAACGCAATAGACGTCGTCCACGTAAACTGGAGGATTACCAGTGTCACTCTTCCAGATAGGGGAGGTGTTACCTACGCCTATGCTAAACGTCACGACATGCGCGGCTAGGCAACGATCTGTATGTCGACAGGCAGAAGGTCGACACCGGCAGTTGTGTTCAGACATTCAAAATAGACACACTCTTTCGTATTATTACTAGGCCTTCCGCATATTATGATTAGCACATAATTCTCAATTAAACTACGAATTAAAGATTAGTGACAAACACAACAATTATTATTTTAATTTTTTACTTTCATCTTTACAAATAAGTTTTTCCATGCAAGAATAAATATTGGTTAAACTTATCGCATAACCTCAATAACGTAATTTATTAGCAAATTTCCCTTACCGATGAAGAGTTCTTTGCACCGATGCAGTCTTCTCTGCCTTTTTCCCACAGAAATAGCACTTCATATTTTTCACGTCGCAATAACGCGCGTCATGAGAGCCCGAGTTGTCGAGGGGTGCAAGATGACGAGCAATCGTCAGAACTGAATGTAAACATACGAATGCACCCGACAGATACCGACAATTCCCGAAAATGACATAGTCGAGTCAACATGGCGGCTCTAAGTCGGCACACGAATTGCAGCCCATCCGCTATCCATATATACATATCAGTGGGCCCAAATGAGTGCGTCCTTTTCTAGATAGGATTACCCTCACTCCTACAATGCGTACTCTAGTACTACTATCTCTATGATCCCGATTCACTTCAAAGTGAAGTGAACTTATGGAATGTTTACACTGGATTCGCTCTACTCCGCACTGTCACCAAGCTTCGATTAGAGTATATCAGAGAAGGTGCCTTTTCACGAGCTGCTGAAACTGGCCGTTCCAGCGACAAAAAAGGTCACGTGAAAACTATTGTCGCAGAATTGTTACAGTGACAACTTTTTACATGAAATAGGGGTAGAAGCATTAAAATTAAAAATTGAGTGACTGATTTCATAAATGTTTTTCACGAAAGTGTCATCCACTATGAGTTCTGAAGAACCACTCGATCGTAACATTCGTAACGAACGCGTTTTGGATCGAGTCATCGAGTGCTCGTTTTTGTATATTTTTCAAAATGAGTCCACACAACGCGGCAGCACTATCAAATAGCGTCATATAGCGTTTGAACGTTTGACGCTTGTAGTTGAAACTGTTTTAACTACAAAATTTCAGCCGCTAAAATAAGAGCAACAGATCACGACAGATCTGTCGCTTCAATTGCTTATTTTAGCAGCACGTGAAAATGTACCTAGAAGCGCAACCGACTTAAGTCAGTATCGCAAAATTACTGAGATAAGTATTAAAAATGGCGTCGTTTGCAGACGAAATATGAAATCCACTAATCGTTTATTAGTCAGCCATTTTAAATACCACTGAATGAATGTCATGATTGGCTGACAGTCAGCTAATCAGATCGCGGAACATCGGTTGCGCTTCTCTGATATTTAGGACTCTAGCTTCGATTAACTCCTAAAATCGGCCTAGTAATTTTGCAGGCTTCCAACTGATAGCGTTTTCCACTGGGAAAACTGGTGCAGCACTAGCGCCGTGCTACCCAATCAGCATACCATATTTTATTAAAAAGTATTTTTTAAATATGGTATGCTGATTGGGTAGCACGGCGCTAGTGCTGCACCACTTTTCCCAGTGGAAAACGCTATGAAACTGATGTCAGAGCTGGGGGTCAATCACGTACTTTTTCCCCTAGGGCGGAAACGTGAAAAGTGAAAATTTTTTGCATGTATGTGTATATATGTTTATACATACATTCATAAAAGTTTTCACTTTTCACGTTTCCACCCTAGAGAAAAAGTTACGTGATTGACCCCCTGGGCTGCGTTCAGAAATTACGCCTAGGTAACTCTAGGCTATAGTTTACGTTACGTATATTATATCAAAAATGCACCCAAGAGTTATCTGAGTGTAATTTCTGAACGCACCCCTGAGCTCACATTAATTCTCCGACATCAGTTTCAGTTGGAAGCCTGCAAAATTACTAGGTCGATTAGTTAATCAAAGCTAGGTGACAGTGGTCCTGAGAATTGAAATCAGTCCAAACTAAAGGCTACGCAGAATAAAAGGAACAGGGAACAGAGAACAGAGAATAAGAATTTCAACCTATCAGAAATCATGTACTGTGGAATAAACAGTGTGTATTCCATAGTACATGATTTCTGATAGGTTGAAATTCTTATTCTCTGTTCCCTGTTCCTTTTATTCTGCGCAGTCCTTAATTCGTTTAAACCCAAGAAATTTCACTTCACTTCGAAGTGAATCGGAATTGGATGGCTGGGTGTAAACTATGTCTATGTTTAAATGCGACCCCAATTTAAGCGTATGTAGTATTTCATGAGCGGTTAGTGGGTTTTTAAATCTTATTTAAATTAATTTTAAAATATAGCTGACAGAGTTGTCGTTCATAATGCACCGAATGTTGTTACAAAGAATGTAATAGTTAATACGTAACAAGTTTATTTTTTTTAAAGTGTATCTTTTTTTATAGTAATTTTATAATGTATGCGAGCATGAATATATTTGAATATATGTATATATGGCTTGGTTTTCACAAATTATTTGAGACGTGGCACATTTCCGATACGATTTGAAAGTCTGTAAAAACCTTTTTTTTGATCGTTTCACTCATTTGGTGACTTTTCAGACATTTTAGTAACTTTTTAGGCTCCCATTTAGTGAATTTATTTTTCGACCTGCGGCAACACTGGTCTCTAATCAGCAGTGTCAGCACCAGTTTTCCATGGTTGATCCAAAGTTGAGAATGTGGTCGAATGATATACTATGGATTGAATATAATTAACAAGTGCATGGAGATTATGAAGGAAGAAGTAGAAAGTGCATATGTAAATATTGCATTATTTTGTACCAAAATGAATTAGTAGAATAATACATTTTATGTGTGAAAAAGAAGAACTGAAGAAATAATCTCAAGTTAAAGGTTATATATATATATATATATATATATATATATACATATTAAGAGTATGAAGAGAACGATTTATAAGGTACAGAAGCAACTTTAATTCATCAAAGTTTTTATGCTTAATTAAATACACTGAATTTGTAATTAAAAAACAGGATTGTCCTAACAAGGATAAAATAAAAGATGGGAAAAATTTGTAGTAAATTTTTGCTGTTTTTATTATCAGAATAACATGCTGTATATGTTGAGTTTTGCTTTTCTTCTTAAAAATTGCTTTTGAAGGAAATAATTTTGCACAAAAATGACAGATCCCTCAATGATGAATATGGACCAGACATACTGGAATTCCGAGGTGTATCAACAGAATGCAATGTATTATTCAAATCCTCAGATATCAAATTTTCCAGACTATTCTCAACCTCCCAGTTATAACTCGTCATATTCCTACAGTGTACCTCCTCCAAATATTTCTCTTAATGTATCAAATGTTCCTTCTTCGAATATATCGAATATTCCTTCTTCGAATATATCAAATATTCCTTCTTCGAATATATCGAATATATCAAATATTCCTTCTTCGAATATATCAAATATTCCTCCTGATGTTAACTCAACAAATTCAATGTACTATGCATCTACTACCTATCATAATGATTTTTCCAATAATATCCCTTATCATACACAAATGAATTCACAGTGTGGTGATCAGTATTATGATAATATGGGTTCTGCACAAGAATATATAAGTGAAAATTATGCCAATTGGAATGTAAAATCCTCTAAAAATGTATATAATAATATTAATAATGAATGGTACTCTAACAACTCTTCCATGAGTTGGACAACATATACATCTACTCCATGGTATGATACAAGTACAACAAAGTATAATGACAAAGAGAAATTACATCCGATGCAAACATATAAAGCCTCACAAAGAATGGAAGAATGGAAATATGATAACAGAGAAATGTCTAAACATGCAGTTAATAACAAAGAGAGATCTAAAAGTCCATCTAACACCCAAGAGAAAGTGTACAAATCACAACATGAAAATCATAAAGACAGATCTTGTCACCATAATAGGGAAACTAATTCGAGAGACTCTTCATATGATAGCAAGCATTCTGAAAAATCTAAACAACATGGAAATTATATATCCTATTCAGAAGAATCACACATAAATAACAGAAGCAGGAAAAGATCAAAATCACGGGAATCTCATTTATCCAGGGATACTAATAATAGTAAACGATCTAAAGGTCCAACTGAGAGAGAGATATTATTAGAGAAATATAGGTAAGTTTTGTATATATTCTTGCATTAATTTTTGCATGTAGGACTGATTTTTCTAGAAAAAAAATTATATTGATGTTTATCCTATACCATTTGCATTCTACATGTAAGAGTTATATGTATATAGATCTATTTACTTTTACTTACATTGTCAAGAAAAGACATCATTTATAAATAAATAAAACTTAATCTACTATTTATCTATATCTCATAACTTATTTCTTTTATATATCTATTTAAACTAGTTATGTCCATTTCCACCAATGCAGATTAACTTTAATCTCGGTTCAATTTACTCTTCATCTTTTTCTAATTCTAAAAATTAAAAAAAGATTAACAGTAAGTTAAACCCAGATTAAAGTTAATCTGCATTGGTGGAAACAAGCTATTGCTGTACTTTAATCTTCTATCACTATCACGAGAAAATCAGATTTGTACAAACATCTTTTTTTAACTTACTTATATTACAGTTTTGCTTCTTATAAACCTTCTCAGTGTTTATTCTTTAATTACATTTAGTTACTATTCATTCTTTCTCCCATATAATATTTATTCTATGTTATATCTATATATCTAAGACTTTCTTCTTATTTTTTTTATTTACTTTATCTCCTTATCTGATTCTTTTCTTTTTATTTCTTAAAAATCTTGCTTTCAACTGTATTCAAATTCTTTACTTTAAAGCATACTCCACATGACCTCTTTATCCTTGTCCACTTTTATGTATTATCTGCTTGTCCTCTGATATTCATCCATACAATCAATTTTATCAAAAAATATACATCTCTAATGCTTTTTTTTTTGTTAAAACTTATTTGCTTCCTCCACATTCCTTGTAAAAGCTATACATAATGTGTTTCTAAAAATGTAAATAAATATTTTTTTACATTAGGCGTAATTATTGTGCAACTAGTAACGACATAAGGCGAAAATTAAATGAATTATCAGCAATGGGATCTAAAGGTATACTTGAAAGTGAGAAAAAAATTTGGACACGCACATCGCCAGCGGATTTGTATTATGCCAGGGATGAAGATAATCCAAAAATAATGAAAAGTACTTCGAAGCTACAAGACTTGTGTGTAATATTTAAGAAAGTGTTAATAGACAGAGCAGCTGCAGCAAGAGAATTACAGGTACATTTATTTCCGTAATAAATTATATAATGAAATGATGTAACTATATTATGTTGTCTTATGTAGCCGCCTTATGAACCACCTTCAAGAAAAACAAGAGCACGTCTTTGTCGTCATAAATCTGAAGCTTGCAGTAGTAGCTCTTCATCGGATAGTGACAATTCTTTGGATGAAGATGACAGAACAATGGAAGAGTTAATGGCAAAGAAACAGCATCCACAAAGATTGCATCCTGAAATGTGGTTTAACGATCCTGGAGAAGTAATATGCAGAAATGTTTTATAAATTAATTTTTTTTTACATTATCTTAATATTTCAAGATATATTGCAATTTTTTTTTAATTATAGATGAATGATGGTCCATTATGTAGATGCAGTGCAAAATCGAGACGTTCAGGTATAAGACATGGAATCTATGCTGGAGAAGGTGCAATAAACAAGTGTGATTTAAATACAAACAATGCAGATAAATTGTATCATTATAGAATAACTATTAGTCCACCGACGAATTTTCTAACAAAGACACCAACGATTATTAAACATGATGAACATGAATTCATATTTGAAGGCTTCTCCATGCTTTCTCATTTCCCATTAGTTAAGTTACCTACATGCAAAGTTATAAGATTTAATATTGAATATACAATTCTATATATAGAAGAGAAATTGCCGGAAAATTTTACAATACAGGAACTAGACTTCTTTCGTAAGTAGTTTATTTTTATTATATAAAAAATATTTCTCTCGTGTTATTTGTCTTAACTAAAATATTTTTAATTTTCACAGAGACATATTTATTTAAAGAGATTTTGGAGCTCGTAGATTTTGATTTACATGCAGCACAGGACAAATCTGGCTGCGGACAGTTTCATTTTATGCCAAGATTTGTACGTGACTTGAGTGACAGTGGTCAAGAAATTCTATCGATGAACGAAGTTCTAAATTATTTGATAAAGAGTAGTACTCTCTTAATAGATCCAGACAATCTATCAAGATTAGTGATAATGCCACAATACAAATGGCAAGATTTTGCTGATGAGGTAAAGGGGATGGTCGTGACTTATCCAGGGAAGAAACCATGCAGCGTTCGTGTTGATCAATTGGATAGAAATCAAGAAGAATTATCCAGTAAGACACCGCTTGCTTATCCTGAGATAGTTCATTTTGGTATCCGTCCACCGCAACTTAGTTACGCAGGAAATGCAGAGTAAGTATCATACAGGGTACAATTTTGAAAATGATCTCCGTTACACGGCACGCTTTACGTCGAAGTTATAACATCGATGTTATGAAACTGGCCAATCATAGCTATTCCTCTGAAGAATGGAAGGCGATTGGCCACTTTCATAACATCGATGTTATAACTTCGGCGTAAATCGAACAATGTAATCATAATAAGTGTGTACAATTTTAAATGAAATAAGATTTGAATCCAGATTTCGAGATTTGATTTATTCTTGTCTGGTACCTTTTAATAGCTTTTACACAATTTTCTATCAATGATAATTACACGGATTACATAACTTTATTTTAACATAATTATTGTTTAACTAATGTAGAAATATAAATGCTTTTTACCTAAAATTATCGATAAATTTCTTAGAAGCGATCAAATTTAATAAATGCATAAGAAACTTTTCTTTCAATTTTTTGGAAGTTACATTTTTCTTAATACATAATGTTCATGCTTTAAATATAGTTCTATATCTATAAACATGTTTTGTACTAGTTATCAGAAAGCCTGGAGAGATTATGTGAAATTTCGACATCTACTTGCAAACATGTCGAAGCCATCCTTTGAAGATAAGAGAAAATTAGAGGCAAAGGAAAATAAGCTGCAAGAGTTACGTACTCAGAGCAAAATGAAGCGCGATGTTACGGTCGACGTCAGCTCCGAAGGATTTTACAGAACCGGCATTATGTGCGATATTGTGCAACACGCGATGTTGATACCAGTACTAGTCTGCCATCTAAGATTTCATAAATCTCTAGATAATCTAGAACGCACGTTGGGATACGAATTCAAAAACAGGTATCTGCTACAGCTAGCTCTCACGCATCCCAGCTATCGCGAGAATTTTGGCACAAATCCGGATCACGCGCGGAACTCTTTGACAAATTGCGGCATAAGACAGCCCGAGTATGGCGACCGCAGAATTCATTATATGAATACGCGTAAGCGCGGTATTAACACTCTGATAAACATAATGTCCAGATTCGGTGCAAAAACGGAAACAGAGTCGTCGATAGCACATAATGAACGGCTAGAATTTCTTGGTGACGCGGTCGTCGAGTTCCTTACTTCCATCCACCTCTTTCACATGTTTCCGGATTTGGAGGAGGGCGGTTTGGCTACTTATAGAGCAGCGATCGTGCAAAATCAACATCTCGCCGTATTGGCGAAGAAATTGAATCTAGAAGAGTATATGCTCTATGCTCACGGTAGCGATCTCTGTCATGATTTAGAGCTAAGACATGCAATGGCGAATTGCTTCGAAGCATTGATGGGTTCACTATTTCTTGACGGAGGAATAGAAGTGGCTGACCGGGTTTTCGGAGAGACGCTTTTTAAGGGTGAAGAAGATCTTGCCAAAGTTTGGGTTAATTATCCACGGCACCCTCTTCAAGAACAGGAACCGACAGGAGATAGACAATGGATTACCAGTTTCGAACTGTTACAGGTATTATTATATAATAACATTTAAACAAACTTTCAACTGTGGAACCGCTTTTTCTTCATCTTTTTTTATGTTACCAGAAATTAACCAAGTTCGAGGAATCAATCGGAATAGAATTCACTCATATTCGTCTTCTTGCTAGAGCGTTCACAGATCGTAGTATAGGATATACCAATTTGACATTAGGATCTAATCAACGGCTAGAGTTCCTAGGAGACACTGTGTTGCAGCTTATCGTTTCTGAATACTTGTATAAGTACTTTCCAGAGCATCACGAGGGACATTTATCGGTAAACAGTATTGTTCGTAAATTGTTTTTTGATAATTATTTTTTTCTTAAATTTATAATTATTTTGTCGCAGTTATTGCGGAGCTCTCTCGTAAATAATAAAACGCAAGCGGTCGTTTGTGACGATCTTGGTATGACTCAGTATGCGCTTTATGGGAATCCGAAAGCCGAATTGAAGACAAAAGACAGAGCAGATTTATTAGAAGCTTTTCTTGGCGCACTTTATGTTGATAAGGGTTTTAAATATTGTTACGTATTTTGTAATGTATGCTTTTTCCCACGTTTACAAGATTTTATCATGAATCAAGACTGGAATGATCCAAAGAGCAAACTACAACAGTGTTGTTTAACTTTAAGAACTATGGACGGTGGTGAACCAGATATTCCCGTGTACAAGTAAGTTTTTATTTCTTTGCCTACAAAAGAAACTTTTGTAAAATTACATATATGTATATTGTTTTTATTTCTGTAAATTTCTAAATTTTTTTCTACAAATATAAGAAATAAATAATTTCAAAGGATTTATTTTTATATAACATTCTTATGTGGCTTATTTTTTCTTTAGAGTCATCGAATGTAAAGGACCAACTAATACAAGGGTTTATACAGTCGCCGTATATTTCCAAGGAAAACGTTTAGCTACGGCTTCAGGACATAGTATCCAAGAAGCGGAAATGAATTCTGCCAAAGAGGCTTTAGAAAAATCACAAGGTATTACATACAAATAATTATAAGATTGAAAATAATTGTACGCACGCGCGCGCGTACATCCACACACACGCACACGCACGCACACACACACACACACACACAGTGTCGAAGTTCCGGCTAAATAACTTATCAGAAAAGCGTTATTGGAAAAAAATATTAAATACAAAAGTTTTAGAGTTGAAAACAAGAAATTTATTGGTGACTTTGATCTTGACCCAAAATTCAAGTTTAGAGGTTGTTCCAAGATCAACTTGAAAATCTTAAATGGAAACTCGAATTTTTTATTTTGGAAATAAAAAGAACGGGAAATTTTACTTAAATAATTAAACGTTCTAAATCGAGCTAAATGAATTTAATCATAAATATTGTTAATAAATTTACAATATAAAAGAATTAATATAAAAAATTAATATAAAAAACCTAATTAGCAAAATGTACCTTTCGGGACCCACGGGTCTTTCTTCAGCGATTACAGATGTTTGCATCGTTGGATTGATAATATTCTTATAAGCATTACAGACATGTTAATATATCGATCATGGTCCGGATTGATTCTCCTGTTCTCAATACGAGTATTGTAAGACATGTGTGACAGGATCATCATTACAATCCATCATAGGATTCTCATTACGCAGATATTACATTGTAATGATGGTCCTGTCTCACATACCTTACAATACTCGTATTGAGAACAGGAGAATCAATCCGGACCATGATCGATATATCAACATGTCTGTAATGCTTATAAGAATATTATCAATTCAACGATGCAAACATCTGTAATCGCTGAAGAAAGACCTTTTGGTCCCGAAACGTACGACATTTTGTTAGTTAGGTTTTTTATATTAATTCTTTTATATTGTAAATTTATTAACAATATTTATGATTATTAAATCCATTTAGTTCGATTTAGACCGTTTAATTATTTAATTTGTATTGAAAAAATCGAGCGAAATTTATTTATTTATTATTATTTATTAAATTTTATGTTCGAATCATTATTTAATGATTGGGTCAAAATGATTCCTGAGAATCATTTGAGGGTAATTTGAATCCATCAATTTTCGAAATGACCATTAATAAGAAAATCTATTCCTCAAAGTATATTCATACACGACGAATTATGACATTAACATGAATGTCTGATCAAAATTGAATCGAGCTCATTCCTAGGAATCATTCAAGAACTGAATAAATTTTTCCATGTAAAATCATGTCAAAAGACCAATTAGATAAAGTAGATTACTTTTGATTTTTTATTATGCTCCATAGTGACTACTGCATAGAATAAAAGGAATAGAGAACAGAGAACAGAAAATAAGAATTTCAACCTATCAGAAATCATGTACTATGGAATACACACTGTTTATTACACAGTATATGATTTCTGATAGGTTGAAATTCTTATTCTTTGTTCTCTGTTCCTTTTATTGTACATACGTAGCCCCTAACTTTCAGAAATTGTCAGGAGTACCAAAAGGATCATTTTTTGCAAATGAACCTAGAGTCGAAAGCGTGTCGCTACGACAGACAAATTGTTCGGAAAAGGACGGACCTCGAAATATCTCAAAAAATATAAGTTTTATAAATTCAAACAAAAGTTGTAAGAAACACAATCAATGAAAATTGCCTTTAATGATCGAGCTGGATCTTAGGTGCTGTTATAATTGGGAAGGTTTCGATTGTCTACGTGCACGATTACACACATTGCTCGCTGATTGGCCAATTTAAAAATAATATAACCTCATTGATAAAGCACAGAAAAGTTACTACCGATTGATGTGAGTGGTATGTGCAATCGGGAATGTAGGAAAACGGGATCTATTATAATTTCGTATGAATTATATATATTACGTATGTAGTATTTTAAACCGCGCACCGAACAATTTTGCGGTCTTGAAACGCTACTCTACGAAACTTATCTGGATAATTTAATTATATTGTTGCGGTAGTTTCGTAGAGTAGCGTTTCAAGACCGAAAAATTGTTTGGCGCGCGGTTAAAAGACTATATACGTAATATATAAAAATAACTACATATGTATATACATATAATATATAAACTCATACGAGAAATTATAATAGCACCTAAGATCCAGCTTGACCGTTAAAAGCAATTTCTCATTGGTTGTGTTTCTCACATATACGGTCCTATAAGAATTAATATTTAAAAAAAGTTGTAAGGTCAGTAAAAAAAGATTTATTTACTGACCTTATGAGTTTGATCTCAGGTGGCGTCCGTCGTCAAGGTCAGATTAAAATCACATTGATTTTTTAAAATAAAAACCCCCATTTTTTTGCATATTTTTGTAACTTATCTCGAGAGAGCTGTTCAAAATACTATAACAAAATATTTTTTCATTGAATACTTTTTGAATTATAAAATATAAAGGTATTAAATATAGTACCGTTGCGGCAATTAGCATTATTTATAATGTTCAACTGATGGTTGAAACCTTTCAAATGCCGTTTAGAGTTATGATCTTAACATTCCTCAAAATCACGATCTTTTGAAGCTGTTTTGTTACTTTCATATTTAATGTAAAAATAAAAATAAGAGGAACAACCTTCAAACGCCTTAGTATATAATGTCAAGATCATGACCCTGAACAACACACAATATATTTTTTAAACTCTACAACTTTTGTAGAGTTTTTTGAACACCTTATCGATTGGACTTTCCTGCGAAGATAAAAGGGTAGTACAGGTGATCTGGAACACTTAATATATATCAGTGTCCCGAACAACTTTAAGGAGAGATTCCTGAGAAAATTTTGAGACGAAAATTCAAATACCAAAATGTTAAGACTATAATAACTTTTAAATTATAAGCGTTTAAAATTAACGAAATTATATCATCTAAAGTTGGCGTGCTCAGGAGCACAACGCAAAGTACGCGAAAACTGACTTCTTTTGTCAACATCGATTTTGACGCATTGTATGTACATACAATAACATTGTACATACGATATTTTCCTTTTTATAATTTATTTTTTATAATATATTTTTTATCTTTATAATCTTTATATGATACATAAAACTGTCAGACAGAAGTTCTTCAAGCAATCTGCTATTAATTTCATATCTTAATTAGCAGAAAATACTAGCTTTTTATGTAAAAAAAAAAAAAAAAGAATCTTATATTTATATAATCTTATATTTACATATGTAAATATGTAATATGTAAGAGTCCTTTTGTCTTCTTAATTTTGTTTACATATGTAATCCTAAAATCGAAATTAACACAAAAGAAGTGATAAGTTTTCACAATTAGGGCTGCCGGCGCTGCCGCACACACCTTCCATAATAATAACCATAATACATACCGTAAAAATCAGCCAATCAGAATTAAGAGTACAAAAGAATTCTCGATTGTGATTGGCTAATTCTTACGGTATATCTTAGGGTGATTTTACATGCTACGCGGTACGCGGTAGGTGGTAAAGTAACTAGGAACCGCGCGCGGTAAGCCGCGCTAATTTTCTCCTACTATATTACATGTAATATGAGCAGAAACTGCGCGGAAAAGCGGCACGGACTAGTGACAAGTTGACGTTTCTATGCACTTTTTAATGAAATTAATAGATTTAAATGCAATTATTAAGCAGATTCGTTGAAAAAATAAGATTATTGATAAAATGTGCATAGAAATAAGTTAATACATTTAAGAAAATGCATACAAGTGTGAACTTGTCACTATCGTGCCGCCTTTCCGCGCTCCATGTAATAGTAGGAAAAAAGTAATAGGCGGAACGATAACGACATGGTCGGCATCGGCTCGGTCGGCTAGGTACATAACTAGAAATTAGCACAGGTATATATTGTGTATACTGCTAAGTAAAGAGAAATAATTTCGGAGTTTGGTAGAAAAAAAAACGATTTTCGCATTAATTAAAGACTGTTTTCGTCATGGAGACTGCAGATATGATGTTGATGGCCATGATAACATTAGATCTGTTCGCGTTGCATGAAATCCCCAAATAATTTTGCACTTAAAATGAGATAGATATATATTCGGAGTTAAAAAGAGAGAAAACGTAAGTGCAAAAAATGCAAGCAACGCGAACAGACCTATTATTAAATCTAATAAAACATCAGCCGATTAAGCCTAATTTTATCGAAATTTGATTTAAGGTAGCTCAACTACAATAATTACCATGCGCTTTATTGGCATAAATTTACTTGGAAGAAATTTACGTTAACTTTTCAAGTTAATCAGGAGACGCGGTAGCGGCCATGTTCAAAAACTGAGAGACGCTACAAGCCTCTTATCCCGAGTAACCAAAGTCCATTTTTGGGAGGTGCATAACTACCAAAATATAAAAAATTTTGAATCAAACGTTATATGTCCTGAAAGGCGGCAATCACCACGAGTAATTTGAGCCAAAAAAAATTTAAATCGGTCAAGCCGTTCTGGAAATATAAGCGGTCGAAAAGTGGTGATTTTAATGAAAAATTAAGAAACGTCTCCTTCTCCTTCTTCTTCTTCTCTATCCGCATTCAAAATTTTTCAAACCGCCATTTAAACTTTTCAACATCCTCCTTCACCTTTCACTCGCACCTCTACCATCTTCGGCCCACCGGACTTTCTCCACTCGCTCCTCCCCCTCCCCCACCAACCACCCCCACCACCCTTCTCTTTGGCTGTAATTCAATCTTTTTCGTTATTATTACCTTATAGTTACTTTACCGTATACCGCGTACCGCGGCTTGCCGCCGCGGTTCTTAGTTACTTTATCGCGTACCGCATACCGCGTTGCATGTAAAATCACCCTCATGGTTACGGAAGGTGTGTGCGGCAGCCCTTAGGGAGCCCCCTTAGTACTTTGCGTTGTGCCGCTCCTGCGTGCGTGCATGCGTGCGTGTTACAAATTTGGAATCAATATTAGACAAAATTGAATTTGTTATTATACTTTTTCATGCAACTTTTTAATATTTTAAATATATATTTTGATAAATATGTATGTATACATAAAACTTTTAATCAAAATTTTATTGAAACATATGTGATGAAACTGAATAAGGAATAAACTATTCTTTATAAGAACATAATACAAATACGAAGCCTATAACAATCTAGCTTGGATCTTAGTTGCTTGTATATAATTTCGCGTGAATTTATATAAAATATATATAGTCCTTCCAAATTGCGCGCCGAACAATTGTCGGTCTTGAAACGCAACTCTATTAAACTACCTCAGTACTATCACGAATTAAATTTATTAACAATTTAATAATTAATTGAGACTCTTTTGGTATCTTATATCGATGTTAAATTATATTAAAATCTGAAAATAATAATTCTTATTGCGGAAAATATTACCTCGGCTGGGAGTCGAACCCGGATCGCTTGTTTTACACGCAAGTATCCTAATCAATTAGACTACCGAGGCTATTCTTTATATTTAAAGTTTAGACAATAGTCTATTTTAAAATTGTATGTAAAATTACAATTCTTAAAATTTTTAATATGAAAATTTTGATTGTTTTTGTAGATTTGTTCCCGCAATTAGATCATCAAAAACGTGTAATAGCAAAAAGTGTGAAGATGCAACAATGGCCGAACAAACAGAAAGTAAAGAGAAAATCTGAAAAAAGGTCATATGACAGATCCGATGATTCTGATTGTAGCCAAAGTCGGAGAAGAAGTCGTAGTAGGGAACGTGTTACTCCAAAAAAAAGAGAAACTTAATAATTTCCTATTATTATTGTTATTAACTTGATATGATAAACATTATGATTTTCGTAGAAAAAATATACACAACATAATATTTACATTTTTGTGTAATTTTATATGTATAATTTTCTAATGTTTGTATTTTTTGTACCATAACAGAATAATCTCAAGTTTTGTTCATCATATTCAAATTTATTTTCAAAAAACACTTATTAGGTAAACATTAGTTACATTAGAGAGAGAAAAACAAAAATTGGTTTTAATATTAATATAACTGAACCTTTTTTAGACTTAACAATATCATGTATAGTACATTTCTTTTTGTATAATATCAAGAGATGCGGTAGTGTCTCCGACCATATTCAAAAACTGAAAGACACTACAAGTCTCTTATCCCGAGCCACCAAAGTCCATTTTTGGAGGGTGCATAACTACTAAAATATAAAAAATTTTGAATTGAACGTTATATATGTCCTGAAAGACGGCATCGCCACGAGTAATTTGAGCCAAAACAATTTTAAATCGGTCAAGCCGTTCTGGAGATACAGCGGTCGAAAAGTGGTGATTTTAATGAAAAATTAAGAAACGTCTCCTTCTTCTTTTCTATCCGCATTCAAGGCCGTATTAAAACTTTCTAACATCCCCTCTCTCACTTTTCACTCACACCTTCACTGTCTTCGACCCCCGCCCCTTCCCCATCACCCACCCTCATCACCCCTCTCTTTCGCCGTATTTCACTCTCTTTCGTTATATAATATTTTTAAATATTGTCCCCCACAGATCAAATGTCGCTCGAGCGGCATTTTGACCGCGCGTGGTGAGGTGAGGGGGACAGCGGAAGACGGAGGTGATTCGAAAATCGGCCGAAAGTTACATACACTTTATGTATTATATGTTCACTTTGAACTGGCACCTTTAATTAATAATATATCAGCTACTTTTCGTGGTAATATATTATTATTAGATAAAATAGTTTAAATTTTTGAGTATCTTTTTTTGAACATGGCTTGAACTTTTCATTTTTATATAATTTTTTCGGATTTTCTTATTTTTAATCTTTTATTCATCTGGTTCTATTTGATTTTAACCTTATAACTTACAATTGTATAATATTATAGAGTTATAGTTGTTTTGTGTCATATTATCTTATTTAACTAGTTCCTGATAACTATATAGATTTTTAATTTAGTTAAGAGAAATCCTATTTTTAATCAAAACCGATCTTAAGTACTTAAATATTTCGATGTGTGTGTGTGTGTGTGTGTGAGCGCGTGCGTGCAATTTTCCTTTTATATGATACAAATACTTCGCAACATTTGTGGGCTCAAGTGGACACTCCTTATCTTTTCCCATTTTTAGATTTTTCTGCATTCAATATTAACCCTTTGTTTAATCAAAATAATCTGAGTACCTTCATTGCGTAGCTTATAATCAAGCTTTATGTGATATCAATTAGAAGTTTGAGGTCTCCTCTAGAGGTTGAAACAGTTAGACTATTTAAAAACATGTCAGTACAACTGTTTGAAAAGAAAATGACAGAAAATAACATTCCTTCTTCACATGTAAAAAAAATTTTTTTGAAACGCGCATAGTACATATTTTTGTCTGAAAGTACTACATTTTAAGAGTATTACTAAGCGCCGTCGGAGGGATACGCTGAGACGATGAAAGTCGCCAAGGCGGAGATCCCCCTGGCGGAGTTACGGATCTCCGGGCGAGGAAGGCCGTTACAGGCGCCCTCATCCTGGAGGTTCGTGCGGCG
Source organism: Cyphomyrmex costatus (assembly GCF_001594065.2). Lineage (NCBI taxonomy): Eukaryota > Metazoa > Arthropoda > Insecta > Hymenoptera > Formicidae > Cyphomyrmex > Cyphomyrmex costatus. The sequence goes on along the minus strand of NW_017276489.1, from coordinate 189,819 downwards.
GAGGGGGATGCCAGGGCGGATGCCGTTGTATTACGTTGCCCTCGGCGGCGGCGTGTCCCTCGGCGAGAGGGGGGACAGCGGGTGCGGAGCGAGAACTCTGCCCTCGCGCTCAACTCCTCCATAGGGCTGTAGGGCGAGGCAAGAGGTCGGTGTCTCCCCTCGCCCGTCGGGGGTATGGAAGTCCCTAAAGGATCTCCGAGATGAGAGGGCGAAAACGCCCTCGGGCCAGGAGGTGCCGGAAGGTATGCTGCACGCGATTCCCAGGACGTCTTCAATATGGCATGAGGATGGACACTGGGAAGGGTTTTAGTGGGTATTCTCGTCCTAGTTGGGACGGGTGAGTCTCACATAAACCGGTCAGGTTCTCGTAACTGGCCGGGTATGCGTAAATGCATTTCCCCTGCCTTACCAAAAAAAAGTATTACTAAAATTGTAAGTAAAAAAAGCTAAAAAATAAAATATGATTTTTTTGTTATAGCTCATTTTTTAATGTGTATGTCTTCAAGAATTTTTTATACATATTATTTGGTTCATAACATTATCATTAATAAAACACCTTACATAATATCCAAAGTATATTCCATTCTTTGTTTTAATTGAATAGTTTTAAAATGGCATCAATTGACCAATTTGACCTAATGTGGTAACAGTGAAAGTTTACAAAAGTGTAACAACGAAAGATTAAATGCAATTGTCTATATATGGAAGAATTTTAGTAATGTATTCATTTAATAATGTTATAAGATATCTCCATAGAATGATTAATGACATTTTCATAATAAATCGCAGGATAGCTATCAGATTTTATAATAATTAAATCTGTTAATGGTAATGTATTTATATAATATAAAAAGAATGAAAGAAATACGCTTTATGTTAATTTGTATATATATGTTACTGAATTTATTTATTAATTATTAATTATGCAATTTAAGAGGTTTCTATTTTACTTCCATTTTACTAGTATCTTACTGATTTAGATTATTCTCTCATAAAACGAATATAATATATAAGGGTACGGTCAACGCGATACTATAATAAAATATATGTTTTTAATTCTTTACATACCAGATTACAATTTACTATAGAATTTGGTAATGAAGGAAAAATAAGTTTTTTTAGATACTCTGATTATTTTAAAAGGAGATGGCTTGATTTTTTATGGTTATTGAAAAGCCACTTTTTCTGGTAAATTCCTGAATTTCCATTTACACCATCCTATATGTCATAAAAGAAGTGTAATATACGGTGTTGATAAGATATTCCGATTGTGTCATCCGACTTTCCAACAAAATAATTTGATAGAGGCCATTAACATTTTTTTACAGAATGGATATCCTCTACATTTTATTTTTTCTACTATTAATAATAGAATCAAATTCCATATCAATAATATAATATTAAAAAAAAATTTTTTACTATCCCTTTTGTTGGTGCTGTCTCTAAAAAATTTAAACCTATTGCTAATATGTTTCAGTGTAAACTTGCTTACACTATACCCAATACATTGAGAAATTACATAAAAACAGGCAAAGATAAGTTGGAACATACACACAATCAGAATGTAGTATATAAAATTATTAAAATATCATGCGAGAATTATGATGCTAATTATGTTGGGCAAACTAAAAGACAATTAAAAACTAGATTGCATGAACATGTTTCGGATATTAACAAAGGTTCAAAATCCCCTTCTGTAATAACTAACCACAGATTAGAATTGAATCATAATTTTAAATGGGATAATGTGGAAATTTTAGATAAGGAACCTTCTTACAAAAAAAAAAAGATTAATATCTGAGATGGTTCAAATTAAGAAACACACGGTATAAACAGACAAAACGATACAGAGTCATTGCCCGAAATGTACATCAACATGATATATTCCCTTTCCATGTCTTAAATTGTTTTCTTTCTGTTTCCTCGTTTTCCTCTTGTGACATTCTCTACCATCGACATTACCTTATCTGTCATTAACATGATTAGTTGCTTTTTATCACTGTAAAATTTCTTTATTAATTTTTATTATAACATATGTACGTTTTTATAACTTAACTTTATAATAATAAGGCTCTATATGTATAAAACAATATAAATATAAAAAGGGCAAAGAGCCAAGTAAATTAACTATTTAATTCAAAAAATCAAACATCATACAAACGTTTTAACTCCGATCGGGTCATCTTCAATTTACAAAAATTATACAAAGTATTTTGAAAAATATATATAAGCAACGACGCAAAAAATATAATTAATCGCTTCTTGAAATTTTTCTAAATAATATGTAATTTTTAGTCAATAATAGTGTCGTGAGCATAATTAATCTAATAGAAAAAACAAAAAAATTAACTGTATCTTAAATTTAAAACATAAAGTGTTAAATATAAAAAGTTTTTTACATTGTAAATTGTAAAATAAAAATATGTAACGTGTCCAACAATAAAATCACAAGTTACTTATATAATATAAAATAATGTTTTAAAGCGTTTTTCTCTCTTAATTGGTCAATTTGTAAAATTATTTCTTCTGATTGGTCCATCAAACTCTTTAAAGTATTTGTAGTGAAACTTTGACTATAGTCTTACGTGGAGTCTACAATAGAAGTCGTAGCATCTTAAGTCGTAGATCAATCACAGTCGAATATGAGAAGAATAATCGACTATGATTGGTCAATTTTCCACTTAAGAGCGATTGTTACGATTTCTATTGTATATTTTGTATTAAATCGTAATTTTTTTTACTATCAGACTATGTCTTACTATAGCTTATTATTATTATGTACACTTGATTACTATTTAGATTTCAGTTATTTATTTCGTTCTATCAATATCGGACTATCTTGTTTTAACAAATACTTATTTTCATTAATTATAGTGTTACACTGTACAATATTATCACAAAAGTTTTCCAAGTCCCAATGTTTTTTCAAAAGAGCAAGATTTAGATCAAATAATGCATACCGAAAACACTGTATTTGAGTGCACGTAGCGACACTATGGAGCTGCATTCCTAAGTCATGAACCAAAGTCTTCAAATACATATCATTCTCATTTACACAAACAATTTCTGAAAAAGGTGAAAAATGTATTATCACACATATAGTTTATATTTAACAAATATTACATTTACCTAATGTAAATTCAGGAGATACGAAGTCTGTACATTTTATGTTGTATATCATTGGAATGTTTGTGTCAACAGGTCTTATTGGACCTTGCACAGCCAACTCATATGCAGCTTGACTCTGCATATCCAACCCACACAATCTAGAAAAAAGACATGATTAAACTATAATATTCAACATAAATTAAGCTTTAATATTAATTAGTATCATATATATCTATTGTACAACATACTCAAACATCTTTCTCTGATGAGCAGCTTGCATGGAGGCACATATTTTATCAATTGCATTGCGTTTAATATATTTATATGTAGACTTCTCAACGATTTTTCCAGTTATAAAATATGTGTCTGTTGCCTGACCTAAGAGGCCTTTAATTCTGTAACTAGTTGGAGATTTAGATTCTTTCATTTTGTGAGCCCATTTGGTGCCACCATTAATACCACAGATCATGAGACCTGACATGTCTGTGCTCAGATAATTAGCGCATATCAATACAAAGTCTTTAGGTTGATACCGTGGACCTACTACTAATGGATGATCCGCGTAGCTCGGATGTGTAAATACTTTCATCGTCCTAGTTGTATCACCTTCTATACATACATGTTTGATTGGTCGACGCACATGCATACTGTTTAAATCTAGAAATCATGAATTGTTTTTGACAGTTTACATTTTTTTTTAATAATAAGATTATTCCTCCCTAAGTAGCATAGCAACGTCTGCAAAATACGTGTTACTTAGAATAATACAACAGAGAAAAGTAAGAGCAAACATAAATTTGACTAAAAGAAAAATAATAATTTCCAAATTAAATTTATCATAATTACAATTATTTTACCGGGAGTGAGTCAGTCTCGCTTGTGCATAGTGGTGAGTCGTAGCATTTGATTTTTGTGATTTAATTTAATACTGTCAAACTATTTGTTGTGACTCACTGTGTCTGAGACTGATTGGCGTAAATTATTCTGAAGACCGGTTTTGAGATTGTTTGCGATGCAGTATCGTTGTGAACATGATGAGTCTCCTCACTCCCGGTAAAATAATTATAATTATGATAAATTTAATTTGGAAATTATTCTTCTTCTAAGATATTCAGGAAAATTATTTTCCCAGAATTTCAGCTTTCTTTTATTTCTTTCCTTTTTTCCTTTATTTTATTCATTTGATTATGCTCTTTTAGGATGAAATTGTCATCAGAATTTATTTCTCGGTTGTGAGGGAGCTTACTATGACTAAACATCTTTTTATCCTTTGTTATTTTTAAATTATAATTTATTTATGTAATTTTTATTGTCTCTGAAGAAGGCTAAAAAATGAGTCAAAACATGTAAGCTTAATTTTTTAATAATTTTTTGTAATAGAAAAAAATTAACATATCCTATCCGCCTAATCGCCTAGAAATTACAGTGTAAATAGTGTCCGCTTGCAATATTTCTAACCTATTTTAAATTACATTTTAAATTTCGTTCCTATTGGACCGAAAAGTAACGAAACGCATGCGTATGAGATCGAAATGCATGTAGAAAACATGGCAATTGTAAGGTTGTGACAGATTTCCTAACTTCAATAGTCGGCAACTTTAACGCTATCTCGGTTCGCGGGGCAGAGCGACGCTTATTTCTGCCAGATTCTTTCGTATTACGGAGAAACGCTTCGAATGAGTATAATTTAATCGATTTTTGAGAGGATTACCCTCCATTGCACCTTTACCCAAACAAATATTTTATATAATTTTTGTTTTCACAATAGAGAATTTGTTTTTAAAGAAGAAAATTTGTGTTTTTAAAACAAAGAATTTGTGTAACCTTCTGTACATTTTATTTCCAGATTCTTTCGTTTCATGCAAAAACGCATTGAATGAACATAATTTCATTGAAATTAAAAAAAGATGAGTGTCTTCTGGATAATTATTATTAAAGCAGAAATAATATATGAACAAATGTAAATAAATTTCAAGAGACATAAAAGAAGAACATTCTAACCTTGGCAAAGACGATGAATTATGCTATTCCGTGCGTCTAAATACGTGACTATTGGTGGTTTGTAAACGGCAAATATTCCATTTAATGCTTTCCATGCTATTCTAGCGTCAAAAACCAGTTTTTTCGGTTTCGAAGCTAGAGTATTTATCATCTTATCGAAAATACGACAGTAAAAGGTAAAAGTGTGTAAGGTATAAATTTGTATAAATAAATTAATGGCGAATTCGGTACACATGCACTGACTCTGCTCTGGTGCTGCCCTGACATGGTGCGAGTGCAAATCACTTTGATGCTATTGGCTGTTTTCCAGCTAGGACACAGAAACGTTACACTGTGCTCCACTGTGTAAAGACTTGTTGGAACGATAGAGCTCTAATTGGTAACACTGGCATACTCTACACGTTCGTACTTAGCTTTTTACAGTGTCGAGCAGTGTAACACTGTGTCACAGTTGGAACACTTTGTGTAAGACACAGTGTTACACTGTGTCATCTGTGTACGTTGTTGGAAAACACCCATTAGCAGAGAGAAACCTGAGGGTGATTTTACATGCAGCGCGGAACGCGGTAGGCGGTAAAGTAACCAGGAACCGCGGCGGCAAGCCGCGGTACGCGGTATGCGGTACGCGGTGAAGTAACTATAAGGTAATTAACCTGAAAAGTTAACGCAAATTTCTTCCAAGTGGCCAATAAAGCGCATGGTAATTATTAGATTTAATCGATTTAATAATGTTATCATGGCCATCAACATCATATCTGCAGTCTCCACGACAAAAACAGTCTTTAATTAATGCAAAAATCGTTTTTTTTTCCTACCAAACTCCGAACTCCGAAATTATTTCTCTTTACTTGGCAGTATACACAGTATATACCTGTGTTAATTTCTAGTTATGCACCCAGCTGACCGAGCCGATGCCGACCATGTCGTTATCGTTCCGCCTTTCTTTTTTCCTACTATTACATGGAACGCGGAAAGGCGGCACGGTATAGTGACAAGTTCACATTTGTATGCATTTTCTTAAATGTATTAACTTATTTCTATGCACATTTTATCAATAATCTTATTTTTTCAACGAATCTGCTTAATAATTGCATTTAAATCTATTAATTTCATTAAAAAGTGCATAGTAACGTCAACTTGTCACTAGTCCGTGCCGCTTTTCCGCGCAGTTTTGGCTCCATGTAATAATAGGAGAAAATTAGCGCGGCTTACCGCGCGCGGTTCCTAGTTACTTTACCGCCTACCGCGTATGTATGTACATACCGCGTTCCGCGCTGCATGTAAAATCACCCTAATCGTAAGGTCTGAAGCAAATCGACCAATCACAATCAAGATTACGATCTCACATTTTAATACGCTAAACTGTGATGAACAAATTTACTTAAGTGTTTACCAATAAAATTATAAATACTTTAGTGAAAATTTACTCTCTTTTATCATTTTCACCTCATTTTAAAATATATAATCGATGCCCTGAGTCACATCAGGCCTGTTGCGTTGCTTATACTTCTTATACATAACAACTTCGTTCGTTCTCTCTCTCTCTCTCTCTCTTCAACGTATATATATTTATCTCGTCAAACATTTTGGGGATTTTAAGCGAACAAACCTATATCACAGTATATACAGTAGCGCAACTCTCTGTCGGCACCTTTGATGTTAGTGAAGCCTAAAATGGAGTGCGCATGCGCGGCCGAGGCGCGTAACCAATCAGGGCACTGTATTCTATCTCACTTCTGCTCTCTGTTTATAACCTTTTCTCTCTTTCTAATTTATGTTCTAGCAATGTCCTAACCTAATTTGCACATTTGAATACGCGTACTAACAAGTAACTTTTATAAAATTATCTTAATTTATTTCATTATTCACAGCGAATACAGAAATCTATAGTTCTCGTTTACACTATATAGATATTTAATACTCACAGTGAAAAACGAGACGCATTTGAAAGAGAAAATAAAATAAAAATTAAACATATATAATGCACATTTATTTTATAACACTATATTTTGCAATTAAATATACCCACAAAATATATTATTATTAACTAATTGTACAGCAATATTGTATGTATAGCATATATCTTGTGTATACAATATAATATATACGCAATTAGAACAGAAAGTCACAATAAAGTCAAAATGACATTAGAATGATTGAAAAATGACTTTTAATGATCATTTTGGAACAATTTTAACATCATTTTGATACAATGATGACTTGTTTTGTTTGGATATATAATTAATGTGGTATTTCATATTTTGAAATATCATATGGCTCGAATAAAATTACTTATATTTATTATATTTTTTTCATATTGAATATAGTAACCGCAGATATTAGGAAATGCAAGAATATTCTCTCTCTCTCTCTCTCTCTCTCTCTCTCTCTCTCTCTCTCTCTCTCATAATTTTGTTGGTACTGCATCCGGATGAAGAATAGCTCTACTCTTGCTTATATTGTACCACTTTTCTTCAAAATGTAAGTGGCACAATCTATAAATGCGATGGGCATATTCTGCTCCACTTGCTTCTAAATCTAATCTTTCACACGCACGTATCCATTGCAACCATCTATATAAATATTATTATATTGGTTATTGTAAATACAAATAAAATATAGATAAAAAAATAATAGATATATATATCTACACATATACATATATATATGTTATATATATGTTATATATATGTTATGGTATATATATATGTGTTGTATACAGAAATTAAAAAATATTGAATATTCCAAATATACATATGTTAATATATAGCATAATATACAATAAATTCGTATGTGTTTTAGAAAATAAATGAAATAAAAAGTTGTACCTGTCATGTTCCTTTGGAAACCGAAAAAAGTGTCGTTTTTCCACAATATTTTTATTACAGTCCTCCTTTACGACACACCATCCGCTTGATTTTTGAGCACACATTTTTTTCGCCTTTTAAAATCTCTCCAAATATCTGTAACAGAAAGCTAAGATCAAAGTGCTTCAAGAGAATTTGAAATCTGTACTATTTTTGTACAGATAACCTATTCTCCGTAAAGCTAACTCGGTCTACGTTCTCTGTTTTTTTACACTTTCTTAAACACGTCTGAATACACTGAATAATTATTAAAATTAAACACGTATCACTTATCACTTTATCACACGTAGCACTATTCTCACTGTTTCTCACATAAAATTCGTCGCGTTCCCGCCACTTTCCGTCAAATGGTCCTTTAAATGCCTTATATGGACATTTCAATGGGACTGACAGACACCGACAATAGAAAGAAGAAGTGAGATAGAATACAGTGCCCTAATTGGTTACGCGCCTCGGCCGCGCATGCGCACTTCATTTTAGGCTTCACAAAATCAGGAGAGTTGCGCTACTGTATATACTGTGCCTATATCTAAACTGTGCCTATATATCATATAAGCGCAATAGTCTTTTTACATCATGACTCCGGCACACTATATACAGTAGCGCAACTCTCCCGATTTTATGTTGCCTAAAATGGAGTGCGCATGCGCGAAATAGGCGAAGTACTAGACTGTGCTCTTTCTCTTTTCATCCTTCTTTCGCTCTGTCAAAACGCACTAGATTAACCTAGATTTATTTGCGTCACACTCCAATGAATGCATTGAAGTGAGTAAGAACTATTGTAGGAGCATGTTGGAGAATGAGACACGAATAAATGTACTAATGCAATAAAATAATCTAAACTTAATGGAAATTAATACAAATAAATTGTAAATATATTGGTAAATAAAGAAATAAATGTAAAATAATTAAGAAAAATATTAAATTATCTGAAAAATATATATTTATGTAGAGAAATATTATATAATTGTAAATTTGTAAATATATGCTATGTATATACATATTATCAGAAAGTTGATATAAAAAAAAATTTATAATATATATTATATATTATATATATAATGTGTGTGCAAAAAAATAAATATAAAATACAACAAATAAAAAATGTAATATATTTAGAAGATAATTTAAATTAATAAATAATATCATATACTGAAATAATTTTGATAATAATTATGCCAAGACATACTATATATTATATATATACTTATACAATAATACAAAAATATTGTATGTTAAAATATTAAAAAAGGGAAATTTTTTATTAATGAATTGTTTAAAGGGAACATTGAATAAAGAGAGAGCATAAAGAAGGAGAAAATGAGATAGGGCAACCTATTTATTTCGCGCATGCTCATCGTTACTACATATACTGTGCTAGTGCGTTTTGACAGAGTGAAAGAAGGATGAAAAGAGAAAAAGCACAGTCTAGTACTTCGCCTATTTCGCGCATGCGCACTCCATTTTAGGCAACACTAACATCAAAGGTGCCGACAGAGAGTTGCGCTACTGTATATACTGTGACTCCGGTCTTCTCCTTCTCCGACAGCCCGTGAGATGGATCAGATCCAGACGGGCGTTCCTTCTTGTCGTCTGCAATGTCGAGGGTGAGTTTCCGGCGGAAAATGACCAAGAATCGTATATGTTTCTCGGTCGAGTGGTGTTAGAACCGTCGAAAATCGATGCGCACGATCGAGGATATAGTTGGAGATCCAGAAATGCTTTATCCTTATTGACCATTACTGACAAGCGTGTTGCTCGTTACCCGTGAGTGTCGCGACAACAGAACGTTTTTCATTCATACTCCCAGTGCGACAATTGAATTGAATCACGGAAACGAAAGTGGACGCTAGTTCACTATCGAACGGTCCTTCGTTCGCTGAGCTTCGAAATTTGAAGTATCGACGAGGTACTCGCCACAAAACCATAAGATTATGCAGTGGAATCGAGAGAGAATATAAAGATGTCAAAAGATACTTTTGCTAGCTATTCAATGTAAATAAAGGACAGACAGAAACAAAGAAAAGGAGGGAGAAATTTCACAGATAATACGTGAGGAGACACTATGTTATGATACGTATTTCGACGGGTTCGGAAAAATTAAAGTTCTCCCACGTTCTCAGCTGATTGCAGCTGATCAGGAAAGCTGTAAGGTTTGATTAGGCTTGAATGAATATTGATTACACACACATTGGAAATAATTATTGAACGAAACTTCGTGTTAAGGTAGATGTTAAGATAGATATTGCGAGGAGAAAATAAGCAAACAGATCTTAAGTTAGAAAATGTTAGCAAACAATTCAACATCGGTGAGTATGAGCAGAGGCAGCAATAATCTTCAAAATCGAAACTCTCAGAGGTCCACTCTCTTGAAAGTGGTGATTCTTGGAGATGGTGGTGTTGGGAAGTCCTGTCTTATGAATAGATTCGTGTCAAATCACTTTGACGAACACAGTTTTCATACCATTGGAGTAGAGTTTTTGAACAAGGATATCGAAATCAACGGCGAGGCATATACACTGCAAATATGGGACACAGCTGGGCAGGAAAGATTCAAGACTCTTAGAACACCGTTTTACAGAGGCTCAGACATTTGTCTGCTTACTTATGCGGTAGACGATAGGACAAGTTTTAGAAATCTCGCGCTATGGAGATCTGAATTTCTTAAGTATGCAGATGTTCAGGAGGGTTCCACTTTTCCATTTATTGTTGTTGGTAATAAGGTATGTTATCATAATGAAAAGGAAAGACGTAGAAATGTGTTTTTGAAATGTTTATTATAAAGATAGTCCTTTATGTTCATAATTATAAATTCTTGCATCAGATATTTTTTAGTTTTTTCAAAAATAAAAATTGATATAAAAATGTTGATGTTATTGGATCAATTAATCATTTGACAGAATAATAGGAAAAAGAGAAAAAAGTGAAGTATTACAATGTTTTAGGATTAATCAACTTAAATATCTGATGCACAGATATAAGTATAGTTAGGATTAATTTGAACTTGAGTGTCATGTTGTTATCTACTACTGTCTAAGTATCTACATTGTCAAGATGGTGATAAAAAATAATCAAAATTGTATTTATATCTTTTATGTATCATATATTTATGTATATATGATAAAAAGTCAGTTGTTAATCATAGAATATTGTAATACTTTTTTTCATTATATGATACAAAATTTTTATTTTTATTATTAATTTTTGAAAAAATTAAGAAGTATTTGAAGTTAGAGTTTGGGATTCTTAATATAAACACAAAGAATCTATCTTTTGCAAAAATTGCATTTTAAAAGCTCATTTTTACTTCTAGTTCTTTTCTTGTGAGTAAGCAAGAGCATTATAAAATAATAATATTATGTTGTATAATGTTTTTTTTATAGGTGGATGTTCCTGAATCCGAAAGACAAGTTTACATGGAAGAAGCTCAAGCTTGGTGTTCAGAGAATGGTAATCCTCCATTAGTTGAAACGTCAGCAAAAGACGCCACTAATGTCGAAGCAGCTTTTGGGGCAGCGGTTGACGCATGGGCACGATTGGAAGCTAGATTAGAACGGCCTTTAATGGAAGACACTGTCGATCTTTCTAAACAGCAGTCCCAGCATCGTACGAGCTGCTGCATGCCTATTTCTGGCACCGAGTAGGTAGCTGTAGGTCACAGCTTGTGATTTTCACAATTTTCTTTTTGTGTTCCGATGAAATAATGCATGATACATTTTTCTCAAGATCTACATTTGTAACCAGATAATCGAAATGGTTGGTAAGAAGATAGACACGATATATAGTCTTTATGTGATGCATACTGACATTTTTGGAACAAAAGTTTTCTTTATGTTTGGAAGAGGGATACACAACGTCGCACTATTGAACTCAGAAATGAAATGCTTATTCTATTTAGGATCTATAAGGATACACGTTACACAGTAGAACTGTAAGAGATTATTTTGTTCGGCCTGTGTTTTATTTTTTTGCACATTTATAGTAAGATGCACACAATTCTTTTAAAAGTTTATAGAGAATATGAATGAGCTTGCTAAAAAGTTTTGAATAACTAATCTCTTTTCGGTTTTAGTTTCAGAAATAGATATTTTTACAAATTATATTTAGAATATCGGTTTGTTTACTCTTGGCATACTTTGTTTCTAGGTCTAACAAAGTAATTTGAAGAGAATCTCTTGCCTCTGTCTACAATACTCTCTTCATTATATGGTGAATTTTCTTTATTGACACTGGAATTGCATCGGTTGTGTATATATAGGATATTGTGTTTAAAATTTTTTACTTGGAAAACACCAATTAAAATTTCCAAACAATATACGGACCGCATAAAATATTATTAGCAATGAATGTGCGATTTCTTTATTAGCTGGTTAATATTCTTTTTCTTATGAATCTTAATGAAATACTCAAAAATCGTATATACGACAAATAATATGGATATTGTGATTGATCTTTCCAGAATACAACCTTAAGATATAAGATCAGATTAAACGTCCTTTCTATCAACGCTTTGTGCAGCTCTTAAGCTACTGACAGTATTTTAAGTGTTTAATATACTATCGGCTTGTGATAGTGTACTGATGATAATAATAATAATAATAATAATAAGAGAATAAGAATTATATAGACATAAATTATACACAAGAGGTAGGTGTAAATTATAATTTTAGCTTTGTAATCTAAATTTGCCTTATTCTCGCGATATACATCTGACAATGAAAGCAGTAAAGCAACATGATTTTTATTTAAGTGTGACCTTGCTACAAATTTTTATATTGCCCGTATTTATATGTGAATTCGATGTTTGTACAAAATGTGGCATATTTTTGTCTGCTCTTGGAACGATTTGGATTCTATAAAATTAATATTATGAAAGTGAAACTTTTTGTACCGATCGCGGATACATACGATGCGTTTCTATAGCTCCACATGTCTCATTCAGATGAGGGGTACTTGATTCATTAGAAATATCTCATATAGAGTATAAAGAAAAAGTATGTGCTAATGATTTCTCAATGACACAATTTGGATTGATTGCGTATGAATATGCATGCTGGTGCTTTTTATATATGACTATAGCTGTGGTCGAAGTTTCGCTATAAATGCTTTGAAACGTTTAATTGTGACCAATCAAATAACGCTTTAAAGCATTTGTAGCATCGCGTTGACCGTACTCTATATGTCAAGTATATAAATTTATGATAAAGAGCATAGAATGATGATAATAATAGTTAAGACGTTAAGCGTATAAAACTAATCATATCAAGGTGATGACCACCTCATAATATAAATTAGGCATTCTTACGTCAAATCTCTACAAAATCTATGAATTATTTTTAAAAAATAAACTGCTGCATATATATACAAGTTTTATTTGTGAAGAAGGCGTGTATCAATTGTTATTAATTATTTTTACATATTTAACAAACAAGGCCACTTATCGTGTGTACTGATCTATGCAAAATATATATACATATATATATATATATATATATATGCGTGCGTGCGTGCGTGTGTGCGTGTATGTATGTATGCCTTAAGATTTTGTAATTCTAGAAATCGATTTTGTAAAAAAAAAAATAAACTTCTACTGAGCTTGTTTAAGAATTGTCATATTCTTGTGAATCAGCTACATATCTTTTTTTTTTTTTTAATGAAAAAATGTCCTCAGTTACTATTTACGCATCTAAAAAGAATGTTTTATAAAAATATCTAAATGAGCATCGACAAATGATATAATAAGTATGAATGAAACAATAATTTATAATATGGGAATTAAAGAGAAAAAAGGAATTATAATACTTTCCTTTATATTTTTAAACTCTCTTCTCTTTTTTCGCATTTAAGGCTGTATTTTTTTTATATTTTACATGTAATTTACATATCAACGTATTATAATACGTTAATATATTATAATGGTATGTCTTTACAATTATTTAAAATAGTGTAGCACACTTTTTCCTAAATATTAAATATTGCTGATTTATAACAAATATTTTTATAAAAGAATAACAATAAAAACAGATAGTAAAAATATTAAAGTGTGAAAAAGTGTGCACACTGGACAGTGTATTCTATGAATCTCTTAATAATATTTACAGTTTACCATATTTATATATGTCCCTCAGATTCAAGCTCCTAATGATTTTTTATAAAGATTATATGTAGATTTCGTAATAAAATTATTTAAAATATTTGATCTAAGATAACTTAAGAATAATTAGCTTATTTTTTACGATAAAAATAAGGAATTATAAGAGGTATTAAAAGCTAAATTATGGAACACTAGTAGAATAAATAATTCTCGCCTGTTTGCTGCACTTATATATCCACTGTGTGTCATGAATTTAGAGAACATTGATTCTCTATACGTCATTTCTCGTAGAAGATAACGTACGTAATTTAATCTCCGTCCTCTTATTTTTTTGCATTTCTGCCAGATTGCAGTCGTGCACGTACTTTCACGCAAATACAGTTAAAAGGAGTAGATTAAAGCGATTTACTAAATGCTAATGACAATGTTCCGTAACGTCTACGATCACTGATTTCTTCCAACCGAACAGGAAGTAACCAACGGCAGCACCCAATACCACGGCACAGCACAGCCAGACATTATAAGTCATGAAGATTAACATCAAAAAGTAAGATAGGACGATTTGTATAATGTGCAGAAACGTTTGAAACAGATGCATCCAGGACATCATAGTCGGCCTGCACAGATTAACACGGTTCATTATGTCCAAATTCACTTAACTTTTAACATAACGATTTTCCAGTCTTTTACTACATACGATGATGGGTCAGTCGTGTTCCGGGTTAATTTTCATTACTTTTATAAGTATATAAAAACTATTATAAGTGATTCTCTTATATACGTATACATCTTTCGAAACTTTAACATCTTTAGAAAGTATTTGTAAGTTTGTGTTAAAATATTGTATAGGTACTTGGCTTAGCGCCGAGACACTACCGTGTCTCCAGATATACAAATGTTATAATTATTTGGTGCTTTTAATATAAAAAAATCCACATCACGAATAATTCAGTCGGATATATTGAAAGTTAAAATAGTAAAAACATGCAAAATTTAAAAGATTATTATTTACTATCTATTATTTAATATCTATCATTTGTAGCATAAAAAATCATTTTATACAAAACGGAAAGTGAATATTTATACAGTATATTTAAATTATAATAGTATCAAAATTATTATATTATATTAAAATTAATTTAGATTATGTATTCATATATTAATATTAATATACATATACATATTTAATCGGATATAATTTCCGACATAAAAAAACAAGAAATACTTATTTCAATAAAATAATTTAAAAAATATAAAATTGGATTCCTTATAATTAAATAACAATAATAATTTAGGCTGCTGTTTAGGAGTCAGCGCAGTAAGATAAGCGCACAATTAAATTCTAAAATATACTTTACTATAATTTAGGAAGTACAAATGTATTTGGACGTTTCAGCCATTGTGATTTTGGCCATCTTCAGTAAAAGTGTACAATATAAAATCCTAGCTACGTTGATTATTGTCAGTTATGTAATCCATACGGTAAGCACAATCATTCGCCTTTGAAATTAATAAGCTTTTCCTAGTGATGATTCTGTTTTTTCTATGTAAAATTAAATGTGTGTTATAATAATTACATCG
Source organism: Cyphomyrmex costatus (assembly GCF_001594065.2). NCBI lineage: Eukaryota > Metazoa > Arthropoda > Insecta > Hymenoptera > Formicidae > Cyphomyrmex > Cyphomyrmex costatus. The sequence continues at coordinate 174,168 of NW_017276489.1, read as the reverse complement.
GATAAAAATTAAGCAAGAAATTGTGTTTACCCAAAAATCCGTAAATTACACAATGAATAGGTTAAATTTATTTCGCATTTCGATGTAACATATAATTAATTTTTATAAAATTGTTAAACATATACATATATCTTCAGAAATAATGTCCTCTCTCTACCACATTCAAATTGACAATATACAAACGCTGTTATAATACAAAAGCCAAAAGGACATGCATATAGGAAACTAGTAAATAGATACGTTTACAATTTATTTAGTATGTCCGTGTAAATTCGATCTAAACCATCGCAATCATTTTGTAAATTAAGACCGATGGTTTGTCGTTTAATATGAATCATTTCTGAGACTAAGAGTTTATATTGTAATAGCTCTCCACATCCAGAATATTCACATTTTCCCAATCAAACTCATGATCGTGATGTATTCTATGTTCTGTTATAGTGGACATGGACATGGAGGGTCTACATATATTTTTTTGGTGTTCTTTTAATCTTGTTTTTAATTTTCTACCCGTCTGACCGATATATGAAGCGTCACAATCCTTACAATTAATTTTATATACATTTCTTTTTTGATTATTATTTAAAGGATCTTTATGTACTCTAATATATTTATTTAATTTGTTTAAGCTAAAATATGAAATGCTATATAAACTTGTTAGTTTTACGTTAGTTTCTTTTAATAACATGTACAGAAGAATTGAGTTGTAAAAAAAATTAATAAAAGTTTATTAATTAATCTCAATAGTCAATAATACAAACTTAGTAGCAAGAAGATATACTCGTACAAGAAAGAACGAAAGAAGAACGCAATTGTAGACGATATTGTGTTGTAATCTAATATCTAGCTTCATACCGCCTAAACTTCCTATAGCTTGATACACCTATAGATCACTTTATTATTCCAACAAAACTGTTGTTAATAATGTTTATAAATTAAAATTTCTATATTCTTTACACCATGTATAGACCCTCGTTTTCCATGTCCACTATAACAGAACATAGAATGCATCACGATCATGAGTTTGATTGGAAAAATGTGAATATTCTGGATGTGGACAGCTATTACAACAAACACTTAGTCTCAGAAATGATTCATATTAAACGACAAACCAACGGTCTTAATTTACAAAATAATTGCGATGGTTTAGATTGAATTTACACGAACATACTAAATAAATTGTAAACGTACCTATTTACTTGTTTTTTATATGCATGTCCTTTTGTACTATAACAGCGTTTGTATATTGTTAATTTGAATGTGGTAGAGAGAGGACATTATTTCTGAAAATGTATATATGTTTAATGATTTTATGAAAATTAATTATATGTTACACCGAAATGCGAAATTTTAACCTATTCATTGTAATCTACGGATTTTTGAGTAAATACAATTTCTTGCTTAATTTTTATCCAATGTAATTATTATAACACACATTTAATTTTTTATAGCAAAAACAGAATCATATCACTAGGAAGCTTATTAACTTCAAAGACGAATGATTGTGCTTGCCGTATAGATTACATGACTGACGAATAATAATCAACGTAGCTAGGATTTTATATTGTACACTTTTGCTGAAGATGGCCAAAACCAATGGCTGAAACGTCCAAATACATTTGTACTTCTAAATTATAGTAAAGTATATTTTAGAACTTAATTGTGCGCTTATCTTACTGCGCTGACTCTTAAACAGCCGCCTAAATTATTATTGTTATTTAAATACTTATTTATTCTGAATAACTCAATTTTATTAATTATTAAGTATTGTTTATTTAAAGAATAGCATCACATTTAAAGCCGATTAGAGATGGAATTGTTTAGTAAGTACTCGTTACATGGAAAAATTATTTGTGAAAGTAAGAAGTACATATATGAGTATGCATGCATATATTCCATTCAAAACATCAATAATTAAAAGATGAAGGAATTTATGATATCAAAAGTATAAAAATGGTTAGTTATGCATGTTGAAAATGACAAAATGATATTTTTTTTACGCCCAGCAAAAGACCTATTAAGAAATCTATCATAATTAAAATGTATTATGCATACGTTTTAATAATGTAAGAATCATTTAACAAAACATAAATAATTTGCTACTATTGTTGCTATTTACAAACCGATTCAATTAAATAATTAAAAAATACAACAACCGTTAATAGATAAAGCATAATTCTGAGGAAATCTCAGTGTATCGTAAGATCTACTTACGGTTGTTTGTGGATTACTTCGCCAACCATACTAAAAAAGTAGATTAAACGATTAAATTTATAATATAAAAGTTATACGTGTATTATTTATATTCTTAGTGATCCTGCAAAAAATATTGCGTCTTGATTTTTTAATGTATTACAATATGTTCTCATAATATCTCTGAGATGTATATCTAACATTTTTCACATATCATTTTTCTCTCATACAATAAAATTATATTAATAAATATTCTTAGCAAAAATAACGGGAAATAATGCTTTTTACAAGATCACTCGGAAAGAATTAAACAACTTACTGAACGACCCGGTTGTCTTCGGCTACCACATTCTTCTCATTGGGCACCGTAACGCTTCTATATTGCAGGGCGTTGTACGTTTTCCAGAATAGATACTCTCGGTAATATTTTAAGCCCTCATAGAGCGCAGCCATAATAGCGATACCAATCATCGAACCAATGAGACCGCCTATCGATGAGATTTTCCAATTTTCGAATAATACTACCTCACAGTAACCGGTGTGGAACATCATCTGAGGATCGTGAAGAGCAGACTATACGTTAACAGCATCGAGTTTTGAACGAACGGATTATACGTACCGACATACCGTGCATGCCCATGCCACTGCACATGCTGTCTGCCGAAGCTTCGATACTGTGCATGCTCCCATGATCTATACTATGATGAGTCATATGCATATCGTGGGATACGTTTCCTGTATTGTCCATTATATGATGATCATGAGACATCTGGAATAAGGAAAGATGTTTAACTCTGTATGTATTTCATGACCTGTTATACACATTTGAGAAGCATGTGTAATATACATATGTGTATTATAGTATTATAGTAACAGTAGGTATCTTTTCCAACAAGAGACATAGATAATAGTATAAAATAAAAAGGTCAAGCCATGTTCAAAAAAAGATCCTCAAAAGTTTAAACCTTTTTATCTATTATAATAATAATATATTACCATAAAAAGTAACTGATATATTATTAATTAAAGATGCGAGTTCAAAGTGAACATACATAATGTGTATGCAACTTTTGGTCGATTTTCGAATCGCCTCCGTCTTCCGCTGTCTCCCTCACCTCATCGCGCTTTACGCGCAGTCCAAATGTCGCACGACCGCGGTCGAGCATATGTTCAGAACGACTTGACTGATTTTAAATTTTTCTAGCTCAAATCACTCGTGCCGATGCCGCGTATATATTACGTGCGATTCAAAATTTTTTGTATTTTAGTAGCTATGTACCCCCCCAAAAATAAACTTTAGTGACTCGGAATAAGAGACTTGTAGCGTATATTATTAATCTTTTAAATTTAAATTAACTAGTAGTTTTTTGAACATAGCCGGAGACACTACGGCATCTCCTGATCATTGCTAAATATTAGACAAAGATGAAATAATTTACTTATAAATAATTATGTTACACTGTGTCATCTATATCTTTTGCTGGAAAGCATCCGGCAATTTTTACAGTATTTTCATAATTGATGATGAAGACACGAAAGAGATTTCAAGAATTTCAAAATCAATCTTATTTTTTTAAATACAAACATGTTTTTTCTTGCATAAGTTGATTTCTTATATATTCTGCATATAGATTTAAGTAAAATTATTATTTTCATTTTTTATTCATTTTTTATCATACTATCGATTATGTAAGAAATGAAGTAAACATATATGACTATAAAATTTTTTTAAACCTCACATTGTTACATTATAGCTAATTCGAAAATAATATAGACTTTCTTTTAAAGAATTGACATTAAAACGATTATTTTAATTTAAATAATATATCAGGATGTATAAACTTTTATTGGACTGCGATTAAGAAATCAACGTACAGTTGGACATATGCAAGATAATACAAATGAAAATATGATATATACATATGAATCGGTCCATGCAAAAAGGGTACTAAGTCATTTTAGATAGTTTTTGGAAAAATGAAAAAAACTGATTTACTTTACATACAGAATGAATAATAGAAATGTTATTCAACAGAAATGTCATTTTTATGCAATTACAATAATACATACATGGTTTTATGCTTAAAGTTAAAGGGTGTTTTAAATAATTATAAAAAACAGTAGTGGATTTAGTGCTCTTTTTGCATGGATCACGATTAAATCGAAATAAAACAAAGCATTTTATGACATAAATCTAACTTTTTATTTGCAATTTATTGGCAACAGTATAATTACATTCTAGGATGTTTTAATCACAATTATCTTCGTCTATCTCATTAGTAATAATAGGCCACTCGATCAGAGAATTATAAAAATCTAAATATTTATCGGGTATATATTGTCCTAATTTTTTTAAATCATCAATTTTTGCTTTTTTTATCGGAACTTGGCCGCTAGGGTAAGCTGCATCAGTGGGTAATTGCAAAATTGACCGTTTTCGCAAAGAGAACGTGTGTTTTACGGATTCTTCTATAAAATTATAAGCAGATAGTACTCCAGAAAATTAAGTATAAGTTAATTAATTATAAGTTTTCCGAAAGATAAAGAGCGAATCATTATTAGTAAACAGACCCTGCTTAATAACAATGATGTTAAATCGTTCATATTTGATATTATACAACACGCGATATAAAGACATTAAATTTCCAATTTATGCAAAAAGGGATCTAAGTCCAGGACTTAGATCCCTTTTTGCATAAATCGGACAACAGGAAATGAAGATTAACAACTTTAATATGTATCAAACGATAGATCTGGGCTTTAAAATTAAGAATTTATCATTATCTCAATTTCGCCAAAAATGGACTTAGTACCCTTTTTGCACAGAGCAATTCATATGTATAATGACAAAAATCTTTAATCCGCGTACACATTGCGTTAAAGTTGTTGGAATTTCCAATTTTCTATGTATGACTTTATGTTAAAAATATTTCGAATATGTATTGAAATCAAGCGGATGATCATAAAACAACTTCGGAAAAACAACATTTGAAAAAACAACTACTGTAAAAAACTATTGGGAGTACAAATTGGTTCGGTTAGTTTTCCAAAAGATGATCGCCTCCAAAGAGTCCAAAGACGAGTCATTTTTTCGAGATGGAATTCGAAAATTGCCTGAGAGATGGGAAAAAGTAACCAGCGATGGACAATACATTAATTAATCTGTTTTCATTCATTTTGTTTTGAAATAAATGCATTTTTGAACACAAAAAACGGACCAAACTAATTTGTACACCTAATACTTATGCGGATTTGCACAAATGAATTTTTTGTTCGCTAAATGCGATTAGCAAACAAAATTTTTGAAAAGAAAAAACAGACATCTGATGTGTACTTTTAAACAGTCATCAACGATATCATGAAGAGCCATAATTAGAACTGCAAAAGATTATACCTACTTACAATTATATAGTACCTATATACATTATACATATGTATATAAGTGTCTCTCAGTTTTTGAACAGTTTTTTACAAACTAGTAAATTTTAGAAAAATAAAATTATAAATACATAACAAAATTATATTCCATATTTCAAATATTGTACTTAAATTGTAACTTGTAATTTAGTTTTGTAAGTATATATAATATATATTAGATTTTTTACTGAAAAGAAATACTATTAATCGATCACAAAATTTGTTGTTAACAGTAATTCACCTCTGCAATTTTGAGAGATGTAAATAAAGAACGAATAAAAATTCAGAAAAACCGGACGATAATAACGTCAAAAACAATGAACGAGGAAAGTTGATACAATAAGATGGCGAATTGTGATATTAAATAAATAAAAATGTACACATAAATAAATATCAGAATATTACTTAGGATTGCAGTGACATCGATAACAAGCGTATATAAAACATTTCTCGATGCTTCGGGATCTTATCGATCGACTGAATGATACGTGTTCGTTTAAAAGAATCACTGCAATACTGTTTATTTATAAACAAGCCAGACGTTTAGCTGGAACTATGACGATAAAGTGCAACGATAAAGAATTAAAAATAAACGATAATTGAGAAAGATGATAAATCATTAAAAATTTTTGATGCGTCTTCAAATAATCTATTATTATATAATAATAATCTATAATAATCCGTATAACGTCATCTGCGTTTTCATCATTATGAACATGTATTTATAGAATAAACTTTTCACGTGTAGCGACAAGATCGTAAAGATTTCGTATAAGTACAGAATAGTACAAATGCGATGTTTGTTTCGTGTTATGTTTTGTGTCATGTTCAGAAGAAAAAATACATAAGCAACAGATAATATCTCGGGAAACGTGCTTATATGTGTATTCGCTGATACATATTAACTATTTCTCGTATAACCACTATTGTTCCAATTTCTCGATGAAATGAAACATAACGATGTGGAACGAACAGGAACTTGAACTATCGTTACAAGTACTCTTGTATCTTTAATATTTTTCATTGGCTATCTCGACATTCAGGTAGTGTCGCGGTTATCTTAGTCCAAGATTGCATAACACATAATCGTTGTATTATAGTATGTAGGATTATGTACCAATAGTCGTCGAATAATTATTAGAATTACTATTATAAACTCTCGCAAGACATCTCGTTAAACATGTTGTAATAAAACTTTAGGAGTTTAATCAATTTATGCACAATTTCTTTATTTCTAGATAATCTTTATCCAGGAGATATCTACCAGAATACAATGGAAATATCTCCTGGACTAAGTTATCTGCAACTTATTTGGAAATGAAGAAATTAGGCATTAATTAAAAAGTGAATAAAGTAAACTATTATCAAATTAGAAACAGAACGTATCAATTAACAGGATCATATTAACTCGTTTTGTATCCACAAGCTGAAATATTGAGTTAAGGAAAGTCCTTTTACATATATGTAAAAGGACCCTTCCCCAATCCACCATTTGTTACGAAATTTTCGTTACAATTATATCATTTAATAGAACAAAGTTTTAACTTTAAAAAAATTTAAATTGCGGTATGATAATTTTTAACGGAGTTATAAGCAATCAAAATCAAAATACTCTCTCTCCTTTATTTAACTTGCAAATAACTCAGGAACAAAAAATTGTAGGAATATTTAAAAAAAAAGATTTTGTAGAGAAAGCTTCAAGCTTTTATGATAGTTGAAAATTTTTGCAAATTTTTTTTGCGCATGTAAAAGATCCACGAAGTAAAAAGAAAATTTTTTATCCTTTTCAGAGATCGTAGTTTTATATATGTAAAAATGACCAAACTCATAGAAATTTAAAAAATATAATAACCTTTTAAAAGTAGAGATTTCAAGCTTTAAGGGGTTTAACCATCCTAAAATTTAAAAAAAAACCGAAAACGCGCGCGCACGCACACAAGAAATGTAAATCCGACCGAGCAACCTCCACATGGTACATCTTGGATAATTCCAGGAAGTAAGATATAAGGAGACTCCACTCCGTAAAATAAAAGTGGACTCATTTTAGGTTTCGAGTTCAGTTTCCGATTCTGATGAGTGCGAGTAAGAGAAATGATCATTTCTCTTACTCGCACTCATTATGCGCAGTACTACTAAATTCACGAGCGCTGCGATGTCGAGAATCAGAAACTGAACTCGAAATCTAAAATGGGTTCATGTTTTGTAGACTGGCGAGACTGAGTGGAGTCTCCTTATATCTTCCTTCATGGATAATTCTAATGCCGGCGGAATTTAAAGACTCATAACTCAGGAAGTTCTCATCGGAAAAGAGTTTACGATATGTGTTTTGAAAACGTCTCGACATAACCTACGAGAATCTGAAATAAAATGTAGGGGATTCCATTTAAAAAAATTAAGTTGACCTTGACGTGACCTTGACAACGCCATTCTAGGTCAAATAACTACTATCGTTAAATGCGTCTTTTTAAGCATTACAACTTTTGTCTGAAACATTTTTTTTTAAATATATCGTTTATGAGATATTTGGGTATATCCAGACTTTTGGTCCACCCTGTATATACACACGCACGCACATATAAAGACTTTTCCTCAACCCAATCTTTCAAGTGTCCTCTTATAAGATGCATCACTTGGATAACATTTTTTTCAGAAATTATATTAGAAATTTAAAACCTTATTTAAGGGGGGGGGGAGGTAAGGTTAATTCGATGAAAAAAAGCATATATTCATGAATTTTTTTAAGCTATGGTTAGTTCCAGTGTATTTGGGTAATTTTATTTTAATAATACAATGTTTGAAGAATATTTTGTGAAAATTTGAACGAAAAATATGGAGAAACAACACATTGGCACGCAATTTTCAGAGGCGCCTCGAAAAAAAGGTGTCTTGCGGTGCACACGATAACTCGTTACTGGATCATCTGATATCAAAAAACCAAAATTTTTTAGTTAGTTAATAAGTTTCTCAAGGTAACGCTGTCGAGTTTTTTTTTTAATCAATTTTAAAATTTTTGGTGAAGTAAAGAATCGGTTTTTGCTATAAAAAATCGGTAAATTTGTTATTGTAAAATAAATAATAATTACTAAAAAAATAAAAACTCGACAGCGTTACCTTGTGATTTATGTGTAGAAAGAGTGTACCAAATTTTAAAACGATCGGTGCAGTAGATTTTGAGTTATAGTGTGCACCGACTTGAAAAATGCTAAGTGTGTCAAAAACGCTTTAAAGTTTTATACAGTAGAAATGACCGAGTGTTTTGTCTATACTTAGACAGAGTCATCGATGTATCTTGTATATTATTTGCTCTGCACATTGCTTCTTTTTCTTCGTTTACAGCAGAAGAAAAAAAGTTATTCGCAAACGAAACAGCTGCTATAGGCAACCGCTTCGCCCAGCTACTGGGCAGGTATACGAAATCGAGTCGGAGCAACGGACACTTAAAATTCCATATTTCCGTTAATTTTGCTCCGATCGGCTTCAAATTTTCACACAATAATCTTGAGACATTGTACATTCAGATAAAAAAATTTAAAAAAATGGTCAAAAAAAAGTTAAAATACCTTACCCCCCCTTAAAGAAATCTTTTATTTATATATATTTAAAATACAAAAACCATAAAAAATACAAAAAATTGGAAGATATCGGAGAATAATTAATGGCTAATCATCATGAATGATCATGTTTATCTTGCAACTTTAATTTACCTATAAATATTATTTCAATGCTCAACTACAACAAATTCTTCTAAAATTTACTGCTGCCCTGTGTTACAGCCTATTCAGCAGCACATGTTTCGATACAGCACTGCCAGTGATGAAAACAACTCATCATTATACAGCGGTGGTTTAGCCACAAAAACCGCGATTAAAACTTATAATCAGCAGAAATGCTTAAAAAAAAAAAGAAAACAGTAATAGGATGTTCTGATAATCTGGAAGAATAGCAGGAAAGACGTAACGAAGATAAAATCTTTGTTTTAATAAAAACATGTTTAGAAACAATACGACAGCAATTGTTAAAGAATATGTACTTTAGATTTGCAATTTTGCATATTATAATTCCAAGATGAGTCTCTGAATTCAAATAATTTTGTGTTCGCAAGAATTTAAATCGACGTAGCAACACTTAGGTTCAATTTCACCAATATGGAAAAAAGATAAACTTTAATCTTGGTTCAATTAATTTTTTATGAACATGAGTATTTGACTTATTTTTTATATTTTTATCTTATTACAAGAAAATTAGAAATATATATTGTTATAAGAATTATATAGAAAATGCGATAAACAGTAAATTGAAGTTAATCGAAATTAAAATTAATCTTAAAAGAGGGGGGTGGAGAAGCAGGTCTCAAAGAAGGAAACATTGTCCTTGATACCCTAAAATTTTGGGAATTTTTTGTGAGTAAATAAATAACTTTAATGTGTGAAATAATATTAAATCTCTTAAATCTTATAGAATCGTGAGGATTTAAACTAATGAAAAACCGATGAGAACAGGCCGTAACAGTCAAGCTGGATTTTGAGTGCTTCTAATAGTATATAACTACGTGAATTTATGTACTATGATTTTTTAATTGTGCGCCGAATTTTTTTCAGACTTGAAACGCAAACTTTACTAAACTATCGCAGTAATATCACGAGTTAAATTGACTAACAATTAAATAATTTTTGATGCTCTTTGCGCATCTTAGATCTTAATATTATAATTGAGTGACATATTAAAATAATTAATTTTCATTGCGAAAAATATTACTTCGGTCGGGAGTCGAACCCGAATCTCTTGCATTCCGTGCGAGCGTCCTAAGCCTTTAAAACTATCGAGGCAACGGCGCGGAATGCAAGAGATCCGGATCTTTGTGAACCTGGCACACGACTTTTAAAAAATTAAAATTTTTTTACACAAAATGATAGTATTTTATTTGTAGTTGTTTGTAGTATAGTAACAATAATTTCATTTTAGTTACTTATATTAAAAAATATAAAGGTTTAAAAAAATGATTGTCACCCGACATTAAAAAAAATTGATAATATATTTCGATTCAGAGTTGTAGTTGTTTGTAGTGATTTTGCTTTCGTTTGTAATTGAGCCGTTCAAAAAGTTATGATAAATTAACAAAAAAACTTAACTGTCAATTTTCAAGATATTCAAATTTGTTTGCGAATTGCGATATATCTTTTAGAATTGTTTGTAGTTGTTTGTAGTGATTTTGTTTTCGTTTGTAGTTGCCCCGTTCGCAAGATATAATTATTTAAATAATTGCTTTACAAGTGAAAATTGTTAATTTACAAAATATCTCAAATCTGCTTGTAGGGCTCAATTCAGAATCGTTTGTAGTTGTTTGAAGTGATTTTACTTTCGTTTGTAGTTGAGTCGTTCAAAAGTTTTTTTTATGACAAATTAAACAAAAAACCTAACTTTATCAATTTTCAAAATATTCGAAAAAGGAATTTTTATTCTGAGAAACTATTATGAAGAAATTAGACAAGAACAAAAACGTCAAAAACGCTAGAACTAGTGATAAAACGATAAAACTATCGATAATACAGGCGGATCCAGCATCACCTTAAACATTTTAATAAAAATATCGAGAAAACAAAAGCGTTTTCAAATTACATAATAAGAAATAAAATTGTTCAAGAATGTAAACATTACAAGTAAAAACAAGTAATAAAATTCTCTATTTTTCAATTAATTTCAAATGTATATTATTTTAATAGATTTTAAAATATAACTTACAATTAGAGGATAATTATGATATTTAATATTAAAAATTGGAAGCTCGTGGTAAGTAATTATATAGCTCCTCTGACGTTTTCACCAAAATTGTTCAAAGATAAATGAAAAAAAGGAAAATCCCTATTACTATATATGACTACTCGACTTCTGCTCAACTTCTACTCTAACCTCTTCTACCCAATAAAATCTATTTATGTACAGAAAAAAAAAATTGAAACTAAAATCTCGAAAACCAAATTTTTTAGTTTTATGCATTATCCTTTGACTTTATCAATTAATCAATTAATGTATTGAGATAAAGTCTTGTACGAGAATAATGTGCTTCATACAGATGATTTATAATGGTCTCAATAAACGATCAAGAGTCTGTTGTACTGCAGGAATTCTTATATTGAAATACCAGAAAATCCTGAAGGAAAATGGGCGTTATAATATCGCCAGAAATAAAGTAAGAATTTTGATTATCGATCAGTTAGAGCAAATTATTCGCGCGGTGAGATCGTGACGTTGAAGTTATTAAATGAATAAAATTCTCATGAGAGAGCCAAATGTGAAAGTAACATGAAAGTACCGGAGGTGTTACATCGCGTTACGATAGAATTTCATTATAATAAACTCAAATTTTTTAATAGATTAATCCCTGTATATTTTTTTTATTATTGGTGTAATAAGTTTTAAAGCGTTTTTTGTGTAACGTATAATTTAAACTTAGAATTTAAATATTTTCGCGCTTTTTTGATGTGTTGGCGCTTAATGTGTACTATTAAAAAAAACAATTGACTTCACACAATTAGAAACTTAACTTTAAAATTAAATGGTTTTAAAATGGCGAGCAACAAGCAATTTATTCGGCACTACATTCGATACAAATTTCATCAAGAAAAAAGCGCCGCTAAAGCATATGAATCAATTTGTTCTGTTCTTGGAGACAGTGTTACATCCAAAAGTACGTGTGAGTTTTGGTTTAGTTGATTTAAAGAAGATGATTTTAATATTAGTGATAGAGAATGTAGTGATGCTCCTCAAAAGATTACAGAAAATCAATTGCAAGCATTACTCGATCAAAACTCATATCAAACACAAAAAAAGAACTTGCACAGCAACTTGAAGTAACTCAATATATTTTAATTCGTTTACGGCAGATGGGAAAGATTCTGAAGGAAGGAAAGAAACCTTCTTCGCTTCTGGAATTCGCAAGCTGCCTGAAAGATGGCTAAAAGTCATAGATAATAATGGGGATTATTTTGATAATTAAGTGTTTTTTCGTTTTAAAATAAATACATATTAAATTTCATTAAAAACGCTTTAAAACTTATTTGTGCACCAAATAATATAAGTGGAGTTTTTAAATACTTGTTAAAAAAATTGACATTAAATATCTTTATAAATAAAATTCAGAGTTAAAACTAATTTAAAATTAATAAAGATAATGGCTGCGTTTAGCAAAAAAAAGCAGCTTTGTAATTGTTGTAACATTCTTGAATATGATTGGCTTATACATTTAGCTTTAATAAGGAAGTAGAGGCAAGACCAATCATATTAAAGAATTTTACAACAGTTGCAAAGCTGCTTTCTCTGCTGAACGCAGCTAATGTGTATTAGAAATTAAATAAAGAATATTTCTATAATGCAGTAAATGTTTATGTCCCTAAAATTTTATTGGCGAAAAGCACTTTATCTTTAAATGTTTATTACATAAAAAAACATTGAATACCTTTACAGGAAGTATAAATTAGTCAAAGATTTTATGGGTGAAAGTAAGTGCGGAGAACTCGACATATTGTACATATACTATACTATATGTACAAGAATTCTATTGCTGAGAAGTTTCATTACATTAAATCGCGCATGGTATCGTGCAGACATGCATGTAAAGCTATATCAGGTCTCATTACAGTGAACAATTCAGCGCATGTTCCTTTAATGGTATCCATTCTACTGAGAACTCAATTTTCAACATATGTGATTTTGCAATCGTCAGATACAATACTTTTATGGCATACGCCTTAACTCTATCTAAATATAAAATTTAAGGTTTTGCAATCCCATTTTTAAAATAATATATAAAAACCAAACAAACTACATAAAATAAAATAATAACAGTTCTATAAAAGATAACGCGTGTTTCTAAATTACTAACTGAAAGCACATGTTTTAAAAAACTTGCATTTTCAGCAATTTTGTTAAAGGACTTATTTTTAATGATAGAAATTTGAGATCTGATAATAAATTCTTGTTTCAAAAAGAAGATAAAGCAAACTGTATGAAAAATGTGATATTCTTCACCCTCTATCGACAATGTGAAATTTTAACTTTTGTGAAGTTGACACCTCATGTTTCAAAAAAATGAAACATAGAGGTTAAATTTCCACCCTTTATCTACTTGGATTTTCAAACTTCTGTGATTATCGTATGCAACTCGTGCAAGCCTGTCAGTCGCCGTCAACATATATTTACAGATTATCGTTTTCTAACAGTTTTTACAGGTTATCGTATCCCACTCGGCTTTAAACCGTAAGATTTTAGCACTAAGAAATGAAATTTCGCCAATTCGTTTAAGGATTAAAGTTATAGCTTAAGTACTGGCGGGAAAGCCTTACGGACGGAAATGACGTCACAAATTACGGCTTAAAGCTTAAACCTTAGGTCTTAAGATCTCATTGTAGACGCCGCTTTACATTTATCCAAATTGTCCTTATTTACAAATGGCACGCAACAAAAATTAATGTGCATTTCTCGCCTATAACGCCACAATTCCAACATGGCTGTCGCGATTACTCAGGAGCCTTAAGACGAATACATTGACCTATAATTAAAGGTTATTCAAGGTTACGCAAGGTTAATAATGGAAAATAATTGAATGAAAAATAAATTGTTTCAAGGCACTCTTCAAATAATTTCGTGTCTTCTCTGCTTGTTGGTATACTGCTAAACGTTCAATATTTACTGATCAGTTTGAATTTATCTATCGATCGAAGTGCGTGTCTGGCGAAATATATAGATCACCATAGATGAAAATCATATCGACTTTTTCCGCTTTCGTATAACGCATTTCGCAAGAACAAAACAGATGACTTAAAAGATGATGCAATACATGTGCGTATATTTGAATAAAACACGCAAATACGTGTTCAAATTGATCCTTAGCATGATAATAATATGCTATCGTCAGACAATGTAAATTCTCAGATGAGGGTTGGCGATATATTGGCTACAATTGGATCAATGACGGTGAATCACGATCAATTAGCGGTCGCTCGTGGGGTGTGGAATCAGAGGTGGTAAATAAAAAATATCCGTTGCGGGTTCGCGTTGCATACGCAATTATTCTTACGCCCGATCCGGCGACAGGTATCCGCTTTCACCGTCGAGCGAAAGGAAATACTTCGAATTATCTCCTTCGTTCGTGCACGATTTATGTCTATTTCTATCAATATAGATTAATTTTAATCTCGATTCAATTCGTTCTTCATCTTTTTTTAATTATTACAAAAAGGTGAAAAGTAAGTTAAACCGAAATTAAAGTTAATCACCATTGGTAGAAATGTGGACATTAAGTGAAATGTAAAACGCAAACGAAATGGCAAGAAATTTACGGTAATATTAAAAAATCAGAGTAAACGCCCGTCACTTCTTTATCAGTTGGAGCAGTCTCTGATACCGTAACATATGTTACATCGTTCGAGGTGAATTTACGTCGCGGTACAAAAAAAATGCAACAATGGGAAAAGACTCGACTGGAATATGACGATGATAATAATGATATATCCGCATTGAGAAAACTTGTTTCACGGCCGACCGCTGTGATTGAGTAATTTGTGGCGAAATTACGCGGATTACGCCTTTCTAACTGCGTCTCTAACAGCTACGTGTTGTGGATAAAGAGAATGTTCAGTTAAAATCATAGGTTAATAGGAGATGCTCTAGGTAGACACAAATCGTAATTTAAAGATACAAAAGATTTTCATTGGTTTAATCGTATCGAAAGAATCGCCGAATGGGTACAAAAATCTCAGACGAAACTAACCAGATATAAGATTGGTTCTTTTTGGCTGAACTTCTTGCACAGTTTAGCTTTTCCTTTTTTTTCAACGTGAAAAAAAAACAAGAGAAAAATAAATCATACAAGTTCAGATAAAGAGAATAGATCTACTGTTCGAGTAAACTTCCAGATACTAGGAAGTTTAGGACCAGTCTAGCACTAAAGTTATTCAAAAAGAAAATGAAGAAGACTTTCACTGACATCTCTTTGATAACCATTGTGGATATTAGAATTGAAAAGTTATTCAAAAACTTTGTTCAGCATCTCTATTCTGCTGAGAGAAAGGTAGAGACGCTGTGTTAGAAACGCGTCAATCAGGGGAGATAAGAATGCAACCCAGTGGAAATAACTAGTGTGGTTCGTTACTCTCCCGTGCAAATCGATTAGCAGTGAAATTGTCGCTCAAGGAGATAAATGGTGCTCGGACAGAAAATTTTTTTAAAATTTCTGACGAAACAAATCGTCTTTTGTAATCATCTCTGATAAATATTTGTATCCACTTCAAATGTTTATGACTTATTCAGCTTTTCGTTTATTTTCGTTTTTTTGTCGAAATGAACTGAAATAAACTGAGATAAACGGTGAAAATTTTGTTTGAGAATATGCAAATATGATCTCGTGCAGTGAGAAAAAAATTGCGCTTTATTATGAATTGCGAAGAGAAAAGAGTCAGCTAATTGTTTCTCTTACTCTGAACGAAAGAAAATGTGGAATAAAATTATTGAAGTTTTGCAATCGATACATCTGGATTTTTGGAGTCACTTACCTTTCCAAAGGTTATGTGACACTATGTGATAGCCACCAGACGAATCAAGTTGAACGATGATGGCGTAATGAGAAAGATTCTTGGAAAGACGACTTATCTCACTTATCTATCTTATTCTTTCACCTTCGGTCGTTCCAAACGTAATTGAACAAGTCACTTGCGAGTCCATTAGTGAACTGTACGACTTTCACACCGTGATGAAGTTTGCCACCATCTGCCACGCCACAATCCACGATCGCGACGATCGCGTCGCCACCACAAAGGCCGCAGCACACACTTTTGCATGACGCGTAATGCATGACGCATAAGAGAATCAACCAATCAAAATGCTTCTCTTCAGTGAAGTGGGAGGAAAAGAAGGATTAGGCCTGTTCTTTTTGCCTGCACTGTCTGAACTGGTACATACAGTGCAATAAGTTGAAATGAAACAAACGTATATCTGTTTCACTTCAACTTATTGCACTCTGCGTACCAGTTCGGTAAAAAGAACAGGCCTATTAAGATTTGTTGATTCTCTTACGCATCATGCATTATGCATCATGCATGACGTAAAAGAGAATCAACCAATCAAAATGCTTCTCTTCCGTGAAGTGGGAGGAAAAGAAGAACTCTGATTGGTTGATTCTCTTACGCACTATGCATTATGCATTAGGCTGGCTTTTCATTACGTTGACGCTTGCTATTCATTAATTTTTATCACGTGATCTGTTTTGACGCTGAAAATGAGCGTCGAGCGCATGAAAACCCAGCCTTAAGTAAGGATAAATGATGCATTATGCACATCATGCGTGAAACGGGATTGCATCGCCAGTTTAACAAAATTATTTGTATGTACATACAATACGACTGGCTGTCACACATAGGTATTATTCAAAAATCAATTTCTTAAATTGTACTTAACATTCACTTAAAACGGGTATCTATAATAAGCCGTAAGTCACAAATCGTAAGTCATAAGCTAGAAATGGACCAATCACAGTCGTCAATTTTTAGTTTCTTACTTCCGATTTATGACTTATAGCTTAGGGCCTCTTTCACCAACGCCGATTAACTTAAATTGGAATTGACCAATCGCGTCTGTCGTTAAAACTAAATGATAAATGCGATTGGTCAATTCCAATGGACTAATCGTCGATTAAGTTAATAGACGTTGGTGAAAGAGGCCCTTATTGTAGAAGGTCCAAAACAATAATGGGTGCGTCCAGAAGCACGACCGCTCATTGAGCGCTCAGTAAGCTCTTGTACCTGTTTGGTTTATATTTTTAGATCTAATGGAATATGCCAATTAGATAAAAAAGCTCATTGAGCGCTTAGTGAGCGGTCATACTTCTGGATGCACCTAATGATAAATGATGCATCATGCGTGAAATGGAATACACCCTACTTGAAGATCGGGTCTAATTGTAAAGTTAATTTTTGACGATTTTCGGTTTACTACACCTTTTTGTACTACACTTACTACACCCACTACACTCGAGCTTTGTTCGTTTTCGCAATGTGTAAATCTATTGAATTACAAAATAGCGACTTTTCTTAAATGATAATAATAATGAAGACGTTTTCCCCAAATTATTTCCGATCGATTCCATTCATAAAATTCATTAAATAAAATCGCTGTCCGCCAACTTGTCTCATGAGAAGATTTGTTAATAACAAGAAAAATACTATTACCCAAATGTTTAAATGCTTTTCCCAAATTTCCCCAAACGATTCCTAAATTATATACACATAAATAAATCAAAAATATTCAGTTTGTCTGCTATCTTGTCAGTGGTGATATCGAGCTCGGTCTAGGTATATATGTCGTTGAGTGGGCTCACGCTTTTCCATATATGTAATACTACTATATGGCTAGTGCCTATAAGAGGGAGTGAGAGGAAGCGGTCCCAGAACCACGGTGCGGGAATATATATTTCCCTCTCTTTCTAAGAGTACTTTGAGTGTTGTGCGCATGCGTTGGATTGATTGCATCCGCCAATAGGAAAATAGAGTGCGATCAGTGAGATGACGCGAACAGGTTATGCTCGTTATGCTTATTAGATGTGTGCTGTTTTACACAGGCAAAAATGGTCAAGATATGTTATTTATGTGGCAAAAAGCCTAATGCGCCTAATGCGACTGAAAACATTAGTTTGCATAGGTATGAAATAGGTATTAGTTTGCACTGATTATCATGAAATTTCTGTAAGGGATTGCACTGTATTCTTATATACATAACGGCAATTTTGAAAAAGTTTATTTCATAAAATTAGGATTAATTTATTTATTCCGACTGAACTGACTCTGTTAACTGTAACAAGGTTATACTCTGAAGCGGAATCAATCACTTTTTCCTTCTTCCTTACACATATATGTATATTTATCCTTCTATTTATTATTGATGGAGGGGATGAATCCGACGCATGCGCACAACGTTCAAAGTACGCTGAGAAAGAGAGAGAAGTATATTCCCGCACCGTGGTTCTGGGACATGGACTTCTCTCTCATCTAGCCATATAGTAGTATTACATATATGCGCTTTTCATCCTTCACGACGTTACGTTACTGAATTTCTCTAGTAATTACCATGGTGTAAGGAAACAAGGTGTAGCGCGGCGCATGAGGCTGGTCAGGTGGTACGGGGCTAACCAATGAGAGAATTTTGCCAAAATGTGGTTGAAACGCGGTTGATTTGAAAATGCGAGAAAGCGTAAATATTAAACTGATTATATATATACAGAAAATAATGTATAAAAAATGATTGTAATTGCTTTATGATTCGCTTGCTGTAGGAATAGAATGAAAACAATATTTCTTAAATGCATTACTTATGATTTAACATAAAAGAAATATATGGTGATAATGTCGAATAAAATATTGGCAACATTTTATTAATAAGATTTGTACTTTTTATTAAAAATGAAAAATACACATATAAGCCATATAACGTAAGAATGCAGTAAATGATTAAATTATAAGGATTAAATACTTGGGTTTAAGTGGCTTAAAAATTTGAAATACTAAGTTCGAGTGTTGAAATTCCTGTAAAGTTATTTTTAAGCAATTAGTAAATAAAATTAATAAATTAAAAATTTCTAATTAAAAAATATATGTTTTGAATAATGTTTTTATTTAATTGTTTAAAATAATAACCAGTTATTAAGAAACCAAAAATAAAAAATGAATTTTTGTCAAATGTTTCATATTTATTGAAAACTACAAGAAACGTTAAATTAACCCTTTAACGTCAAAATTGCTGTTCGTCACCGATAAAATAATGCCGCAGTTGATGGAAACGACAAAATATATTTCTGGATATCTATATCGGGCTATTTTCGATAAAATATTATATATTTTACGACCTTCCTTGCAAATACATGCAGTCACGTACAATATATATAAGCCTGTATGCGTTTTGTTTATCTCCGGTGGTATGTAGTGTACAACCGTACCTTCGTGTCTCCCGTTCGGCCGGCTTCGGCAGTTTTCGTACATTTTGGCAAAATTTACCGATTGGTTGAACGAAAATCCACTGCGCATCTCCCTTCGTGCTACACCTTGTTTCCTTACACCATGGTAATTACTAGTACCAGAGGGTTTCTCTCTGCTAGTACTGTAGTGCGCATGCGATAAAAGGCGGCTCGCCTTACAACACTGATTTCACCATGTTTGAAACTAACACATCAACAAAAGTAAAAAATGTTAAACAAGTCAAAACATGGGAGTCGAAGTGATGATATGTTGAAGGGTGTTTTGGGGTTTTTTATCGCGATTCTTTCGTCCTTAAATTGTTTGTAATGTCTATCAGACCTCTGTGGCCCGATCTACGGCCGCGAGCGACTGATCCACTGTGGTTCAACGCTGATAAACCGTGCGACGACGAGAGCGATGTCGCCGCTCTCGAAGCGGAGCACCAGGCCTGGGTAAGTATACAAACATCCTTGAGCAAAAGTCAGAACGCATGGTCTACATTTTTTTATTTATTTCAGAGAGATCACGTGCGCGTGCAGGGTTATGAGCATATTCCAATCGGGAAGACAGTGAGCGATGTAAGTCAATCTAACTCATTCAGTCTAACCTAATCTAATTGACCAGTATTTCGTCACACATTTTTGGCCTGCGCACAATAGAACAAATATTAGGAACAGGAATAAATATTAAGATTTCAACTTTTCAGAAATCGTATATTTCGGTGTAACTGGTATCTGATAGGTTGAAATTTTAATATTTATTTCTATTCCTAATATTTCTTCCATTTGCGTAGTGCTTAATATTTTAGAGGCAGTTTCACTTAGAAGGCAATTATATAGAATACCTCCACGATCTCCGATTGTGATAAAATTAGGCTCATTCGATGCGTTTTCATTCAAAACGAAAGATTCTGGTGGAAAAACGCGGCGATCAACCTTGTGAACCGAGTTATTAAGCATTAAAGTTGACGACTATTCAGGAAATTTGTCATTCCGATTCGATATGAGCGCTATATGTATGTACTTTACTTTCACTGCTAATATAAAGAATTTGTGTATTTAAAGCAGTAAATTTATATTTTTGAAACAGTACTTTTGTGTTTTTGAAGTACTGATTTGTTGTGGTTTTGAAGCAGTACTTTTATATTTTTAAAGCAGTGAATGTGCATACGTGTGCAATCACACCTAATTACAACGCATGTTTATGTGAAAAAAAAAGCGTAAACATCCATTTAATGTAACAAATTTAATATAATTATATTTAATATAATAATTTAATATAATAATACTTATAGTGCTCACATCGAGTCGGAATGACAGATTTCCTTGAATAGTTGTCAACTTTAACGCTTAATAACTCGATTCACAAGATCGATCACCGCGTTTTTCCGCCAGATTTTTTCGTTTTGAATGAAAACACGTTGAATGAGCCTAATTTTATCACGGATCGGAGTGAGGGTATTCTATATAATTACCCATCATTATTATTATCATTAATTCCATCATTTTTAATGTTTACTATCAAGAACATGTGTATTTATTTTTCATTTCTCAACATGCACATATGTAGCACTTTGATCACTTGGTAATGTTGCATCTTGATCGTCCTGTCAAATCAGAGTCAATTGTCAAGTTGAAGTCAGTTGATTGAATGAACTGTATAACCATAGTAGAAGAAGGATTTTATTTCATCATATGTGATTCTATTAAGTTTTTCCCATGTTACATTTTCGACCTAACCGGGTTTACACCAGCCTGGATTGGATTAATGATGTTTTGCGCTCTTCTATTGGCAGAGCATATATAACATCAATTAATAGTAAAGCTTAATCCAATCCAAGTTGGTGGAAACTCGGTCTAGCCAAAAACAATATTAGATTATAAATCCATAATTAAAAACGTAATTTTTATTAAATTATTAAGAAAAACCGAGTTACAAAGTAAGAGATAAAATATGTTTTTGATTATTTCTGAAGTTGTTGTAAAAAAAAAAAGGACATTATAAAAATTTTGGTATTAGCTCGAATCTTAAGCAAAAAATAAAGATAAATGAGTAACATGACAAAGAAATTAAATGTAACATAACATTTAAATGTCTTTCTAATATATTTCTGGGACATACATGTCTGAATATAATTCTTATTTTTAGGATGATAGTATAGTAAATGGCATGTACACATGTTATACTTGGTATGTGCTCCTAAAAAAATTGCTACAAAAGTTTTTTTATCATGTTACTAATTTAATGTGTAATTTGAAAGACTACAAATGTGTGTGGTATACATGAAATTATTTAAAGCACTCTCAAGATCCGCTTTGATTGTATAGAGGAGAGTGGTCTAAATCGGACATTTTTTGTTCTCTATAAGGCGTAAATAAAGTCCGATCATAAAACCAATGGTGCCGTTCGAAAAATCGTTTAATTTCCTTCATTTTTGCGTGAGACCATTTTGATGTATCTCTTACCTGTGTCGAACAATAATGGAAAATGTAAAAATGCAATTTCTGGTCCTATGAGTGCCAAATCGGACCTCCTATTTTTATGGACTTTTAGATAGAATTTTAAAATATTTTAATTAATTTTTGTTAGTATTGAGTAAAAACGAGCAATTGAAGACTCAAAGATAAAAATATAGCTTATATTATTAAAATTAAAATCAATAAAAAATTCCATCAATCTTAGTCTGATGCCACATGATATTTTATTGATTTAGTGTTCCTTAGACCAGATCGATCAGATCAGATCGATCTGGTCTAAAGAATCACGTCGATTAGACCAGATCGATCGATTACCAGTACTACAACCAGGTTGTGGCGAACCTTTTTTCTTCGATGAATTAGCTGGCTTACTCGTCTTTTTAGTGTTTTTTGTATAGGTCCTATTTGGACACGGGTTCTTTCGAATTATTGGAACAAATTTTATAATAAACCGCAAAAGTAATTACAAAATTCTTGATATTTTTGAATTCTACACTCTTTAATTATCTTAAATCAATTACCGTTCAAATTTTTAACATCTTTTAAATAATGATTCACAAGGATTTTTTTTTTAATTTTCGCATGGTAGCCGAAAATGCATATTTGCATCTATTCTATGAACATTATGACAAAGTACTGCCAAATTGCTGTGTCACATATTCGGTGTCTTATAAAGACTTTACATTATAAATAGCACGCAAATCTGCTTAACCGTATTTATTCAAATTAAAAAGATCCGATTTGGAACACGGTCTGATTTAGGACATTTTCCTATATATTATTTCTTTGTATTGTGTTTATGGTATTATACTTATTTATCTTTGTTTTAGGATTCGAGTTTTATTCGAGTTAATACTCGAATTTCTATTTTTAAAAAACGGCCAAAAACATACTTTTTTTTTACTTTTTAATCCAGTTTTTCCTAAAAAATTTGATGTACATTTTAATTACAAATTTATAATCTACAGGAGAAATATATCAGAATTATCTGGCATATGTCACAAATCATGAAAAAGATTATTCACTATTGCATAGTATTGCCGATTATTGATTTAAAGTGCGTGTAATTTTTAAGCAGGGGATTGATTATACATGTAATGAGGTAGAAAATTAAGCCTTGCGTCTACGACGTTAGAAATCGGTTCAAAATAAAAAAAGAACTGACCAGTCGCGTTGGTTATAAAACTAAATTATTTAAATTTAATTTGTTAATTTATTCTCTATCTCAGATTTGTTAGAACTGAGATCTTGAACCGATTTCCAGCATCATGGATACAAGTCTTTACAGAAGTGCGCGAATTTACTTCAATATTTATAATTTCATTGATCAACTCATGAATTTACTCACTTTTGTATTATACATCGTTTCAAGATACATAATCAATAACCCTAAAATAGGTTTGCCCAAAATTCCTAAAAATTTTTACATTTAAAAGATTAATAAAGTATATTTTTGGATATTATGTGTGAAATATAAAGAGAAAATTAAATCGTTGATTCTTGCCTTCAACTGGGAAGTGAAATATGTATGTTTTTTTGTATTATAGTTTATGAGCTGTAGTATCACGTGTGAAATTACCAGTTTTCTATAAACATCAAGGGAACACGTGTAAAAATGTGAATGAGATGTAAATAAGCATACAATTTTTACCATAAAAATGATACGTATAATGATCGTTTTTAATATTTAAACTCTCAAAAAAACACCAAATATTTGACATTTGTTGTGCTAGAGTTGAGAAGTACAGAAAAAAATAAATTCCTGATTCACGTATATTTTTATTCTTGAATGCTATTTGCTTTCTTTAAGTATAAAAAGCTCTCTTTAATTACAAATATTCACTTGCATCAATAATATTATAAATTTTATGAAGTATATTATATTATATTCTTAAAATCGTATTCTTGTTTCTGAAATCATTATATCGTTCTAACAAGCTCAATCACATTATTTGAAAGCTATTCATTCTTGAATCAAGAATTACATATTTAAAAGTGCACTCGATTTAGGCCGCGGTCCGATTCATGATTACAGCGCCATCAGCGTGCTCACGATCGGTCTGTTTCATTCCTGAACGTTTTACGTGAGCAAAGTAATGTCATGGATTTTTGAATTCGCATGCTCACGGTGACCATGATCCGGAGATGGATCGACGTGAGCGTTCACTTTATTTGCGCGGGAAAGAGGACAAATATGAATGTGAAATAGACGTATCCAGGTAGTATAATCGCTTATAAAAATAATTAAATGAAAAAAAAAACAACAGAAAAAAAATCAACAGAAGAGTTATATTATTATTAGGATAATAACAGCAATAGAAATAAATGCAACGTTCTGAAAATGTATTTTCAATTCTTTTGCCGTATATCCTGGGATAATTCTTTCTACAAAGCCCTCAATATGTAGTCTTTTGTCTATTTTTTTGTCTCGTGGTTGTACCCACAAACGGTTCGAAACAAAATCGTCGTTAACACGCTAACAAATCGGACCGATCATTAATATTGTGAGAACCGTAAGCATTAAGGTGCGTCTAGACTATCGAGCCGAAACGCGAGCCGAACCTCGAGCCTAAAGACCTATATAAGCACTTTTATAAGCGTGAATCGGACCGCAGCCTTATTCGCGATGCTCACATACCAATACGCCACCTGGTGGCTGGAAGCGAAAGTCTTGTAAGGAGGCTACAGCCAGCTAAGCTACACTACAGTTTTCGTTGTCATTGTATACATTTGCACGTTTTACTGGATAATTATTAAAGCCATGTATTTGCGATTATCGCAAATATACGAATATGTAAAAGGAGGAATCCATAGTCGCAACATAAATGAGGGTGAAAATGTTTTAAAATTTGGCCAGGTAGTGACTGTTGGCTGTACAAACACCACAGCTGAAGGAAAACATATTAGGAACCTTGTTCTACAAACAAGTACTTTAAATTAATTTCTTTATATTATCGAAGGAATTATAAAAATTGAAAATGAAAAACCTAATATAGAAAGCATGCATTGTTCATGTAAAGGATTAATAAATGGAATACTTGCAAGGGAAGTATAACGGATACAAGTTACAGTGGTGCAGTGTGGTTTCGTTGTTTATCTAGATTGTTCTTGGATTAGTTATTCGCCGGATGGAATAGTGATTGGGGATAACGGACCGGAAACTTTGATCGAAATAAAAATAAAATGTATTTATTTAGAAAAAACAAAAACTGTATTAGAGTGCTTATGGCTCCAGCTCACTGGACGCGGAAACGCTTGCCGCGCGGCAAAATGTAACACGGTAGCCAATGAACATGTTAGGAGCTGTAAGCTCATTGGCTACCGCGTCACATTTTGCCGCGCGGCAAGCGTTTCCGCTTCCAGTGTGCTTGAGTCATTAGATTCTTGCTCTTTCAATTCTTAAAGAAAGATTACACTCTGAAATTAAAACATCCATACTACGGCCAAATTCAATTAGATATGTTACTGTTAAATTTGAAAACAAGCGATTTTATTATATATTTATCATTCAATAAATCTGTATACATTATACGAGTTCCATTCGATGAAAAATTTGCTCGCGATATGTTGCTGACTGCGATGTTTATATGAAAGAAATGGTCCATAACGTTTGCAAGAAAAAAATAACACATAACAAATTAATAAAGTTTTTTTTCAAACACAAAGGAACATTATGGCTTTATATATCTTTTTGTGTTTTATGAATGCCATAACTGAAAATTATTATAATTTGACTGCATTACATGGTACTTAAAACTACTAAAACAGAAAATTAAAATCTAAAAACACATGCAAAACATAATAACACTTTTAAAGGTATTTACAGTAACAAATAATTATTATAATTTTTATATCACAGTTAGTGATGTAAATATTACCAGATATATCACAGGCAGTTTCAAATTGTACATAGTAAAAAAATTAAAATTTATCAGCTGCTAAAATCGAATTAGACAAGTTTACCGTTGCACATATTATAATGAAAATGTTATTTGCATAACCTATTAAGCCCAAGGGAACCGATTACATATCATTCTAAATATTTTAGTTCTTTAATTTGCTCTTTCAATGTGCACTCTTGCTGCCGCTATACCTCTGCTTAATTCGGTTTTTTCGTGTGAAAATTGTTTTTAGAGCGCAAAAATGGTGTTCCGATTAAATCTATAGTTACACGAAGCACATTCAGCTTCAATGAGAAATCCTTTATCGACCATAATTGCATCTGTGCCGCCGATCATTTTCTTCAGTAGTCCAGACTGTTCAAATATAAATTTATCTGATGCTCTACTACTGTAACCTGGACTTACGTACGTTATGTGGCCTGCAGAAGATACTCATGTTAACCATTTTATGGTAAACGTACTTTTATACTGAGAATATGTTTGAAGTCGACATTTTAGGCACTTTCATCTGTTTACGGATACCTCAGTACAACCTAAAATGACTCTAGCTTTTGGAAACTTTTTAAAATAAAGAGACATATTATCGTTGATTTCCTCGCGCGAAGGCTAATTTATAAGTGGGCAAAGAATTTTAGATAAAAGAACAACCATTTCTTTGAGTATTCTTGCCACTGATTGTCGGCTAATAACGTATCTCCGCGTGCAACATGGGATCCTGCAGAATCGTGCGAGGGAACGTGTCCGCGCCCTATCAGAAAACACGGTAGTGTTTCGCGTTAAGAGCATAATTGATATTGAAGCGCGAGATTACCGTATATTTTTACACGAGCTATTAAAAATAAAAAAATCTACTCATTTGATTATTTTTAATAGAAAAGACCAGTTTCTTGCCGGTTTTTTCACTGGCATGGACTTTATTAAAAAAATGTGGACTTTTGCCAACCCTGGTTTGTACAGTCAACAGTCACTACCTGGCCCGATTAAAAATCTACGATTAGGTACATCGGACGCGAATAATTATTAAAAGACTTATTATAACTCTGAAGAATATAAGAATTCCGAAGAACAAGATTTTTTAATATACTGATTTTTACTGGCTTTCAATAGTATTACAGATACGAATACACAATTTCTTAACATTTTTCTAAACTTAATTCCAAGTTATAGGTTATAGAACGCAGTGAATAAAGGAATGTAGCCTGTGTATGCAAGGTTTAATGCACATATTTACCGTCACATTGACGTTAAAGATATTATAATTTAATGTTTATTTTCGCAAAAGTATTATTTTGTTTTAGTGCCAATGAATCAAAGTTTAATGTAAGTACAGAAATATTCTGATCTCTTCAATACTTTTGTTACAATTTTGTTTAAACGTTAGGGAGTACGGTATACGCGACTTCCCCCTATTATAGTTTGGAGACCTTGAGTAACCGAAATAAAATTCTGGTCATCGATAATGGTTATTCGTAACCAAAAACAATTTCCGTCATTAATAATAGTTATTCTGTAACCAAAACAATTTCCAACATCAGCAATAGTTATTCACAACCAAAAATAATTTTAATCATTTATAATGACTATTCATAGCCAGAATCATTTTAAGAGAAATATAATTGTTATACTACAACTTTTTTTATTTTGGTTATAACAGTTACGACCCCTGCTTATGAATCTAAGGTTTAGAAGTCCACGAATAAGCTCTAAGAGCCTAGAGTTTAAGAAGGCGGGAAAGATGACATGCAAAACGCGTAGATATATCTAATCACATCCTTCAAGTTTTCGTACTTGTTTTCTTCTTTAATTTAACTATATTACAATAAAATGTCATGTATTTAATGAGTTTTTTGATACTAAAACCTTATAAACGATTATTATATATCTTATTTTTATAGTAAAAATCTCATGCTTATTTGTTCACTTTATTCACATTTTTATATATGTTCCCTTCATATTTTTGTGGAAAACTGATTGTACTCCATAATTCTGCTGCTCAAAAAGTATAAAAAAACATGCATTTCACTTACCGATTGGGGGCAAAAATCAATGACTTTTACTCATCCTCTTTTTTCCTTTTCTATTTAATTTTAATAATCTTTACATAATACAGTAGTAAATTCGTAGTATCATTTGTTTAGTAAGTAAACAGCAGAGAAAAACTCATAGTGTTACATATATGTTAATATTGTAATAATCAGTAAGTTAAACAAGGGCGAAGTAAGAGTCAATTTACAATTAAAAATCTAAATAATTCTGATAATTTATTCAAATATATTGCGGAGAATATCACGTAATTTTTGGCGTTTTGTCCCGGTTTCCACTACTGGACTGACTCATCAGTAAGACATTGTAGTGGAAGGATGGGGGATATTTCAGATTATTAGAGTTGCGTTGCAAGACCGAAAATCTTTCGGCACGCAATATTTGGGGCGGGGGGGACATTTCACATATATTTCTTATTTTGGATAAATATTGCGAAGAATATCACTACGTCGACTCGCCATCAGAGGTCTATCGATATTCGCAAATTCTCGTAAGTGCTGAGACACGCGTATATCTCTTTATATAGAATCTCGATTTAATAACTTACCAAAGCGTATAAGGTAGACTTCCACTACAATGCCTTACTGATGAGTCCAGTAGTGGAAACTGGGACGAAACGCCAAAAATTATGTGATATTCTCCGCAATATATTTGAATAAATTATCAGAGTTATTTAGATTTTTAATTGTAAATTGTCTCTTACTTCGCCCTTGTTTAATTTATTGATATTATTATATAAAAGAGTCCTTTAAATTTTCAATTTATTTGTTAATATTGTATTTATAAAACACAAATTGATTTCTAAACTTTTTATATGAATGATAATTAAGATCTTAAATTGTCTTGTGCATTCGGAAAATGTTTGTAATTTTACAAAAATAACTTCTTTAAAGTTCAAATTTTGAACAAAAAAATACAAGTAATTTCAAAATACAAATTTTTTATGAGTACAAGATTAAATAAGTAAAATAGATGAAAAGATAATTGAAGAGATTTAATTTAAATAGTTCTAATAGCAATAGAAAAATCATATCCTGATATATTGCGCCACCATTCACTTTAACGTAGTTATTGTGTCGTTGTATCTATTTTCTTTACCATCGGTTGGAAATAGAACTTGTCGGACGATACTATCATTGATATCGTTTCTACATTAAATGCTATACAATACACATATCTATTATATAATAATTAAGAGTATTTAAAATCTCGATTTTAAGTAATAAAATTGCGAAAAATTGTCAAAGAACATCCAGTGTCATTAACATTTTAATTATTTATACATTTTGAAATAGAATTCATCGCACTTAGATATTCCTGTATGAATGACTGTATACAAAAATTTTGTATTTTATTCATCGGTATAGAAGTTCAGATAGACAAAACGAGAGGACACGTTTTGATATGACGCTTTACTTTCGTTTTTGGATCGATTGCTGAGAAATTCGAATGTCCGTGACTATTCGAACTTCCTCCTATATTGTTGTATATAACACATTATATATTTTTTATTAATTAATATTTATATAATTTATTATTTATTTTTTCAATTTTGTATTGAACACTTGAAATATTAAACTGTTAGGCACAGCCATAACGCTGTGATCACACCAGCGATTGCGATTGCGACTGTGATTGGCGATTATTTTTCAATCAATTAGAGCAAAACAATCGATGATTACTTTGCTCTGGTTGATTGAAAACTAATCGCTAATTACAATCGCAAGACAATTGACAATTGCTAACGTGACTGCAGCTTACTCACGTGATTTATGAATATTTGGATGGATTTGATATGTTCGAAAATGTTTAAATCGGAACTCGAACGGATGATGATATGATTGATGCTTAATGTAGTCTAATATTATATACCTAATATTATTTTCCTGTGCGCATGAAAAATCTAGTTCAGAGGATCGGAGGGGGAGGAAGAGGAAGAGGAAGAGGAGGAGGGTGAGGGCGAAGAGGAAGATGAATCGGACACTCACGAGGAAGAGGAGGAGGAGCTCGACGAGATCGACATGGAAGTCAGTTATTCCCATCATCCGCAGAGATCTAGTCCGACGGACACGGTGACCGCTCCTGTATCCATTCGAATGGTCAATGCATCGAATTTAACTCGTTATTCTTAATCTTTTTATATCAATTTGAATGTACATATCTATGATCGCGAGTCTCGTAATAATTATTTCTAGTGAAGTAATACAATTTTATTAAAATAAATTAAGTTAATTAAGTTTTGTGAATATAATATATAATTTTAATGTGAATTATTTATAATTCTATATGTATATCTCGATTATATCAATGATGCGTGAACGAGAATAAAGGTCTATCTGTTTTTTATTCCTATAACTGTCATTTTCTTTCTTTTTTTTTTGATGATTTGATGATGACAAAATTTTTTCATACTTAATATTTTTATCGCGATAAGACCCATCGATTTTGTCGTTCGGCGAGCGGTCAGCATTCCGAAATTGAAATTTTGCCGCTCTCTCGCTCGCGCTTGAGCTTAGGTCAAGAACCCGACTGGCGACGGCCGTAAGCCGATGTCGTCTCTAAGCGGTGCAAATTCCATCGTGACGATGGAAATTGCACGATCAGCGAATTTGACGGCGCGAGGCGTCACAGGCGCCTCTTCGCGGACCGAAGCCTCCGCTCTTTCAGGTTGGAAACAGTTGACGGAGTATTACTCGCGGACAGTAATGTCTTCATTCCTAGCGTCAAGAGCCTCTTTCGAAGAGAAGAGCTACTCGCGCTTCGTCCGGAGCGGTCGAACAAAAGCGTCCGTCCTTTTTCCTTGCCTTTACTTTACGGTCCCTTCTCTCTCTCTCTCTCTCTCTCTCTCTCTCTCTCTCTCTCTCTCTCTCTCTCTCTCTCTCTTCGTCTCTCCATGGAACGGGCCGGTGAAGTTGGTACTGCTTCGCTCGCTCTCTTTCTCACTCTTTCGCGAAGGGCCGTGGAATCGCGTCGTGCTCAACCGGGACACTCTCGGTACGCTCTCCGTGTACCCATCTATACTAGGTGTAAGTACACGCGAGAATGTATTATATGCCTTTATACAAGGTGTCCCGAAATATGCGCTTAAAGGCGCTACAGCGAGAGAGTGAAAAAAAATCGATTAACGCACGATCGTAACTTTTCAATTGCGGCAGTAGTTTTCTTTTCCATATACATGTTTTAGTTACGCCTAATCGTAAGCAATGGTTAAACAGTCGTACAATAATGTTAATTATCTTCTCGTTCACGCTAGAAAAAAAGTACAGTCATGGTATCAGCGACTCCGAAAAGCGGACAACGGATTGTCCAAGTACAACTGTTTGGTCAAACTTTAAATGCTTACGGTATAATAAAAAATTACTATTTGGAATAAGAGATCACTTGGACGCTTTTGTCATTTAATCTTTCACGATCTTTTCCGTATTTTTAGGATTTCAATTTTTTCTGGTGCAAACATCCGGACGTATTTGTGCACATGTCTTACGTATATGCTTTTATATACATCTAGTTTCATGTATATGTTTGCACACATTTTTATAAATATATATGCATGTATATATACTTATACACAACGTGCCAGCTCTCCCGGCGTGTAACTGAAGTAAAGCCAGGTTGGTGCCCCCGCTAGGGTGAACGAACGGGTACGCTCAAGCAAAAGCGAACCCGTGTGCCTCCTCCTCCATCGCCATCACCACCTCCTCTTCCTCTAGCAACGCTCTCCTCCTCCTCCTCCTTCTTCTCCCCCCGGAGATCGGATGGAGATCGTCACTGTAGATTCTTATACGAGGCGAAAAATGCAAAAATCGGTTGCTCGCCGAATAAGAATTTTGTGGAGTTGCGATCACCCGGCGCCGCGCGGCGCGATCAAACGCGCATCATTCGTTTGCATATTAAATTGTACAAGTTGCGCGATATCGATCTACTGTGTTTGGCGTGCTCGTGCCAACGCGCGATAAAGTCTTGCGCTGGTAATTCAGATAATTCAGCGTGATCATATCGCTCCGATACGCATTTCTATATATTCTAAACAAAGTGCAATCAAAGCTGATTGTTTCGCTTAATTAACCTGTTTATTATGACTTATTATTACTTGCATTGTTTTAGATAACGAAGAAAATTATAAACAGAAGTGATTAATTTCAATAAAATTAAATTGAAAATGATAAATAATAAAGGACTCTTCTCTTTCAAAAATAGTGATAAAAAGAAAGGACAAGAGTCAGTTAAACCTTATTTAAAATTATAAACGTCAAGACATAAAATGTAATAATAAAAATAAATTACAAAAAGATAACAAAAAAATTAATAAATATAAATTGTGAAAAATAAAATATTACATGTTTCGATTACTTGATTCGGCCATCCTCAGATAGAAAAGATAATAATTAGTAGATAGTATACAATAGAATCATACTCACCAGTCAATCGAGATCGCCTCACATTATGCATGATATAAGAGTCCCTTGCAAACGATTAACAGACCGTTTGTTAGTAAAGTCTTAGTAATCATATCACTCAAAAAAGAAGTCATCCTCGTCAATGTGACAAACCATCGCAAATATAACAATCACTTTGAAGTATAAGATGTGTCGTACAAAAATTACATATGAAAAGATTAAACATTATTATAATGTGTGTACAAAAATTAACTAGAGATTGAGAAATTTTTAAATTGATGTTAACAGTAAGATAATCCAGCAAGGGACTCTTGTGTCATGCATAATGAAGCGATCTTCGGTTGACTGAGCATGATTTTCGTTCTATTGCTTACTATACTAATTATCATCTTTTCTATCTGAGGATGGTCGGATCAAGTGGCCGAAACATGTAATATTTTATTTCGTGATTTATATTTATTAATTTTTTTGTTATCTTTTTGTAATTTAAAAAATTAAATATAAAAATCGACTCTCGAAAATTTCAAATACAAAGAATAAATAGGCTAATGAGAGTAAACTCGCTGTTATCAATGCGAAATCACAAAAAACAATATGTATTCATTAAAAATCAAAAAATGTCATATATAAAATACTAAAAACTAGTATTTTATATATGACATTTTTTGATTTTTAATGAATACATATTGTTTTTTGTGATTTCGCATTGATAACAGCGAGTTTACTCTCATTAGCCTATTTATTCTTTGTTTTTGTAATTTATTTTTATTAATATTTTATGTCTTGACGTTTATAATTTTAAATAAAGTTTAACTGATTCTTAAATGTCCTTTCTTCTTATCAAAATTAAATTATTTGTGATGTTAGAAAATCTGATTGATCGAATGTACAATATATTTTTAATACTTACGTACTAATAATCTACTATATATACGTGTTTTAAGATACTGTATTCTAAATTCTTATAAATATATATTTATTAAAAGTTTCTTGTACTTTTGTTGATTGTTCTTTTTTCCAACAATTTTGTTATTAATTTTTAGTTTGGTTTTAATTATCCTGTAGATGTATTATGAGATTATACGTGTATATATCACGCAATTTCGATTCATATTTTCGATATGTATGAGTCTTTTAATAATATTTAGTAACAAAAAAAAATATAAAACAAAATAAAGGTTTTTTTCAAATGTGGTGGAAGACTTTGTAGTCTCGTTCCCGTCGATCAGAATTACTTCGTTGTGTACTGTGTTTCCGATCTTTCGAAAAACTTCACTATTTTGAAACTATTCGAATTCCGTGATAAGATATAATGGAATAATTATTTCAAATAATTTGAATATTTATTTTTTTCAAATATTTATATAAGATTATGAATAGAGATTTTATTAGGTAAGGTTCACAAAACGTTTGCATTAGCAATGGATCACGACATGGCGATAACTCGCAAATCCTCTGTCAAACGGATATTTGTTCTCTACAATACATTATATTTTGTTTTTTTTTAATTTGCTATAGGTGTGACTTAAATGGCATATACCTGCATCATATCGATAACAAGCAATGCAATGCGTGATAAATAGTATTTACGCTCAAATGTGGACCAGTACTTCTCTAAGTTGATCGTTTGTAAGAATTTTTGAACTTCACTCATTATGAAACAACTCAAACTATAAATACTGTAACACAATGCAATATGATGTAACACGGTGTATATTAAATACGCACCAACGACCAAAAGGCAGCGATACACATTGCTTTTCATGTTACTCGTAAGAGGGCATTCCATTTTAAGTAAACATATTCCTCTTAATACAAAAGGAAAACTGTTAGAATAATCTGGAATACATTTTTGATGAATAATCCAGTGCATTGAAAGAGGAATACTCTTTCTGTAAAAGTTTTTGCTTAGACTATGAGGTTACTGGAAATTTCACTTCACAATTATATATTTTTTTTTCGATGTAAACATATTTCTCTCAATGCAAGAGGGAAACTGTTAGAATAATTTCGAATACATTTTTGATAAATAGTCCAGTGCATTGGAAGAGGAATACTCTTTCTGTAAAAGTTTTCTACTTAGAATATGAGGTTACCGGAAATTTCACAATTAGATTTTTTTTTTAGTAACAATAAAAAGGTAACACTTTTTAATTTGCTTTTGACAATTTATTTCATTATTCGTAATTCAAGAAGTAAATTGCTGTGAATCTATCATCACTCTTTTATAATGTCAAAAAAAAGTTGTTGAGCTACGCTCAGGATTAGAATTCTGTAATTTGCCTCAGATGATATTATGTTTTCAAAGACAGTTACGCACGCACAAAGTGTCTAAGCATTCAAAACGCGCATATAAATCCTGAGATGATTATGAATCACGAGTTTCGCGGATGGTAATACCGTCTAGATTTATGAATTAATACCGGTCATATTAGACGCATAAATCTTGACGTTTAGGCAGACCGACTCGTCTGCGTAGAATTATCCGATAGCCTCGAGATTCACGGGCAATTCGTTGGCAGATTATGGTGTGTTGTCTTTCGGGGTTTTTTTAAACTATTATTTATTTCTTCTAATCCTTTAAATCCTTTGCGCGTAATTTTTAATGTACATTGAAAAAAAAGTATTTGGTATTTGTGATTATAATTACATGTGTGGTAAAATAATTATGAATAAATCAAATAAGTAAGAACTTAATTTATAGTTTCGATACCAGCTGCATATTTTTTGCATTAATCCTGATAGAAATTTTTTTAATTGAAATTGAAAAGAATAATAACTAAGTATTATCGAATTGCATATTGAAATTTAGATATATCAATATCTTAGTTTTAATATTTATCATTCAATATTATATATCATCATAACAATTCAATATGAAACATTTAGATTATAAAGAATTCAGTAAATTTTAAAATAAAAATCAATAGTTGTAATGAATTTTTAAATGAGAAGTTCTTTATATTGTGAGGATTCTTGCATATACGAGTATAATTCAGACATAGGATGTCACAAGACAGTCTACAAAGACTATAAAATATGTGTGAGACAATAAAATGAGACCTCATTATAATGTATACCTATTGAACATTGAAATAATATTTTGGACAAATTTTATAATTATTTTGTGGGATTGAAATATTTCACAAAATGTTATTATATTCATTAGCTTAATTGGTACAAAAAAACAATCATGTCTTGGACTAAATACTTACGAAACCATGTACAAATAAATGATGATATATCTGAGTTTCGGTTATATGGTAAAGATCTGTTATAGAGATCTGTTTTGATTAATATTTACATACGAGAAATGACATCATCTAGTAGTAATTCTAAAAAAAAATTTGTATGAATTCAATGTTTTTCATTACAATGCAAACTGCTTATCCATAAATTTGAACAGACTTTAATATTTTTTTTTCTATTATATTAATTCCATCGTTCTAATCCTATTGTTTCTTTTTTAGTAACTTTTATTATAAATCTGTAAAAATAATGTATGTTTTTCGTTTCAATGTCATTATTTTTCAAATATTTTTATTAATTTTCCTTAGAACTTATAGTATTTTAATATATTTCACAGTATGTGCAAGTTACATTAATAAATTCATAAAAATATTACATATATTATATTTTACATTACTTATTTCTCATTTTTTAAATTAGCAAAATTCAATGTTTAATTTTTCCTGAATAAACCTGTAAAAATATTAAATACGAGGGTTGCTATTTATGTATTCGGAATAATAAACAATAACAAATATTTATCATTTAAAATAGTTTTATTGTTTTTTCAAAAATTCATCGCGATCAATATATTTTTGCATATACGTTTGAACCAATTTTCATAGCTTTTTCCATTCCGATTGAGGTATCTCCAAAACATGCATTTTGGACACATCAACCGCTTCTTCTGGTGTCGAAAATTGTTGACTACGTAGTTTATTCTTCGCGTATGTATAACTTCGCGTGTACGGGAACAAAAAAGAAATCATCGGGTACCAAATCAGGACTGTACGGCGGATGATCCAATTCGACGTTTTGATCGGTCAAATATTGAGTTGTTTGGATCGATGTGTGAGAGCTCGCATTGTCATGGTGAAGAATAATCCTGCGTCGCTGGTTGTTTTTTATTTCTTCAAAAATTTCTGGCAAACAAATGGTTGTATACCATTCAGAATTAACCGTTCTACTATGATCCTCTATGTGGCACTGTAGCCACATGTCCATTTATCCTAAAAAAAAAAACGGCGACCATTTGCTTCGAAATGCTTGCGCGAACTCTTGTTGGGTTTGGTTCATCTTGGAAGACCCATACAGTCGACTGCTGTTTAATTTCGGGCTCATATGCATAGATCCAAGATTCACCTGTGTAGATGTTATACACGGCTTTTGACGCACTATAATTGTATTTTTTGAGCATTTCTTTGCACCAATCGACATGAACCTTTTTTTGAGTGATTGTCAAATTATGCGGAATCCAATGCGAACAAATCTTTTTCACAGCTAAATGTTCATGTAAAAATCTTATGTATGCTTGTCATACTAATACCCAGGGATGCCTCAATCTCACGATATGTCACATGACGATCTTGCATTATCATTTCGCGCACAGCATCGATGTTTTCTGGCACAATAACCGATTTTGAACGACCTTGTTTAAATTTGTCCGTGAGTGAACGACGGCCACGATTGAATTCACTAAACCAGTGATGTACAGTGGTTTTAGATGGTGGTTCATCGCCAAAAGTCAAAGTGAGTTGATCGATGCACTGTTGTTGAGATAATCCACGTCGAAAGTCGGTAGTAAATCAAAATTTTCACGAGTTAATTCCATGTTTTTACTGAGATGAAATTTTCAAGTCACTGTAAACAACACAAATTAAAAACGTATGATAAAACGTTCTGAGTACGTATACCGTTAAAAATGTCAAACTTTACGATGGATATGTCAGATGGCGCCTTAGCAACACCAGTGTTGCCAATTCCGGATATATAATTAGCATCCCTCGTATATTTACTACCGACTTTCGACTTTTTTATCGTTATTTTTTATTACTTTTTATTAATTTTTATTAATTATCTTTGTAATTCATAGTATTAAAAGTGTTATTTTTATACTGAAATATATTTAATAACATTTTAGTAATTTCATTTTTGATTTCCACAGTTGATTTTACAGTTAATTTTAATGATTTCCAGCAATTTATTTCCACCAGCAATATAACTACAAATATAATTATCATTATTACAATAACTATAATATTATAAAAATAAAGCCTCTAACCATGATTATTTTATCATACATACATATATGTATATCTGTTATAGACACAAATATCGACCATTTTTCCCTCAATGTAAAATTTCGTTGGATTCTTAAGTATGTACGAAGAAGTAACTTTTTCCATTGGAATTAAAACTAAAACATCTATATGCGCGCATAAAACATTAACAATCAATTTAGATAATTAAAATTGCCTGAATAAATAATTATATAAATACGAGAATTAATATTTTGGGAAAAAGTAATTAGTAAATGACAAGGCTTCTTGAAACAAAATGTGTTCGTATATGGAAATAATGATCGAGAATACTCTCAGAAACGGTTATACAAGTTTTAAATTAATCTAATAAATAGTCGCTAATAATAAATGAGAACCGTTAATCTACGCGTTAATCCAATCATTATTCTATTTGTTTATTAGTTAAAATTGACTACCTCGTTTCCAGATGAAACACGTTTGAAATTTAGGGACGCCTTGTTATTTGAAGTGTACGGAAAGAGAGGGTTTCTCGATGGTTGCTACGTGATTCACTGCGCTAATGTCAACTTGACCTACTGGCCTACATGCAGGTCGATCCGAGTTCTTTATCCAAGGTCTTCGGGCGATACCCTTCTTTGCATTCGCTGCGCTCGAGTTTCTCTGACAGAAAAGCGAAGCGGCTGCTCATGGAAAACAAGACAGAGTGTCGAATTAATATATAAATATAAAATCATACTAGTTTATTTAGTTATAAATATATAAATATATCATACTAGTTTTTACCATAACTTCATAGATAAAATAATAATTGTAGTCATAATTCTAATATCATAATTTAGAAACATAATAATAGATAATAATTTTTATTATATAATAATAGATATAATAACAATAATAGTTATTATTATCATTATTATTAAAATATCTTTTATTTTAAAAGTTATTGTGTTAATATAAAAGCGTTTTTTTAATTCTGTTGTAATTATATATATACGTATAAAAAGTTTTGAGAAAGATTTCTCAATTGCTTGCATTCCTGCTGTAAATTAATACCGAGAAAATACATGTTGAGTTGGCATATTATAATAAATATAGTATAACAAAACATTTACAGTTTTTAAGAGATGCAGTATTCATGTATTATTGATAGCGTAAATATCATCAAATTTGATCTTTTATACATACCTTTTATACAAGAAGAAAAAACTCAGCCAGTTGTTTACACGTTGAAGTCCGATCGCCTGATTTATCGTGCCACGTAGAAATCAATCGCCACGCGCCGTGTCGGACCGATTTCTCTCTCGTAGATGGCGGTTATGGGGGGGGGGGGGGGGGCGGTAAACTTCTTGACCGCTAATGCCGAGTTAAGCGCCCTAACCTGCCTCAAAAGGATGCTGCGCGACGTAAGAGATAATAAATCAAAATCCTGGTCTCGGAACTCGTGACGGCGGCTGCGGCAGCGACGAGGATGTTACTCGCTGAAGGCGCAAGAGGACGAGAGACTTAGGATAAACTGTATTTATTAAGCTCTGAGTGATATCTCACAGAAAGCGTGTACACATAGTATTCTGTGATAGATGCGCATAATGACGAAAACTGAAATTAAATGTCTATAACAGAAATATTAGTTTGACAAAAAGGATCTAGTGGCACATTTATTATTAGTTAAATATTAGCATAATTATTGGCACAATATTGTCCAAATATTGATCAAATATTGTCTCAATATTAGCCCAATATATTTCCAATGTTTAATCAATGTATTACCATTAAACTATTAGGAAGGCGTTGAAAAATAATATAATATAATATAAAAAAATCATTTTGTATACAGAGCCGCAAAATTCGTGTTAAATTTAATACATATCTTATACGTATTCCAAACCGTTCATTCAAATTTTTGTGTTAATTTAACACAAGATATGATAGAACGTAACACAAGTATTATGTAAAAAAAATTTAAAAAAATAGCATTGACGTAATTTATAAGTAAACTGTGGAAGCATATTTTTTTCAGTAAAATTAATGTTTATAATATTTTATTCATTTATTTCAAATTTATGTTTTATAAAACACATTATTATTATTGTATTATTATTTGCTCATGTTATAAATTGTATTATTTTAACACTTAAATTGATATCGGATTTCATTTCTCGGTTGTAGTGGAGCTCACTATGATTAAACAATATTTGATCCTATATGTTATTTTTAATTTATAATTTATTTATGTAATTTACATTGTCTCTGAAGAGGGCTCAAAAATGAGCCGAAACATGTAAGCACAATTATTATAATAAATAAGTTTTGCTTGATATATATTACGCGTTTGCGTAAAGTTATCTGCGCTTGACTCCTAGTGCCCTTTTCTTTCCAAAGTTTTTTTTTTTGTACAGGAGTTCTTGTTATCTAAGAATTATATGATTTAACATTTAAAATATATTGAATATCAATTTAACACAAACTATTTAAATAATATAATCAAATTATTAAATTAACAATCTAATATATGTTAAAAAATTCAACATAAAATTTTAATAAGAATTAGAGTGTACGGGTTTTAACTTTTAACACAAATACAAAATGGTTCTTTAGGCCAGTCAAATTATACGAAAATCGACGTTATAAAAGAAAGTGAAGGGAACAGGGTTTTTTTTTAGTGGGTCTTGAAAAAGGGGTCAAGGAGAGCTTAACCCCAAGTTTGCACCCCTGTAAACCTTGAGCTTTTTTAAGGGGGCTCAAAAACGTGTTTTTTTTATTAAAATGGCGATAACTCGGCTGCTATTGAAGCTACGAGGTTCACTAATAGCTCATTTTGAAGGTTTTTTTATCCTCTACAAGTTATGTCTAGACACTTTGTAGCCTAGAATCGATAGTTTTCAAGATATCAAACGAGAAAGGAAAATTTTGAAGTAAAAATTTTACTTTTTTGCTTATAAGTAATTACGGTCGCGAGATATGGAAAAATTATGTAAGAGAAAGTTGTAGACAATAAAAAAACGAACATTTTACCCTTT
Source organism: Cyphomyrmex costatus (assembly GCF_001594065.2). Classification (NCBI taxonomy): domain Eukaryota; kingdom Metazoa; phylum Arthropoda; class Insecta; order Hymenoptera; family Formicidae; genus Cyphomyrmex; species Cyphomyrmex costatus. Next base: position 133,455 of record NW_017276489.1, on the reverse strand, counting down.
TTAATCGTTTCATTTAGTTCAAAATTGCGCCTTGTAGAGTGCGCCAAAGTTGCAAGTCAACGTTACCGCGCCATAATAAGAGGAAACATTTGTTTCGCGCAACCGTGAAAAGTATTTTCTATATCATGTACTACAAATAACGCAAATAAATGTAAACGAACATAATCAAAAGTACGTTTACAAATAAAATAATTAATAACAATAACAATAATAATAATAATAATAATAATAATAATAACGTTCCAATAAAATAGTATATTCTTACAAATTTTAATGAAAATTAATTCTCATATGATAATGAATTACAATAATGAAGATTATTTAGTAAAAAATAATAGTCAATTATGTATTTTCATAAATAAATGAATTACACAGTAAAAATAACTTCATACATTATGTTTTACTGTATTTAAAAAAGCAATAAATGTTCATACTTTCATATATTTTTCTTTCCGAGATAACTTTTTTAGATCCTTATATTACATTCATTACTAACACAGTTCATTTAGAATTTTAATTCGAACAATTTCAACTGTACTCTGTCACGTATTCTTCAATACAACGGTAAGTGTCATTTTTTTACAGATCCATGTGCCAAAAACGGTTAAGAAATAAATTAAAATTTTTCGATATTTTCCTTCATTACATAATATTTCCAAAAATTAATACCTTATGAAAAAAGTCATGAAACCTAATTTTCAAAGCAAAAAAAGCATTTTAAAAAAATACTAAGCATTGTTTATGACGTTAATGGAATCGAAATCTACGTGGAAACTATTTTGCGCCCGGTATCGACGCGCTACGATGACGCGCTCACGTTGACTTGCAACTTTGGCGCGCTCTACAAGGCGCAATTTTGAACTAAATGAAACGATTAAAAAGGGTAAAATGTTCGTTTCTTTTATTGTCTACAACTTTCTCTTACATAATTTTTCCATATCTCGCGACCGTAATTACTTATAAGCAAAAAAGTAAAATTTTTACTTCAAAATTTTCCTTTCTCGTTCGATATCTCGAAAACTATCGATTCTAGGCTACAAAGTGTCTAGACATAACTTGTAGAGGATAAAAAAACCTTCAAAATGAGCTATTAGTGAACCTCGTAGCTTCAATAGCAGCCGAGTTATCGCCATTTTAATAAAAAAACACGTTTTTGAGCCCCCTTAAAAAAGCTCAAGGTTTACAGGGGTGCAAACTTGGGGTTAAGCTCTCCTTGATCCCTTTTTCAAGACCCACTAAAAAAAACCCTGTTCCCTTCACTTTCTTTTATGAATGTACTATTTGACTGGCCTATTACCGTGTAACGCGACATGATTTTCTTGCGTAGTGAGAAACTGTCTCATCGAGACAAAAAGATGTTGCGGAAGAAACGCGCGGAAGAAAGTTGGAAGAGTGGAGAGAAAGAAACGGAATGACGGAGCCAAGAAGAACGGATGACCGAGGATGAGAAAAGAGAGGAGGGGACCAAGAGAGAAAGTGAGAAGGAAGAGAAGGAGAAGGCGTGTACAACACAACAGAGACGAAAAGAATAGGGAGAACCGATCTTTTCAGAAATAGAGGAGGATGCTATGTACCAGGAGAACGAGAGAAAGGTGATGAATGCGAGAGAATATCGATTCTGCATCGTAATAAGAGATCGAGAGAGAAAGAAAGTCAAATGAGACAATCGAATTAGGTAACTGCGAGAGGTTTCGGGTTAGAGAGATTTGAAAACACGTAACAGTTTTTCAATGAAGCGACCGATGATTACGTAAGCTCGCGGTGAAGAAAGTAGGAAAAAGTAAATGGGCGTGTGAGTAAAAAGAGACAAACGCGAGCGAATAGTGTGAGAGAGAAAGGAACAGAAAGATGGAGAGATGGAGTGCAACGTGCAGCAGCGAACTCAAGTCTTTGATTTAATATTTTGCACTATATTTATATAGTATATTATTTCCAGTACCACAACTAAATATATATTTTCTTAGCATATAAAATTGTTATATGGAATTATTATCACTAACGTTACAGCAATAACAATAAAATATAGGATGGAAGCAGTAATTATATAAATAAAAACAATAATCATAAAAATGAAGCACTTCACCATAATTATTTTATAGTTATGCTATATCCCCATTTCTATAGTTATGTTATTATATAGTAAAAGATACCAAACAATTTCCTCTCATTATATGCATTGTATCATAATTCCATAGTTAAAAAAACTAAAAAATTACATTCTTGGTACGCGATATGTTTATATATAATACTATATAATAGTTAAGCCTTAATATTAAGTCGCTAATGATGATCTTTTATAAATGACAGTACATAGTTCAATCAGAATTAAGTGTCCTAGTGCAGGAATAAAAAGATCATTTGAGAGCAATGTGAATGATTATATATGCTATATTAGATGCACTCACTCTCTTCCTGAGGCTGAAAATTTTTCTGTAAACATTAACTGCATAGAAGAAAAAATTATAATATTTTCACATTTTTAGCAATGTAAAATATGAACCAAAGTATCTAAACATTATTCTAGATAAAGATGATACTTTTTTTCATCTAAAATGCAGATAAAGATAATTAATATTTTTATTATCTAGATAAAGATGAGATGGCATCAAAATTTCATCTAGATGATTATCTAGATAATTTTATCCAGATAAGATCGAACACTGTAGATAATTTGTAGTGTTAAACGTTTTACGCCTCTCAAACGATCCACTGAAATTTTTAACACAAGATGAATATGTTAGAAATTAACACAACTATTGTATTATGTATAAAAAAATCAATACAAAAATATAATACCGATGATGTAATTTATGAACAAATTATGGAAGTATATTTTTATTTTAGGAAAATTAGTATTTATAATATGTGTGTTAATTTAACACATTTTATTCATTTACTTTACAATTTAGATTTTAAAATACATACAATGTATTATTGTATGCTATTTATTTACTTACTCAATTATATCATTCTTATACTAAGAAATGTCGAATGTTAATTTAACACAAAATATTTAAATAATACAATTACATTATGTTAAATTAATTTTTTTGAATATATTAAAAATTTAACAAGAATTTCTACAAAAACGAGTTTTCATACAAATGCAAACTATTTTTTATTATATGTATAATAAGATAAGATACATCTTACGTCATCAGTTGTATATTCATTAATTAGAGAGGAGAGAGAGAGGGGGGGAGGAAGTGAAAGAGTAGTTTGTGTATAAATATATAATAGAAAATGATAGAAATATGATAAAAATATATGTATAAAAAATAGAAGCGTTTAACGATCTAATAGAACACAGATGGAGGTCCTTGTATACGTGTGTGTGTTGCGACGAGCGTTAGCAATAAGCATTTTTTTGTGATTTTTATTGTAATTTTTTATAACTATTTTTGTATTGATTATAGTAGTTTTTGTAAGAGAATTGTATCCCCAAGAGAAATCAAATAAACTGATACTACTACTACCACTACTAATACTATTACTACTAATTAATTGATTAATTAATAATTAAGTAGGTATAAGAAGTGTCAAAGTTGAATTATACGTTAGGATATTTTTATGTATGAAGAGCAGACTTTCAAAATGCCTTTTGTCCAAAATTTATATTTAATTTTTAGAAAATGAAAAAGAAACTCATTAGAAAACAACGTATTTTACAGATAACAATAAGCCAATCAGTGTATAATATACAAATTACTAAAAACATTATAAATATTGCTTTCACAAAGAATTACAAATATCTTTGTGGAAGCACAATATTTATAATTGTTTTAGTAATTTATATATTATATTATTAACTGTAACGTTGAGAATGACCCGATTGGAGTCGAAACGTATGTATTATTTATATTAAACTTCTTTGTATGATTGTTATAATTTAAATTTAAATTCGTTTTACTGGCTTTTTGCCCTTCTTCTATATACTTTGTTTTATACTTATAGAGCCTTATAACTTATTATTTTCTAATTTTCTATTGCAGGAACTATCTCACATCGTCTTTGCCGGCATGCTCATTAACGATGCGATGTATCGATACTGCGCATGCGAAGAGCGGCATTTTTGATATTCTTAAACTAAGATACACTTAAATACTTTTACTCCAGCATTTATCGTACGTGAAATTGAGAAAAGAAATGATTTATTATGTGCTCTAGTATTGCATTCTCTCAAATACTGAGAATAATAATGATAAAAATTACAAAAAAATATAAAGAAAAATTAACTAAAATTCGCACAAATAAGATATAGAGATCATAAAGAGTTAATGACAAAAAGTAATAGAAAGAAATGTATGTGTGTGCGTGTGTGTGAGAGAGAGAGAGAGAGAGAGAGCGCCGTCTCGTGCGCGGCGGTGGCGGCGCACGAGAAACGAGAGCGGCATGCCCTCGACGTGGGCGCGCGACGGAGAGCAGCGATTGGTCGACGTGCGCGCGACGGAAGGCGCGAGCAGGAAGAGCGAGAAGACCCGACGGAGGAGACTCCGGGACTGTTCGACCGTTCAGTCGGACGCGCGATTACAGGCATGCGAGACGCGCGAACGGACTCTCTCTCGTTCGTTTTACATCATCAGACGTTCCGGGAGTTACGTTTCGTTACATAGTGAGACCACGTGCCGGTGGAAGCGCGAGTCGCGGAACGTAAATAACATCGGGAAACATTATCGGACTGGTGCCATTCGAAATCGACCGCCACCATCATCCTCCAAATCGATTCATCGACCTTTTCGCGATTCTTTTCCGACCGGCTAGACGACAGCGGAAAACCCCGAACGGTACGGCGCAGCGTGTGTCGATCGCGTAGCCCTTTGCCTCCGGCAGTGAATCAACTACTAGGACGCACGGCGGATCGAGAAGTAAACAAGTGTGTGGGTGCATTTGTCACGGTTTCACGTGGTGACTTGAAGTGAGTTGCGATTTGGAAGAGGTTTCCGCTTTCCGTTCCACGGCATCCCTGCGCGTTCATCATTCATCGACGAGAAGAGAACTGGAGTATTCGGAGCAGAGTGTCGTACATACAGATGTCACGGATGCGTTCTCGAATGGTGAGTGAATTTCTAGGCATGTTTTTTTAATCTTTACCAATTAGAAACAACGGAAAAGGGACGCGATTCGTCAAGCGGCTGATTTGTGGTTTCCCCCTTTTTTTTTCTCTCGCGTGCGCGCAGGCGAGAATAGCAGATAGTGTTACCGGGAGGTGTGGATCGTGCTCCCCCACTCAAGTGAAGAGAACGGCGGTGGAGAAGAAGGAGGAAGGTGGTGTTGGGTTTCGTCTTTTACTTATGGTTTTCACGTGGTAACTCAAAAATCATCATCGATAATATAATTATGCGAGAACACGAGTCGAAAAGATGCGCGCGCGTCGCGTTTTTAGACGAAACTGGTGAAATCGGGGCGAAGAGGGATCGTTGACCCAGCGAATCCAAACTGACTAGGACGTTGGCGTGGCGTTGAAAGTTTGGCCGAAAGTCGCAGAAAAAGTAAGCACCGACCCGATTTTTCAGCGCCGCTTCTTCGCGAACTCTACCGCACAAGGTGTGAGCGGTTCTGTTCCGCTGTCATCATTTCCATATTGATGTCTGTCAAGTCCAATGTACATACTCGACATTTCTTCGATTACTTTATGAAAAGTTATTTATAACAAATGCTTTTTTCACAATCTTGACATAATTTTCAGTTATCTTGGGTTGGAGAAAAGGTTCTGTAGTATTTTACTAGCTCAAAACTCTATATTGTATTATTTAAAAAATTAGCAATTATTCCACTCGATAGAGCGAAGTTTTCAGCTTTAAGAATCTGATTTTTTAATTGTGGTACAATAATTTTTAACGGAGTTAATGAGTAATTAAAAGCAAAATATTTCTTTACTTAAGATGGTTAGGGTAACTCCGGTAAATACGCCGCGAGAGGATATACGCCGCAGAAATCAGAAAAAATAGAAGAAGTGGGGATAATTTTCCGGCAACTACTCTGTTACATTGCCTTTATATTATATTAGTATTATGTTATGATTTCAGGTTTTTATTGTTAGTATTAATGAAATTATTGTGAGTCGTATCGATTTGTCACCGTAATAAGTAGCGTCATCATAAATTATAATTTACATAAAACGATTATTGTAGGATGTGTATGTAAAAGACTTAGTGGTTATTTCATGATACATAAGTGTAGAGGAATAGTAAAGTATGTTGTGTAGTAAAATATAAGTATGCTTTGCTTTTGCATTCTTCGTTTAGTTTATTGTCTTGTATGTTCCACCTATTTTGGATATACGGCATTTTTAGCGGGCGGGATTTATACCCAATACAAAGCATACAAAATGCGCAGATTGGATTCAGTGCACCAAATGTAATAAACGTATTACATGAAATCATGTCATAATACTTGTAATATATGTAGGAAGATTGTAATTATTATTTATTACTTCATATATATTTTATCATTTTTATTCCTTAATAAAACGTTGTAAATACATTTTATAAGTTTTATTGTATTATTTTACGTCTTATTTGTAAGAATTTATAAATTTTTCGTGAGCTGTACATACCTCCTCCATCCCTCTTAAGAGTAGTCGTACAGGGTGGTCCATTTAAAGTTTTGGATCTGAATATCTCGAAAACTAAATCCAATAGACAAAAATGTTTCAAATAAAAATGGAACGGTGTCGAGGGGGACACGTTTTAGTCACGTTGTTTTTTTTCTAAGTGGAGGCGCTAAAAAGATATGAAGGTCACCTCCACTTTTTTAAATGGAATTATGTAATTTTTTTTAGATAACGTGATTCCTCTAATTATTTTGCATATAAAAGTATTAAAGTAGAGATACCAAAAAACTAATAGTTTTCGAGATATTTTACACTTTATTTTGGTACATATTGACACAAAATGTTAAATAACTCGTAAACTGTTGACTTTTTGATTATCGTACCTTAATACTTTTGTGAACAGAATAATGAGATAAATCAAATGGTGTAAAGAAAACACATAGTAAAGAAAACGACAAGCACCGCTGTCAAAATATTTATATAAAAGACAAAAGTATCCGCAGAATCACGATGTAAAGGAAAATATGTATATTAAAAATAAAGTTTTAGTAAGAAAAGAAAAATGCAAAGCGGCTCTTGCGAAGAAACGACAAGAATGGCAAAATCTCACTCTTGATGAGACACGAGATATACCAAATCTATGGCTGTATGAAGTTGGCCTTCCCCACTAAAATTCTAAAAATAACCATTACCATTTGTTTGGAGGTCGTTTGGTACTGTTTGGTAGTTCATTTCCGGATGTTTGGTAGTCAATAGAAATAATGAAAAATGTGAAAAAAAGATGAATGCTCGTGACGTTAGCTTCCCCCCCCCCCCTCTAAAACTCGGCTTTCCCGACTGTATATGCAATAATAACTGTTTTCCCGATGATTGGTAGTTGAAATTATAACTGAAAATATCAACTACCAATCATCGGAAATGGACTATCAAACGTCAGTGAGTGACCACCAAACGAATGCTTATAGTTATTGTTATGTATACTGTCAGGAAAGCCGAGTTTTACAAGTGGAAGAGTAACTTTACGCTAGTATACACTTTTTTTCACATATTTTAGGTTATAATTTCAACTACCAATCATCGGGAATGGACTACCAAACGTCAGTGAACGATCATCAAATGAATGCTCATAATTATTGTTATGTATACTGTCGGAAAAGCCGAGTTTTAGAAGGGGGGAGGCTAACTTCATGAGCGTTCATCTTTTTTTCCCCTTTTTTTCTTTATTTACTGACTACCAAACGTCCGGAATAGACTACCAAATACCATCAAACGACCACCAAACAAATGGTAATGGTTATTTTTATTAGAATTTTAGTAGTGGGGGGAGCCAACTTCACACGGCCCAAATCTATGTGATGGCAATTGCATTGTCATTGAAAGTGCGACGTTGTCATACTTATTAGACTTTGTCAATTCTCGAGAGAATGTATAAAATCAAGATTTTTTATTAACTCAAACTTCAATATCATAATGTTGCGGATTTGTTACACATGCTTCTTCATAAATTCAACTACATAAAACTCGTTTTTCATTAACTTCTTGAATGCGGTTTCAATGCTATATGAAAATTCGTGTCATATCACGGCGGAAATGGCTATACTACAATGGTAAATATAGAAAATCTGCGAAGTTTGATCGGTTATATCTCAGGAATGGGATGGTAAATCGAGTTCAAATTTTACAGGCATATGTATTAATACTTAAATTACTTGAAACGAAAATTTCAAGACATTCTTGAATAATGTGTTTTAGATATAACTACCTTAACTCGCGAATAACTCAGGAACAAAAAATCGCAGGAACATTTTTTAAAAACAAATTTTTAGAAAAAATTTTAAGCTTTTACGTTAGAGAGAGATAGTCGAAAATTTTCGCACATTTTTTTGGTACATGACAGACCCACAAAGTGAGAAAAAAATTTTTCTTTTTTTTTAACTTGTAGTTTCCTACATAATTGGAAAATTTGTGTTTTTGTGAAAAAAATCTGCTGGTTAAAGTTTTTGTGTTAAGTAAGGTACACATTTAAATGTACCTAACATATGTCTCTTATGTTAAATGAATAAAATGAATATGAATTGTAAAGTTATTGAAACGATTTAAAAAATATTAAAGTAACACAATTTGCACGTATTTAGTAAATATGTTAAAATTTACAGAATAAGATGTTGATTTTACTCTATAACAGGAATGGGCAGTGTTGTTAGGCGAATCGTCTTTTTAAAGAATATTTGTTATATGTTAATTTTGTCATAATAATTTATGTTGATGATTGTACACATAGCTCTCTTCAAGTTTTATTCAAGATTACATTCCATTTTTATTGAAATATAGACATAGTATCCATGTTATCATTCAACATACTCATATTACGTTAAATTAACACAAAAATTTGAGTGGACCGATTGGAACATGCGATTTATGTTAAATTTAACATATTTTTTCCAACTGTTTATATGTAAAAATTACCAAACTCACATGTGTGAACTAATATAATTATAAAAACTTTTTGAATGTAGAGATTTCAAAATCTTTTTTTTAATTTAAATTTTGTTTATTTTTAACGAAGATATTGATGAAAATAGTTTTGAGCTAACAAAATCTGCAGAACTTTTTTTCCAACTCAATACCTATAATTTTTATCCTCTGATTTTGACTTTTAAAATAAAAAAATCGTTAAATTGTATTAACTTAAAGAAAAAGATACGTTAATTTCAAGTACACTGGACTTTTGCAAATACTAGTTAAGGAAATTTCGGAGCGAATACAGTTAATTTCTTCACAATATTTCGCAATCGTTTATTCGAGTGCCGATCGATCAATATTATTAACAAGTTTTATATACATACCGCTCCTTTGTTACAACAATGTGACACAACTCAAGAAACAAAACTTCCTAGAAATTGAATTTTAATGTTTTGAATCATTTTGAAATGTAATTTTGGGATAATATATAGCTAAAGAAAGAAAAGCTCCTTTAAAAAATATTTTTTCTTTTTTTTTTAAATTTCTGTGCTGTAAGCAACTTTAAAAATATGACAATTTTTGTGTTGTTGTAGCAAATGAGTGATAGTGTGTATATGTTCAATCTTGACATATAATATTATATGAGTAAAGTATCATATTGCCATAGATTCGACATAATCGATGTGAATGTAACTTATCGCGATAAGCATATTATAGAGTTTCGATCAATCTGACATATCTACTGTGTGTGTGTGTGTGAGAGAGAGAAAAATTTTTGCGATTATAATTGCACGGAAAGATATTTTGCTGAAATATTAAGAAATTTAAATAGAGAGATCTAAAAATTATTTTATTGAAAACCATCTAATTTTTTGTCAAAGTCGAACGAAGGAGTCACCACTCTTTGGTCCAGTCATCGAAGACTATGTTTAATATTATTACCGTTCAGATCATTAAAGATGGCTCAGAGTGAAGCCGAAACGTCTGACAAATTATTATAAGTATTAGTTCAATAAATTATTAAGTATTATAATTCGCACTAATTATTGTAGATTGACTCTCATTAGCCCGTTTCTATTCGTAATTTGACATTCTCGAGAGTTCTATTTTTATTTTATTTATTTTATTGAATTCTCAAAATAATAGAATATGTGCGCGCACTCAAGCTGATGAAATAATGATTAATGAAATAGTTGATAAAAATGTTAAAACTTCTTGCAGCACATTGCTTATACTGTATGAGTTTTTTACATAATTATTTTGGTGTGCCAATAAAATTACTCATATTTTCAGATCTGTATTTACCTAAATTTTTAGACACTTTAAAACACTTTTTTTCCGTTTGGAGAGTAAAATGTTATGGTTAAAAGCTCCATTTTTGTAATTTTTACTACTGCAATAATGTTAATAGTAATAATTATTAGTTTTGTATATCGGAAAGAATATTCGTATATGGTTATCTCAACAAAATTACCTTTTTAAAAAAAAGGAAAAAAAGGCGCCAAGTGTGTTAGCCTCAAAAAATAAAATGAAATCTTTTTAAATTGCGCCAATTATGAAAGGAATATATTTTCTTGACACATATATAACATACTTTATTTCAAAAAGTAAAAGTACAAAAAACTTGGCGCTGCTAGACCTCAAAATATACAATAATAAGATGGTTATTAAATAATTCCGAATATGAAAAATAATAAGAAATTAATAGAAAAAGAAATAAGGACTCGTTATATAAAAATAAACAATATGAAGAGTCAAGGGCGATATAAAAAAAAATAATAAGGTCTCTCTCTCTCTCTCTCTCTCTCTCTCTCTCTCTCTCTCTCTCTCTCTCTAGCAGCGCCAAGTTTTTTGTACTTTTACTTTTTGAAATAAAGTATGTTATATATGTGTCAAGAAAATATATTCCTTTCATAATTGGCGCAATTTAAAAAGATTTCATTTTATTTTGTGAGGCTAACACACTTGGCGCCTTTTTTTCCTTTTTTTTAAAAAGGTAATTTTGTTGAGATATCACGCATTTTTTGTAATGTTAAATATTTCTTATAAATCTGTATATAAAATATTAAAAAAAAAAACATTATAATAAAATATAATAATAGAGCTCTAATATAATAATAGAGCTCACTGTGCGTGCCTTTGGCCTTAAAATAAAAGGAAACAATATTTAAATATTAAATCTTATAAGACCGTGAGAAACACAACCAATAAAATGCCTTTAACGATCGAACTGTATCTTAGGTACTAATTATAATTCCGTGAGAATTTATATAAAACTAGCATCAAAACTCTCCTCTCCTTCTATGTTGATTAGCGAAATTAGAAATTGCACACCTGTAGCTTTAGCAATTCTTTTCAGATCAGCTTTTTTGCAACGAGAAGTCTAGACATGCGATTTTCGCGTTCGTTATCCTCTTCGGCATTGCTTGAGAGGCGACAGTACAGTTCAAAGCATAGCCTCGAACACTTTTTCCGTGAATTTTCAAGACATTGACTGCTTTATAACAGGATACAAAAATCCTCCTTTGCTATCGTTGATTTTTATCTATCTAATGTCATTACGTTGACAGCTAATCGATATAAAATAAAATATGCTAGCAAGCGCCGTTTGTGTTTAAAACGTGAAACGGACAACATTTCCGATGTTAAAATTTTTGACATTTCAACTTCACATCGAGATATCTTCCTTCGTAGGGTACGTAGACAATAAAAACATATTTATAATATAATTTAAACACTAAAACTAAATTACGGATATATAGAAGTTGATAAATTCAGCCATTTATTGTGAGATCCGATAATCTCGGGTACACGGAACTCATCGACTCGCGTAAAGATACACGTGCGGTCTCGCGCTTCGCGTTCACTTGGCGCGAGACACTACCGTGTCTCTTGATTCCCGAAAATAACTATAAAATTATAAAAATGCTCCTAAAATGTTTTATCATATAATGATGGTAACAAATATTATGAATTTTTTTCTGTGTATCGAATTTTTTTGTAGATCGGCTTTTTATTGATTTTTATAATCATTATGTCGTGCTGAATTTGACACAATATTTTTATTATAGTTTTCTAACTATTCGCATCAATAATTATAATCAGTAAACTATTGTATAATATATATATTAGGTCAATCGGAAAGTTCCGTCCGTTTAGCAGCGAGTATTTAGCTAGAACTGTCGATAATTCTAATGTCTAAATCAAGCTTAATTTTTTAGTTTTACCATCTGTCAATAAAATTGAGTTTAAAATTTCAACATTTTTGATGTAGTAAGAAACAATGTTATTGATGCAAACGTATACTTTTATATACTGAATAAAATTCAGTATATAAAAGTATACGTTTGCATCAATAACATTGTTTCTTACTACATCAAAAATGTTGAAATTTGAGCCAAATAAACGTTATTTGCGCAAAGTGTTAATCTTTTGCTTTAAATAGAAGAAGACTGTAGCTGAAGCTTATTGAATACTTGTAGAAATTTATGGTGATAGTGCTCCTTTCGATAAAACATGCAAAGAATGGTTTCGACGCTTTCAAAGTGGTAATTTTTATATGAAGGACAAAGAGCGTTCTGAAGTCAAGAGCATTTGAAGATAAAGAATTACAGGCATTGGTAGATGAAAACCAATGTCAAACGCAAAAACAACTTGCAGAAGTATTAAATTGTGCTCAATTTGTTATTTCCGATCGTTTAAAAGTCTTAGGAAAGGTCTACAAGGAAGGTAAATGTGTCCTGTAACGAACTGAAGCCAAGAGACATTGAAAGGCGAAAAACCATCTGCGAAATTTTGTTTGCTAGGTAACAAAGAAAGAGGTTTTTGCATCGAATTGGTGATAAAAAGTGGATCTATTTCGATAATCCCAAACGCCGAAAAACCATTTGCGATCCAGGCTAACCATTGACGTCAACGCCAAAACGCAATATTCATGGGAAGAAGGCCATGCTCTGTATTTGGTGGGACTAGAAGGGTATAGTGTACCATGAGCTGTTGAAATCTAATCAAACAGTCACAGGAGATCTCTACCGAGAACAAATAATCCGTTTGAGCCGAATATTACGCGGAAAACGACCAGAATATGAGACAAGACAGCATAAAGTGATTTGGTTTCATGACAACGCTCGACCTCACTAAGGCTGTTAAGGAAACATTGGAAGCACTTCGTTGGGAAGTGCTACCCCATGTGGCTTATTCACCAGATTATGCCTCTTCCGTCTACCACTTGTTTCGGTTGATGGCACACGCATTTGCTGAAAAACGCTTCAATTCTTATGAACCATATTTAAATATTAAATCTTATAGTACCGTACGTGTGAGAAACACAAGAAAATACCTTTTCTGATCAAACTTGGATCTTAGGTGCTATTATAATTTCGTGTGAATTTATATATTATATTACGTATATGTAGTCTTTTAAACCGCGCGATGAACAATTTTTCGGTCTTGAAACGCCACTCTACGAAATTACCGTAATAATATCACGAGTTAAACTGTGTTAGCGATTTAACCATTTTTGATGCCTTTACGCATCTTAAATCCATTTTAATAATGTCGAATAATAAATTAAAAACTGTAAATAATTACTTCTTATTGCGAAAAATATTACCTCAGCCGGGAGATGAACCCGAATCTCTTACATTCCGTGCGAGCGTTCTACCAATTAGACTATTCCGAGGAATTCTTATGAAGACGTCGAAAAATGGGTCTTTCTCTGACTGGATAGCCTCCAAGGATGAGTTATTCTTTCGCCGCGGAATTCGCTTGTTGCCTGAAAAATGAGAAAAAGTCATTGCTAATAATGAACAATATTTTGATTGATGTACTTTTTTATTTTGTTTCTTAAATAAAATCGTACTTTTTGCAAAAAAACGGACGGAACTTTCCGATTGACTTGATATTTTTAGAATTTTATTATAGATTTTTTCAAGTATTAAAAGTTCCTTAGATTAGATTTATATTAGAACTACTGATTAGATTAAATTGTGAGAAGATAAAATATTCTCTCACTGTCTTTCTCTCTAGCTTATTTATATATAGAAACTATATTTAATTTAATATTTATAAGAAATAATTTTTGGACCACAAAAGCTCTGTACTTAACGTCATTATAATTGTTAACTTATACAATTCGACGCTTCCTTCATTGTACTTTGTACATCTCAATTTTTTTTCGTTGCAAACAAATCGTTCTCGGAAATCTATTTTACGTGCGCTCGAGCGATTCCTTGTTTTTCGTGATTTATAATCCTTTTTTTCTTCTCTTTACGATGCTCGTAGAACAGCTGTCGTTTTACAACTCGTGTGATTAGCATTGCTTCGCTTTGTAACGGTGTTAGCTTTAATCATCCAAGCGTGCGGTCGCGAAGTTATCACGAAGCGGGAGAAAGTCGGCGGAGCCGAAATTAAAGTCGATTCCGCGTCCAGTACACAACGCCGCGAGGCAGTACACTCGCATGGTTGAGTGCTCTAAATGCATGCTGCGCCGCGCCGCGCATTTACGGAGCACCGCGGAAATCATAAGTTCGGAAACACACGCGTGCACTGCGGCGCGGTGTGGTATCCGTATCATGGAGAAAGTCTCTTTCGGTGCGATGTGACGGATCATAGTTGCGTCTTGTGAAAAAGTATGCAAGCGCTCTCTTGTTATTTTCGCCAAGTTCATCACGTGAAAGCATCGTACGTAATCTTTAATATGAATCGTGACTTTTCACGATGGTGACACGTCGACAATTAATGTGTACTCTAAAAAATATATAGGTGCAGATTTAACATTATACGGGGTGTCTGTATACTTAATTTGTTAATATTGATATTGTCACTAAAGGTTTTAAATCCTTATTGTGTTGGTGTTAGCAACTTTTATTATTAGCAACTCGGTGAAAGTATACTAGGGTGTTCAATAAGTCCTCAGCCTGACCAAGAGAGAGCAGCATCAGTACGTAAATAGTGTTGTCATTGGATAGATCTAACCTTTATTAGCATAAATGTCGAAGTTCATGATAGTCTGATGCATAGTTTTTGTGTAGCGTCATTTGTTGATAAACAACTCCGAGTAATTTTTGAAAGATGGAAAAACGCAAATTTCGGGTACTCATTAAACATGACTATTTACATGGAAAAACCCCAAAAGGTACCAAGGAAAAGCTTGATAAGTACTATGGAGAGTCTGCACCATCGTATTCAACAGTAAAAAAGTAGATTTTGGAATTAAAAATGGGCCGCACGAGTACCGATGATGGTGAGCGTTCTGGGAGGCTGGGTGTCTATTAAAATATCTATAAATAATTAATTTATAATTATTTATAATTATTGTTTTTCACATGTAATTAATTTATAATTATTTATAATTATTGTTTTTCACATGTAATTAATTTATAATTAGGGTAATTCCGGCAAATACACCGCGCGAGGATATACGCCGGAGAAGTCAGAAAAAATAGAAGGATTAGAGATAATTTTCCGGCAACTATTCTGTTACATGCCTTTATGTTATATTATCTCATAAAAATGAAAAGGTCAAGTCATATTCAAAAGAAGATCTTCAAAAATTTAAACATTTAAAAATTAAATAATTATGTAATAATAATATCTCAAAAATTTAACCCTTTAAAACTTTAAATAATATTATCTAATATAATATATTACCACGAAAAGTAACTGATATATTATTAAAGGTGCCAGTTTAAAGTGAACATACATAAAGTGTATATTATCTAAATTTAATAATATATTACCATGAAAAGTAACTGATATGTTATTCAAGGTACAAGTTCAAAATGAACATACATACGTGGGCAAGTCAAATTTTGATTGAAATTCATCAAGAGGTTTCATTTCTGTACGATTAAAGCAAACAACCTTTGTATTTTTTGCAAAATGAAAAAAACGAGTTTCGTGCAGTGATCCATACATTTACATATGAAAGGTTTAACACCGAAAGAAATCAAAGCCGAGTTGAATAATGTTCATAGCACATCTGCATCAGCGTTTGCGATTATTTACAATTGGGTAAATGAATTTAAACATGGTCGTACGTTCACATGTGATGGACGTCTCCTCGTTTGGGACGTCCAATTGAGGCTGCTACGCCAGAAATCATCGGTAGAGTCCACGATATTGTTTTGACTGATCGACGAGTGAAATTGCGCGAGCTTGTTGAGGCTACAGATTATATCATATGGCACAGTGATTTTCATTTTGCACGAACAATTGGATACGAAAAAGCTATCGGTAAGATGAGTGCCGCGTTTGCTCACTGTGGACCATAAGCGCGACCATGTGACGATTTGAAAACAATGTTTGAAGATGTTTCAACGTAATCCAGATGAATTTCTGCATCGAGATTCATTAGGCTAATTCTATAATATGCTTTAGAACATAGGTATAGTATATCGTTGCACACATTGTGGAAAAAGTTTATGAATAATTTTCAGATTATTCAGGAAAATAAAATTATGGTGGAATATTGTGAGAAAAAATGATTTTCGAGGCTGTGTGAAGTTCGCTCCTCCATTAAAAATCTAAAAATAACCATTTCCATTTGTGTGGTGATGTTTGGTAGTTCATTCCGGACGTTTGGTGCCCAAAGCTATAAGAGAAATCAAAAAAATCTGTAATGTCGATGTTTAGAAATAGAGAGGTTAACTTCATGTGCGTTTGTCTTTTTTTGATACATAAAATGGTAAATAGAAAATGTCCGGGTTACACTTAAAAAATGAGGTAGAGCAAGTAAGAAGAGAGGAAGGAGTACAAACAATATCAGAGAGGAACATACATATTAAAAGATGTAAAACTAGAGAGCAACAGAGAATGTTGTTGAATATGATGGATTTAAAATGTACAACAATTTACCAAATGAAATAAGAAAAGAAAAACGATTAAAAAACTTTAACACACTTTAACCACAGCTGATTTTCGAGGAAATATTTATTGGAGGAAAGCTCCTGTAGTAACATTGCTTACAGTAACATTGTAGTAGTAAGTCCCTGAAGTTTTGCGAAAATATCGAATGCACGCTTTTTCGTATGTCATACTGATATCAAAACGTCTATTTTTTATAGAAGAATATTGTGTATGAATATAATAATCTTTATTACAATGTAGCAACATAACCAAGTTACAATATGTATAAATTTCTAACGTAATATGTGACTTAAGACGTTAAAATTCGACGATAAAAACGAAACGACTTATCATTCGTTTGACACGTTGACTGCAGTTCTTTTTTTATTCGCAATTTATTTTTTTCAAAATATTGTAAAAATGCAACGTGACGGACATTATGACGCAAATAACCTACGTGAGAGAGAGAGAGAGAGAGAGAGAGAGGGGGGGGGTTTTTTTTGGGGGGGGGGGGAGAGGGAGGGGGGGAGAGGGAGAGAGAGCTAATAAAAGATGAAAGGATAGAAGAGGACGGTGCAAGAGAGAATGAAAAGAGAGAGAGGAAGAGGAGAAAAAGGCTTCGCTACGAAAAAAAGGAACACGTGGGGCGAGGGTGAGACTTTTCCACTTTGCTGCGGATAAAAGGTGCCGCGCAATTGCAGGGAGGACTGTCGCGCCATTGTTGGGTCCAGGGTTCGCGATAGAGAGCGAGTGAGCGGGTAATGCCGTACTCGCTGTTTGCGCCGGCCCTGCGGGGTCTCTGACCGCCCGTCCGCGCCTCTCAACTCGACTCGCTTGTTGTCCACGCTGCCACGGCCTACCTATGACTCGTACGCGACTCAACAGTCGGGTCCTTCTCTCTCCTCTCCTCTCCCGTTTTCGACTTTTCATACGCGAGCCCGTATGCGCGGTCATTTGAAAACAAAATCGATGGCTACGGGAAAAAGAAAGCGATGATAGCTCATCGGAATTCTTCAGATTTTGTCTTCTATAATATCCGTTGACATATCAATGTAGATTAACTTTAATCACGGTTTAATTTATTGTATCTTCTTATCTTAGCTTATCTAATTCTTAGAACTAAAGAAAGATAAAAAGTAAGTTAAATTCTGAGATTAAAGTTAATCTATCCTATTTATGTATGTATTATAGAAATTGATGGATGTAAAACTATATTGACGACGTATACGCGAAATTCTTGAATACTGTGATTGATATCTAATCAGTATAGTTAGATAACGCAAAATTATCGTTAATCAGATTACCTGTGTTCAGTATATTAAAAATTTGAATGTTCCTGTGAAGGCATTCTTGTGGATCAATGTCCTATTATGCTTTCTTTTGCGCTGCGCCGCGCCGGTTTTATACAACGGAATTATATTCTGCTTCGACGAATGCGGAATTGCATATATTTTTTAGATACATATATGTATATTTAATTTTTAACGGCAGAGATAGAAAAAAATACATTCCTTTCATCATAAGATGAAATGTTGTAAGTTCTGAGATAGGACCATTATTACTAAACCACATTAATCTAATGTATGAAACGAAATTTTTAATCGCAATGAACCACTTTTTTATTGAAAAAACTTTCGAAAATTCTCCTACTAATGATATTTAATATATGTCAGATAATATTTCACGTACACATATAATATACGTATTAAAATAGTATCTAATTTCGATTTATTAATAAACATATACACAGACGCATTCCATAGTATATATACTTCTAGAAGAAATCTTATATAACTACTGTATTTGTAAGTCTAATGTCTTTATAACGATTATATTGATAATGTGTGAGGCAAAATTAAATAGTTAAATAAAATTATCGCAAAAGAATATCAAATGCCTATGTAAGAAATTTATATAGTTTACGAGATATTTCAATTTTTTTAAATTTATAAACACTACTTTATGCAAGTATATATATATATATTATATATATGATCTTTATTTATGTTTTTAAGTTTATACATATTTTAAAGTTGGAGTATTTCTCTATTACCCTTTTTGCACAAGTAATTTTCAAATATCTTACACGTGCGAGTGTGTATAACGTATAATTTTTACCGGTTGTGCAATCATCATTTTTCTTAATTAAATAACACAAAATTGGTTAATAGCAGAATATTTCATTGATTAACGAAGTACATCAATTGCTTCTATCCTTAAAGCGGAACCGTTAGCCACAGTAGCGAAACTATTAATTCCGCGTGTTGGAAAATACACTCTTTCGTGCATCCCGTA
Organism: Cyphomyrmex costatus; assembly: GCF_001594065.2. Classification (NCBI taxonomy): domain Eukaryota; kingdom Metazoa; phylum Arthropoda; class Insecta; order Hymenoptera; family Formicidae; genus Cyphomyrmex; species Cyphomyrmex costatus. Next base: position 114,296 of record NW_017276489.1, on the reverse strand, counting down.
ATTTCAGAAAATTACCATTAGTAGTACGAGCGTGTTATATTCCTTGGCATCAATACATAATCCAATTGCGTGCTTTCTTTTTGCATAAACAATCGATTGGTTGTTTGCACGTGTCATTATTGATTATCAGGACTATAGTCGACTATGTAGCGGGCTTTTCTACTTGTCTGATGATTCGCGCTACTTACTACTAGTCGACTTGCACTTACATCGTTGTGTAGGTGTAAACGATAGGCGTGGGTAGATTTTCACGATATAAAAACGTCCTGACCGAGAAAACTTGAGGCTTAATGTCTTCGTCATTGATTTAACACTACAATATTAAGCAAAAGTCTTTAAATGTCTTTGGTATTTTACAAACTTGGAATATGAAGATAAATATTAAATCATTATAAAGAAACCACTATAGAAAGATTTATTAATTTATTTTTAATATAATAGATAATATATTATATTCTATATCTCATTTACATAATGTAAGAAATAAAGTTGAAACAAAATTACAAAAATATAATTTATTTTTAAATAAAATCAATATTTATGTATGTATATAGAAAATATATTTATGTAATACATATAGTTTTCAAAATGGAAGAAATCTTTTCGATAGATAAATTTAGCGATTTGTAATTTATTAATATATATTTATTTTATATTTGCATTACATATTTGCAAAACATTGTATTCTCTTGAGGATTCTATAACTATTGCGGGTTCTTAATAATGTATTTTTTAGGAATTAGCTATACAGTAAAAACAATCATGGTTGAATTAACAAGATACATTTGGTTAAGCAAATTTGGTAGAAACAAATAGAATTTTTAATTATAATTAAATATTTTGCTACACAATTAGGATTTTTTAAATATTTTAGTACACAACCAGAATATTTATGATACCAATTAGAGTTTGTTTAGTATGTAGTAATAATAATCCTAGTATCTGGTTATTATATGTAACCTATAACTTGTCAGTCAGAAATGATTGGTCGAATCAATGCTAATTCGGTCAATATTGATTCGACGTCGTTTGATCAATCATTTTTTAGCAGGGAAGGGTTTATTTGGTTAACGTGACATGTAGTTAAAGGAATATTGGTAGAATTAAACGGAATTTCTAATCGTATAATAATTAAATAATCTGCAGGTATAGTTTAACCAAAAGTTTTATTTTTACCAGAATTGCAATTAAATGTGCTTGGTATAACCGTAACTATAGAATATAATACGTAACCAAATTTGTTATTTTAATCAAAATTACAGGTTGTTCATATTTCACGAATCAATCTGGTGATGATATATACATATTATATTTTAGGTTAATTAAATTAATTTTTTTTTAGTGTAGAGAGTCTTTAATATAACGACGGCGATTCGAGAATAAAACGATCGCACGATATCTTCAAGTTGCAAATTTTCTCATTGTGTGCAAAAAGCGTATCTTACGGACACCCGGTATTTTGCGGTGTAACGCGCGCACGTGCACCGCGGCGCGCGGCCCCCGTGTACGTGAACGAACGCACACGACGTCGGAGCCAGTGAACCGAGCATTATAGTGCCCTGCAAGAAACGCCGGCTTGGTGCATTGACCGCGGTTGACCACACGTCATCGAATGAATGACGTCACGCGGGCTTTACTGCACGAAAGCGACGTCACGGTTGGACGCATCCGCGTGCGCTTTTTGAAAATCTCAATTCTCGAAGAGTGCCTTTTGCAGTTTTTTCTCCATCTATTGTGCCGTCTGCGCGCTTTGCATGCTATTTATTATCCCTTAACGATCTACTGTGTCATGTTTTTGTTTTATCTTTTCTATATATCAATTTCATTCGCTTCAATTCCCTAAGATATTTTTCTAAATTATTTTGCTTTATATAAACAGGATGTTTCACAATCACGTCATATGCAACGTTTTAATAGCGTATTGTTAGCGGATTAATTAAAATAAAAAATCTTCATCGAAATCGCTGAGATCACAGTAGCTTTCAAATTGCAAGCGATCAAAGTCGACCATCGACTATTGCGTAGAATTTACGTGGTCAAGCCCGTAATTGCATACTAATCTGTTATCATATTTCACAATTTAGATGACGCTGAGATCTTTACTGCTCAACTGATTTTGTTTTCTTATATACGGATATTTATATTATAGATACATAAGCTGACATTGACCAGTCGACAGATATGAAACTTGAAGTAATAGATATCATATGCAAATTTTATTTTATATTCTTTTTTAAACAAAAATTCTTAATTGAAATTAATTTTATCTATATAGCACAAAACATAAATATGCGATAGTAACCCGTTTCTCGAAACATAATTATGTTAATAAACATAACGTAACATAACGTAATTAGTTTTATTTTTTTAATTATATAATTTCATGCTTGCCCTTTGTTGGTATTGTTTTAAAATTTTTAATTACATTAATTAATCAATTACTTTTTTGAACATGATAAACGCGCGTACATCATATATGAGCACTTGTGTGAGTTTTTCTCCTTTGATAGATCGGACAGAGATGGAACGTTGATGTAAATTTGGATTCGTTCGTGCTCTTATTGTTCTGGATCTATCTTTACGGAATGCCCATTGTCGAGTCACGAAATAATATCGTGCTAGGCGAAAATGACTGTGACAATCGTATGAAAACTTGTAGTTTGCTAAATGCGATTTTAAATCTTCATTTTTCCCTATGTAACCTCCGATTTATCATGGTTGACCGCGGGCTATCCGCGAAACATGAATAGTTAACGAACGAGCGTAGGAGGACTCCGTGAGATTTTCTTACGACGAGGTTAGCCGCGCGCGATGCGTAGCGTAACCTGTGCGAGAGCATAATAGCCACGGTTATACATAGAGCTCAGTGGTGCCCGGCTGTATCTAACTACCTTCGCGAGAGCGAGTTTGTTCTCTCGGACAAGTAAATCAAGTCGCCAGTTTGCGAGGAGCTGAATGCTTCGCGCTTGAGAGGCACCGGGCGCGCCAAGAATGGGGATCGATTTTTTTGCAAAATACTTGTTTCACTCGAACGAGTGCGTTCGATCAACACGCGTGTCATTTGGCGCTGTGAAAAACGAACGTTGCATTTTCGATTGGCAAATTGTCCGGGGAATAACGATCGATTTTAGTATAAACATCATTAACTAACTTTAGATTCGTAATCCGAATCGTTTATCGATAATAATTGTTATCCTTATCTTTTCGCGTCGTGTCGGGTAGGTACTACTTGCCATGAACGCCAGCATATACATATAACAGTTTGCTTGTAAACGGTCGGGTCGAGAGTGCGCGCGGGGTTCCGTTTATAAATGATTGCATCGGCCGGCGTGCAAAGAGCGGGCTACGAGAAAGTATCCGGCAACTTTCTCCGGTGGGTTTAGTTTGCACCACAGGTCACCAGGCACGGACATTAAGAGCGAACGAACGTTCGCTTACCTCGTGATGCAAGCATGAGAGAGTAGCGCGGGTTAATTCTGACCAGCATTGAGCCGCGAGGGAAATTCAAAGTACCGGCCCTCTTTTCGACTTCCTTTATTTTTCTCTATGTCCTCCTACGATGATCTTAACCCTTCCGTGCTTAACAAGATACGTGTCTCGCGAAAATTACGTATACTGTAAAGAAGCGTTTTGCGCGAGTAAAGCCTTCACAAATGAAATCTTTAAAAAATTTATCAAAGGCATTAAAGGAATGAAAATGGAGAGTTAATGATGTTGTTTACTAAAAAGACATGACGCGGCTAAAATCAAGGCTAAAATTGTACTGTAATATCGAAGATACGTATTATTTTAACTGCCTTCTTGGTATGATATGATATACTCGGCCTTTGTGCTCATAACTTTTATATGTATTATTAAAGATACAGACATTTGCATTTACTACTGTTATATTCTTCAATGTCGCGTTTGATTGAAAAAAATTATTTATAATATGTTTCTTTCAGAACCAACGCAAGTTATTTTTTAATGCGCATGTAAATTAATCTACTTTAGTCGTGATCTTTAATTTAGTAATTTGTGAAATTTAATGAACATTACAAGTGGATAAGATGTAAACGTAATAATTATTCTTAACCAGCTTACTCTCCAACGTTTAACCATTTTAATTCGTAGAATACTATTGTTACTGATTTAAAAGTTGTGTTTTCTTATTTGCGCATGTATTTTTAAAATAGAATATTATTTACTATATTGAAAACGATCCAAAAATAGGATGGAAAAATAGGATGGAATATAATATTTGTTTATTTTAAATATTATTTAATATACACTTAATAACTTGTGTTGGCTCTGAAAGGTATTATTGATTTATTCATTATAGCTTGAATCTAATAATTATTTGCTCAAAGATAACATACTTGGATATGGCATATAAGGATTTAAAAGATTTAAAGGTTTAAGGATTAATAATAAAAATAAATTATATTCTTATTCTACACTTATATTTTTTATTTTTATTTTATATTTTTATATATTACTATATTGTTATATTATTATTATCTCTTGCAACGATTTTACAATTAATTGAATTAATAGTCATAATTTATGTATAATTTTATATTTTAACATATTTACCTATCAAAGAATTTTGCAATTTATTTTTTGCCTTAATTTTTGTTATATAATAAGAATTAAAGAATTATAAAAGAATTATAAAATGAAAATAATAACTTGAAGAATGCAAACGTGAAAAGTTAAATGTATTCTGTTTTGCACTTACAACTCTTATAAGTATCGTTTGTCTTTGCTTAATATTTGATAGACAAGGATAGTTTTACAACGTGTGAGTGTAAAAACGGAACGCATCTAAAGTGAAGATAATTTGATAATGATACTAAAAGTGAACGTGACAAATTATAGTCGCACTTTTTTTACGTGAAGAAGGTATTTAACAATATGTGAAATATTATAAGAAATGTTTATATTTTTCTTTGTTTTATTTATTCAGGTGACTGGAACAAGTTTCTATAACTATTAATACATGAGGAAAATACAAGTATTCGATCGAATCCCTGAGAAGTGTTTACAATTCATCTTTCTTCTAAGGTCGCGCGTATCGTTATGTATATACATTATAGATACGTGTATGCGAGACAAGTCGTTATATATGTATACAGCAAGGATAACGTGAGCCGAACTGTTTTGCCTTCTCTTTCACACAAACATACATGTTTGTTTCTCTCTTCTTTATAAATTGCCGTATACCAGTAGCAGCGTTAGGCAATCGACACTAGGGGTCCCGGATTTTTAACATTGACCCGATTACTGGCCAATGGCCCCACGCGCGATGTCACACTTTTCTGACTCACTGAGATCCCACGGCGCTATAATAACCGAAATGATGCCGTTGCCTGACACTGGCCCACTATACGTACGTTAACACCAGACCAGGTAGGTCGCGGACTCGACGTCTCTCGAAATACGAGAGAACACTTTCGGCTTTCGATTTTCGGAAGGCGAAAAGTGAGAGTACGCGATCCTCGTCCCTCATCGCTTCTTTTTCTTCGTACGAGCCGTCCGATCGCTGCTAACGTTCGCTCAAGATCATGTAATCGATCCTGTCGTTAATCGACTTGCATGCTCGAAGAACGTTCGACTTCAACGAAATGTAATTTAATTCTAGTAGTGCTAGGTTTTTCAACTTTTTCGATAATGAGAAAGTATAAAACTTGCTATTTTATTGATAGGACTTAACATCAGAAGTATTTCGAGATTTTTTATGCCATAAAGAAATATTTGATATTTTTATTACAGAAATATAAAAAACACTAGTTATTTTTCTTTAAATTAAAATATTTAATTTATTTATTAAAAAAAAAGAGAAGAGAGATTCGAAGTGAATACGAATTTTTTCGTGTATAAAAATTTAATATAAGTAATTTAACGATCAATGAGCCGAAATAAAAATAATACAGTTGAAAAGAACAAAGACAATATATTTAAATTAATGGAAAATAAACAAATAACAAACGTTTCGACACCGATCGGGTCATTATCAATGTTAACAAATGATTATTAAATTCTTAAACGAAAATTTACAATAAATGCGAAAGATTCTTAAACATTGTGTTATTAATTAAGATGTTATTAATTAGATGCTTGAAAAATTGTAGTCAATTATTATAAACGTCGAATCAAAATTATGGTTGTCCATTATTTAAAATTTGTTGATCAATCGAAAAGTCGCAAAGATTAAAACGGTGCAACAATTACCAAATATTATCTAAAAAGTATCGCAGTATAGAGTAAAAATATATAATGAAGTTAAATTGTGAAAAAAATCAGTTTCTTACAATTAGATACACTATTAATTATTGAAGATAATAGACTTATTTTTGATGGATACCGCAAGGCAACTTTTTCTGGTAGATTCCTAAATTTTAATTCACAACATCCTATCTGTCATAAAAGAGGTGTTATCTATAGATTTGTTGATAAAATAATCCGTTTATGCCATCCACGTGTGTTTTTATAAAGATAATTTTATTAACTATTTTTTTTATTATGCTATCAACATCCTCTTAAATAATGGATATCCATTAAGATTTGTTTTCTCGACAATCCACGATAGAATAAAATCTCACATTCAAAAAAATAGTACTCATAATAATGCTAATGAAAAGTTTTTTGCGGTTTCTTATGTTAACTCTATTTCTGAAAAGTTTGCACCGTCAATGTTTTTAATTGTAAACTGGCTTACACGATCCCAAATACTTTAAAGAAATTAATAAAAAAATGAAAAGGACCAGTTAGAATCATCACATAATCAAAACGTAATCTATAAGATTTTATGTGAAGACTATGATGTGATGTTAGTTATATTGGCAAACAATAAGGCAGCTTAAAATACGATTGCATGAGCATGTTTCCGACATCAATAAAAAAGCGAAATCTCCTTCTGCCATCTCCAACCACCGTATTGAAAAAAAAAACACAATTTTGATTGGGAGAATATAAAAATTTTAGATATATTGAATTTTAGATATTGAATTGATCTTATAATAAAAGATTGATCTCGGAAATGGTGCATATCAAAAGACAGAAACATGCAATTAATAGACAGAATGATACGGAATCTTTACCAGAGTTATGTTCCAATATCATACGGTCTCTTTTTCCTTCCTAATCTTTCTATATTCTCCTTCCAGTTAAGATCTCTTTTTTCCGTTTCCTGTTTGTCTTGTTGCCATTGTGTTGCGGTACTTTGTATAAGAAACATCTTTCTGTCAATCTTTGCAATTTGCTGTATTCGAACCTCATAATATTTCTTCACTTAACAAGGTATTGTGTCGTTATTTTTATTATAAATTTTTCTTCGTGACGACAATATAACTTCATTATATATTTTTACTCTATACTACGATACTTTTTAGATAACATTTGGTAATTGTTGCGTTTTAATCTTTGCGACTTTTCAACTGATCAACAAATTTTAAATAATGGACAACCATAATTTTGATTCGACGTTTATAATAATTGACTACAATTTTTCAAGCATCTAATTAATAACATCTTAATTAATAACACAATGTTTAAGAATCTTTCGCATTTATTGTAAATTTCCGTTTAAGAATTTAATCATTTATTAACATTGATAATGACCCGATCGGTGTCGAAACGTTTGTTATTTGTTTATTTTTCATTAATTTAAATATATTGTCTTTGTTCTTTTCAACTGTATTATTTTTATTTCGGCTCATTGCCCGTTAAATTATATTAATTTTTATTTATTTTATAATTGATCCTTCTCTTAATATTATAATTTTTATATATATACACACACACGTGGGCAACTTGAAAAGTTTCTTAAATCAGAAAGAAAACATTTTTTCGGAAAAGTTTCATTTTATTTTTCAATATAATCTTCTTTTAATTCAATACATTTAGTCCAGCGGTGTTCCAATTTTTTCAAGCCGTTCAAAAAGTGCGATGGCTGAAACTCTATAAAATAGACGTTCGGGGCGGAAATGACCTCCTCATTCGACGCGAATTTCTTTCCTTCGAGCCAAATCTTTAGGTTTGGGAACAAAAAGAAGTCGCATAGGAACAAATCTGGAGAATATAGTGGATGAGCCAGCAATTTATATCGTAATTCGATCAATTTTGCGGTGGCAATTGCGGATGAATGGGACGGTGCGTTGTCGTGATGGAACAACACTTTTTTCTTAGCCAAATGAGGGCGTTTTTCCTTCAATTCTTTGTCGAAACGGCTCAGCAAATCGGTGTAGTATTTTTCCGTAATCGTTTTTCCCTTTTCTGAGTAGTCGATGTGGATGATGCCTTTGGTGGAGAATCCCAAAAAATGGTGGCCATGACCTTTCTAGCCGATGAAACTGATTTGACTTTCTTTGGGGCCGGTTCACCAGACAAAGTCCATTTTCCTTCGATTGATGTTTTGTTTTGGGTGTGTAATGGTAAATCCATGTTTTGTCCACGGTCACGTATCGACGAAAAAATTCTCGTTGATTGCGTTCAAATAGATCCAAACACTTCTCATAGACATGGTCATACGCATGCGTTTATTCTCCACCGTCAGCAAACGCGGCATCCATCGCGACGTTAGCTTTCTCATGCCTAATATTTCATGCAGGATATGAAATATCCGTTCTTCTGAGATGCCTATCATCTCTACTATCTCATACAACTTCAAACGGCGGTCAATCGTAATAATATCGAGCACTTTATTGACCATTTCTTTGGTGGTAGTTTTCGGGCGTCCACTGCGTGGTTCATCATCGGTGTTGGTATGACCACGTTTAAATTCGTTTACTCAAAAACTGATGGCTGGTAATGAAGGAGTAGATGTGCCATGCACCTCCTGCAACTCTCTTGAATATGCGTAGCTGTTTTCCCTTTCAAAATATAGTGTTTTATTACGAAGCTCTCCTCTTCATCCTCACATGTTGAAAAAATGTTTGACTTACTTTGTTTGACTGCTCGTAACTAAATGACTAATGGACGCAATTGTCTGAAAATTTGACAGCAACTATAAAAGATGATGTACTTTTTGGCTATTATGTCTTTTTTGCGATACGCGCGCTATCTCTGTGTAACTTAAGAAACTTTTCAAGTTGCCCACATATATACTTTATTTCCCCGTTAAATTTGAAAGCAAATTTTCACTGTGTGTTGTCGTTTATAACAAAAATAAACAAACATTATTTGTGTATATTTTTATACATTTATTTTTTTTTTTAATTTCGTTTCAATCATTTCGTTTCAAAAATATATTGCTTAATGAATTTTTAACATGATATATTGAAAAAAACATTGGTTTTTACTCGTATTAAATTAAAAGAAAAATATTGGTTTTTATTATTTAAATACTTTGTTACACGAATCTATAATATGGAAAAATTTCAGGAACGATATTCCTGAATGCAAAAATATTAGCTTGAAGCTTGAACATTGTGATATTATTCAGTTTTAAAAATTATCAAGTAATTTCCGGTTGTGTTGTAATTACCAAATGACAAAATTGTATATTTGTGCAATACTCGGAAAAAATAATTGTTGCCAATGTAAGCTTAAAGTGGAAGAGTTTAAATTACGAACAAATACATTTACGTCTGATAAATGATAAATGTATTTGGACAGTTTATTGCATACGTAGTTACAAACTTTGTCATTAAGTTGTAAGACTTTGTCTTTTTTTACTATTTGAAAAATATCTTTGGAAAATAAACAATTCATTTGTACTTAATGAAAATTACAGGAATTGGCTCCTGAATGATTGCCGCGACCATGTTGAAATTGTGACGTCAAAAGCGAGAAATAACATGTTAATTTATGTTACGTACCATTTGTAAATAAAGATAATTTTGATAAATGACAAAATCACTTTGAGAAATGAAACGCTTGTAAAAATTAGTGTTGACGATTTTTCCAGGACCCTTCCTATCTGGATATCCGAGATAGAGATAGATCTGAGATAAAATATCCGATTGATCTGGATATCCGGATCTTTCGGATCCGAATCGCGGATTTTTTATATTACAGCAAGAAAATGTAGAGAGAGAGAGAGAGAGAGAGAGAGAGAGAGAGAGAGAGAGAGTGGGGGGGGGAGGGGGAGTGAAGCTATTGAAAGTAAAAGGGGGCAAAATAGGGCGAAATGGTATAAGAGTGAAATAACATGTAAGATATAATATGAGAGGGACAGTGGGGAGGGAGGAACCGAGAAAACAAGGGATTTTACAATGCAATTGTGAAGTTTAATTTTTATTTCTCAATTTAGAACAATATTAAATATATTTAAATATATTAATATGAGCTTAACATGGACTTTTATATGTTAATGTAGGCAGAAAATATAGACCTTTCTACATTAATATATAAACTTAAATGGAAGAATTTTGGAAAGTACTACTTAGATTTAAATATTTTTTTAACTGATTACGTAAGTTCTCTCTCTCTCTCTCTCTCTCTCTTTCTCTCACTCTCTAGGTATGCATATACATAGTGAGTGCTAGCAGCCGACCACAATGAACGTAGCTGCGGTGAGATATATGTATAAAGAAAAATGTCGGGAGATTCGAAATCCGTATTCAGCCAAATTTCAGATCCGAAAGATCTAGATATTCGGTTCAATTGGATATTTTATCTCGGATCTATCTCTATCTCGGATATCCGAATATGCGGATAGTTGTCAACCCTAATAAAAATGGACTATCCTTTCCTTTCTTGACAGTCAATAAATGTTCGTAGAAGTGAGCCTTTATACCGGCAGGAAATGCAGTTTTTGACAGTTATTGAAACGAGTGAAAAATACTCTTTTACATATAAAATTCCAAAATAACTGTAATTTTCGTTCATTTTTAAGATTTTTATAACTACGAGACAAATCACATTTTCATAATTAATTATTATTTCATAATTACATAATAACGAAATTGTACGTAACGCAAAATTTCGTCAATGTTACTTTTTATGCGAGATGCTGTAACACACACACACACACACACACACACAGGCACAAGTCCATGTGTGCTTTCCAACAAGCGACACAGTATAACAGTGATCATCTTATTTTTGTTTAACATTGGCGAACAACAAGGATGTACTAATACCACAGACTTCTATATATTACTAGACTGAAAACTTCTTATGTATAAGGCGGCGGAATTTCTATGTACAAATCAGTCATCCATTCTGCGCACGCGCTTTGACGACGCATATACAGGGTGTTTGAAATTAACCGCCAAATATTTTATGTGTGGGTAGAACAGACTATACTAAGTCGAAAAGTCCTGTACCATTTTGCGAATACAGTAATAGTTAACGAGATATTAATTTATAAAGATATTTAAATTCGCCCGGCCCACCGTCAAATGCAAGCGCGCGGCTGGATAGGACCGCCCTGCAAAGCGCGCCGCGCGCGTTCACGTTCGCCGTCGCTAGGCACACGACTCATGTCTAGCGACGACTATTGCCGCTTGTTATAAACAACGCTTGTTATAAACAACGCCTAGCAACGGCGAACGCGCGCGGCGCGTTTCGCTGGGCGGTCCTATCCAGCCGCGCGTTTGCATTTGACGATGGGCCGGGCGAATTTAAATATTTTTATAAATTAATATCTCGTTAACTATTACTGCAATCACAAAATGGTACAGGACTTTTCGACTTAGTATAGTCTGTTCTACCCACACATGAAATATTTGGCGGTTAATTTCAAACACCCTGTATATACGTAAATAGTAGTGATATTTTAATTAGGTTAAATTTGATGAATTGTGTGTTAACTGGATTATATGTTTTAGAAAGATTAAAGAAATAATTTTATGATTAGAGTGCACATAAATAATTAAAGGCGAATTTTATAGCAACCAAAAGTAACCGCGACTAAGGCTATCTTCGTTTTCAGGTATCAGAAGACAAAGATAGCCTCAACCAGTACCACTGGTACTTGCATAGGAAATCTAAGTAATTATATTAAACATCTTTTATATAGAATATTTTTCTAACATTATTTTTAATTGTATATGACAAATTTTATTATCATTTTTTAAACTCTTGCACGATGGGACGGCACATTTTAGAGTTATACTCGAGCACAATTTATCACGAAATCAATATATGGGAAAAGTTATAGGTTATACTGTATGTATTGTCTACTACGATCACTAGAAGTTTGTGACTACAATGCGTACGCACATGCGTATTGCATAGAAGCATGTGGCGCATGCGCAGAATGAGTAACTTTAGTACATGCTTCTTCATAACATTTTACATAAGAGAAATCTAGGGAGTTATCAGTCTAGTAGTGTATAGAAGTCTGTGACTAATACACTGTGTTACACCGTGTCATCTGTGTTGGAAGACACTCCATGGCCGGGATCTCTAAACGTTTTATCGATGATTGTCGCTATCGTTAACTAACGACAGCCAATGGCAGGACAATCCTAAAAGAAAGCGCGGCTCTTATTGGCTGTCGCTAGTTAACGATAGCGACAATCATCGATAAAACGTTTAGAGAATCCTGGCCCATGTCCGTGTGCTCGCCTTTGGCCCGAAAATGAACACACGGACATATTAGACTCGTGTGTGTGGCTACCGGTTTTGCCAGGCCACCGACTAATTCGGTGTTGCTATCATCAGTGCGAAATTCTTGGCTGAGTATTTAAGAGCCTTTTTCTAATCAAGGAATAGTATGTATAGTTTTTTAAATTATAGTTGTCATGTGTTTATCGTTGTGGAAGTTACAACTACACAAGTGGTAAAATTAGTATAATTTAAGTTATTATAAAAAGTTAAAAATAAATATATACGTACAAATAATCAAGATTAACTTGTTAATTTATATTTACATTTCATCTATTTTTTAAACAATAATATTTTATTATTTTTAAATAATTTAGCATCTGCAATAAAATTTTATTTTATTAATTTAAATTTTATTAAAAACATATATGTGTGCGTTATATACGAATATGGATATAGATATGGACAGACATTATTTGTATATTTTTTATACTTTGTTTTTCTTGTTATTTCGTGTAAATGATAGAATATATTGCAGAATTTATTTTTAATATGATATGTTTATTTTTGAAAAAAAGCAGAAAAGCATGTATTTATTTTTATGAGGCGTATGAATATGAAAATTTACGGCAAATTTTTCAAATGTTGTGATCACTCGATCATATTTGGTGTTTTTGTCTTAACGCAGATTTTCACGAAACACATTAAGAAAAAATTGTTAAAGATTTGGCTTCTGTTTAGAGAGAGAGAGAGTTCTAGATCTCACGTCACGTTGTGAAATGTTATTTTGTTTTTTGAAAGAAACTTTTACGCGAACCCACGTAGTTACTCTTACTTAAGAGTATAACGAATCGTGTTTTTTTTTAATATGAAATGATAGCATTCAGAAGATAGATTGAAACAGTTTCGTTGAAACGGCAAAAGTGATATAATAGTTGTACTTGTGTGTACGGTAATAATACTTAATATCACTTTACACCGTGCTAGAGTTCGAGTTATTTTTATCACCTACTAGTTATATTTAGATATCCTCGCACGGAGCGTCGAACCGTTATGACTTATCCCCCTGCCGTCGCTAAAGAATCGATTAAAGTCACGCGAGTGCGTATAGCTTTTGTTGCCTATTGACACTTCCTTTTATACAATATATGTATACTTTAGCAGAAATCTTGAAATAAATTATTACATCTTGAGATATATGTACGTAAGCAGTTTCCGAACAAGAATCATTTTTATAGACTGTCTCTGGTAGAAAATATATGTAGTTTTCTTAGACACACAATTACTGTCTAGTATTACTACAGTATTCTCGTTCCTTATAACAATACTATATAAAAAATGGACAAGAACTTGAGTTTTATTCAGTGGATGAAGTAATTTTCCTGATAAAAATATATATAAATTGCATAGACATTTGCTTAGTTATTATTAGGATACTTTTTTGATTAGGATACTAAGTAGTTTTATTTCTTACAATTAGTTATTATAGACAAAAGTTAATATTACATAATATAACTACACTGTTAAAAAAGACATGAAATTTCATATAAATGTAACGGAAGCAAATTTCAAGCAGATACATTAAAATCGTTAAATCTAAGTTACTTGTAATTTTATGCTCAACAACATTGAACATTTTAATGTACCTGTTTGAAATTTGCTTCCGTTACTTTACATGAAATGTAATGTATATATTTTTAACAGTGTATCCAAATGGTGAATGAAATTTCTATCAAACAAGGGTTCGATCACAGATATGTTTTTGTAGAAAATTTTGAAATTCGGATAATCTAATGTAAAAATAAATACTAATAAACAAATTTTATATTGTAAATAAATATTATATGTATGCAATTTGAATTTATCATAATTATATTTACAATTTTTTATATGTAATAACGTTTTATTTATATTTATCGAAGACTCTCGAATTATCCTTTACTTTATCCTTTTTATTAATATAATGTAATAATAAGTTACAAGATTATTAAAGGTTTACTTATAATGTATTAATTACCAAAATAAATATCTTACGTCTTTTTGTGTGACTGACGCTTAACGATGTTATAGTGTACGTGCAATGCGTTTCTTTATAAAAGCGTTTATGTGTGAGGCATGTAATCCATTAAAATCTAGCTAAATTCGTATCGCATTTACGACTTCGTTTATCCGTAATGCGATAACGATTTTCATTGTTTTTTTAATTATTGAAGCTAATATATTGTCGCATCTACGATGTTTATCTCCGATAGCATTAGAGTCTTGTCACCTTGCCAGGTGAAAAGGGAGAGTACGATCGAGTTTTGCACGCAAAAGCGTGCACCTTACGAGTCGTATATCGTTGTAAAGTCACGTGCCTTTTTTCACTTTCGATATATAGCTTCTACTTACAGCAAAAATCATGTTTTACAAATTTTTGAAGTAGATTAAATATTTCTTTAAAGTTTCATTTTTGAGATTAGAGAGAGAG
>NW_017276489.1:92515-98984 GCF_001594065.2 Cyphomyrmex costatus | reverse complement strand
GAGAGAGAGAGAGAGAGAGAGAGAGAGAGAGAGAGAGAGAGAGAGAGAGAGAGAGATCTTTTGTTACTTTTTCATTCAAATAGCATTAATTTTTCTCTTTTACGTGCATGGACAGAAATTATAATACTTTTATTTTTTATTTGCTGCGTTGCATGATTGATGCGATACGTATAAATAATTATTGGATCGAAGGAGGACAGGGGCACGAGGAGGCGTGGAGATTACCAAATTTATGACATAGTTAGCGGAGAGAGGAGAGGCGAATGTGCGCTCGTAGTGAAAGTTCGTGTCTCGCTCGCGGGTGACGTGCGATAAAACGCTTCGCGAATACAGTCGTATGCATTTAAGTACATGTGGTTCGGGCGTGCCGTGGGTTTAATTCAAACGTAAACTGCACTATCAAGTCGCACGATTCTCTGTGCGTCAGCTCCATGTGTCACGTCGCGCGGAACGACGAGAGAGCAATAAAGAAAACGTTTGCCGTTCGATCATTGCAAATTTTAATATATATCAGGGCCGAGCTTGAAAGTGACAGGTGGATGAAAAATTTGAAAAATTTTTTGTGAAGACGTAATAAGTGCCATTCCACCCGCATTTTTGTATATAGCTAAATAATTATATGTAGTTTATATGTAAATAAATTATAGACGAGCTTTTCTTCTAGTAGATTTTAAGTTTTTATATTTTTATAATATTTTTATTTTAAGACAGAGATATATTTTCAAGTAAATTTATTAATTTTAATTATTTATTATTACATTTAAACGACGTAAACTGTACTTAGCAATTTAAAACGCACTTAGCAATTTTTTTAATTTTGTCTCTAAAGCTTTATGCTGTCGAAAAAATTTGTACTGAAGTGTTGAGTTTTATGATAAATTTTATAGCATTTTACAATTGCTTCGAATAAGATGTTTCATTGGATACGTATAAAACATTGTCTGCGAAGGACATTAAGTTACTTCACGTTAAAGTAATCAAGTGTGAATTAAAAATTTACAACTCGCGAGTTTAATGATGAAGTTAAATTGCGCGTATCTTTTCCGTGCCGGAAAAAATGGTCACATCACTTTTTCTCATGTCGAATAATGAATCTCTCGTACAAGAATAACGAGCGAATTCATTACAGTTCACCAAGTTTTTATTATGGAACGTATACATGTAGAATATATAGCTGCAGAATCGAATATAAAGCTGTCCTTTTGGATTCTCAATTAGTTTTATTTCTACGCTAATTAAAATTTTTATGTTTGCGATTAAAGTGTGATTAAGAATGAAAAAAAGTCAGATATCTGTTCAAATTAAAAATTTTTTCTCTATCTTTTCGATATTCATATTCGTATTTTTATCAAATTTATATTTGTTATTATATAATACGTGAATTTCATTAAAGATTAAATTAGTTAAAATTAGCAAAAAATAAAAAATACAAGTCATGAATTATAAGGAGGTTGTAAAGCAAATGCAATATGTTAAGAATTTGTTGAAAACAAAATTATATATACTGATTATTCTAAATTACATTAAAAAAAAATATAATAATACAAAAAAAAATAGAGACAGTTTACCATCTGGATAAAAAGTTATTTCAATAAAAAGTAATATTTTTTTAATTTGTTGCTCTAAATAGAAATGTATAGAAATGTACTATTATAAAATAACAATAAAAATTTCAATTTTTTAAATATAAATATTTTATGAATTCAAGAATATTTATGTAAAGTTACATTGAGATGCAGA
This sequence comes from Cyphomyrmex costatus, assembly GCF_001594065.2. Lineage (NCBI taxonomy): Eukaryota > Metazoa > Arthropoda > Insecta > Hymenoptera > Formicidae > Cyphomyrmex > Cyphomyrmex costatus. Next base: position 97,244 of record NW_017276489.1, on the reverse strand, counting down.
GATTAGTTGTCTAATAAATAAATAAAATATTTATTTGTTATAAATTAATTGGTGAATCTCAATGAAATTTTGCATAAGTTATTTTTAATATTTAAAGTTTTATATAAAAAAATTTACATTTTTGTTATTATTTCGAAAATTTTTATTTATAGCAATAAAAATAATAGCAAATAATATTAATAATCTATAAAAATGTGTTGCTCAATGAAACATATAGTCTGTCTAGTAAGAACGTGGCAGGCCTGTCTCAAAGAAAAATGGCTTATTAGCCTTAAAATTATATTGATTGTATTCAGTAGGATTATGGTCAAAATGTAATTATATTAATAAGGAGTCCAATCACCAGCGTCTATAATAGACCACTAAAGAAATCGCATATTCACGTGGCAAAGACCTCTAGATTCGTCGAATTTCGTTTTTTAAGCGCTTCGAAGTTGATGTCGGTCTTCCACGAAACTTCCTCTTGAGTGACCACACATTTTCAATGGGATTCGTATCGGGTGATTGTGAAGGCCAGTGGAGTGTCTCGATGTCATTTCCCTCTTTCCAGGACGTGCAGAGTCGGCTTCGGTGTTTGGGGTCATTATGCTCCTGGAGTAACCAATCTTTATCTTTACTAATAAACCAGCGTTGGGTAGACGGAATCAAAGCTTTTTGGTGTATTTTTAACATTTTCTCAGCATTTAGGTTATCAGTAAAGAGATAAAGCCTGCTTCGAAACGAGACGCGTAGGGCAACACTCATTTTGAAAATCGTTTATTCTAACACAATTCAAGCAACAACGGGTACTTTGCTTATAATGCATGCAGCACAAAGGTGGCACCTATCGGCGAAAATAAAAATTCAGAGTATATCTTTACTCGACTGTGGGTAAGCCTTGCTATGCTCTTACTATAGACATTGTAGTGGAAAGTATATCTCGGAGGTGCCAGTTTATTATAGACGTAGCTGGTGACCGGACTCCTTATTAATATAATTGCATTTTGGCAATAATCCTACTGAATACAATCAATATAAATTTAAGGCTAATAAGCCAGTTTTCTTTGAGATAGGCCTGCCACGCTCTTACTAGATAGACACTGTATAATGTTATGACAACTTTTATATGTATGTAGTTTAGTTAAAGTATATATATTAAATATTAATATATGTGTTTATGTTTTTACAACTTCGTTAAAGATAATATTTGAATTATAATATACCTAATTTAAGTAAATCTTAAATTAAACAAAAAAAGCCTTTAAGAGCCAACAAGAAATTGGATGTTTTTGTGCGATGTAATTATAAATATTACATACTTACAAAAAAAAATTAATCAATAAAATTTATTTAAACACTTTATGTTTCGATCCGAATTGGGGTCCTTCTCAATAAAATTTTAAAATTACATTTGCAAATTACATAAATATACATAGTTCTTCTTATGTAAAATTGTGTGTTCGAAACTCAGTATGATTTTGATATGTTGAATCCGATATCACCAAATTGCCAGTTTATCGCGCAATTACATAATTATAAAATCCGTAAGATACAAAAGATATAATGAGAGTTACATGATGTATAGTTAATCGGATTTACAATACGTGGTGTTGATAATTTGCATATCACAGAGATCTTTTGAGAATGTCAACGACATAATTACACGACTAAGCATGGATATCTGAAATAAAACAAATTAAAATAAAGAATAGGAAAAATCGAGTCATGAAAATACAATCAAATATAACGCGTGCAGTAAATCTGTATCGTTCTGCAAGTTAAGATCATTTTTTGTTTCTGTATAAATATCACGTAATATTTAATTACGTCGAACAAAAACATCCAATTGCTAACTCTATAAAGCTGACAGGATCAAATGAGCAGAATCAGATCGGATCTATTGAAATTTTTAGTACTTATTTTGTACTAATTTGTATCACCAATAAAAATTTTGTATTACTTTATGCCGTTTTGAAAAAAAATGTGGCGCTGCAGTCAGCTTAATATTAAGCTGGCAGGACCAATTCAAAATAAAAGAAAAAAAGAAAAATAAAATTAGAAATCAATAAGATCGAATTTGTACTAATTTGTACTACAAAAAAAATTATATTATTATGTGTGACCTGCCATCAGAGGTCTATCGATATTCGCAAATTCTTGCAAGTGCTTTGATACGCGTATATCTCCTTTATATAGAATCTCGATTTAATAACTCACACAGGCGTCTAAGATAGGTTTCCACTACAATGCTTTACTGATGAGTCCAGTATAGTGGAAGCTGGGACGAAACGCCATTACGTGATATTCTTCGCAATATATTAAATTATTTTAAAAAGATTTTTAACGTAATTTATTGGCTCATTGCCAATGTTTCTCTACATTAGTTAAAAACATATTGAGCCTTATTATAAACATTTTCATGTATTATGTGTTATCTAAGAAAATTGCTACTTTAATATTTTAGCTGGCAGGACCATAAAAAAACAACGCAAGGACAAAAATGAATAAAACTGAATTTATATTAATTTGTACCATTGAAAGTTTATGTATTTTTTAATTATATTCTACACTGTTAAAAATATCTATATTGAATTTCATGTAATGGAAGCAAATTTCAAGCAGGTACATTAAAATCGTTCAATGTTGTCAATGAAAATATAGTTACAAGTAACTTAAATTTAACGAACACGTACATTAAATTTTATGTACATCAATACACGAATAATTTAATATATTATAGTAACCAAAAATTCAGTACACGTTACTTAAATTTAATGTAAACATGTTTTTCATCAATATTCGATTAATATAATGTAGTAACCAAAAATTCAGTACATTTTATTTCAATTTAATGTAAATATACCTTAAATTTTGTACACATGTATATTACAATTAAAAGATAAACAATTTAATGTGGATGAATAATATAAAAATAATTGAGCATACAGCCACAAACGCAGGATGTTGTGTTTGCAAAGTCATATTTAAATTAATTCATATAAACGTTTTGGTCACTATTTGACCCTCTTCAGTACAATTTTGAATTTCTATATATTGTATCACTGGTAATAAAATATAGTTATAATTTTTAATATACACACACACGACACGGCTTAAATCTTAGACACAAACAAGAATGAAGATACATCGAAAAGTTAGTTTTATTACCAATGACATAATATATAGAAATTTAAAATTGCACTGAAGATGATCAAATAGTGACCGTAAAGTTTATATGAATTAATTTAAAAATATATGACTTTACAAACAACATTCTGTGTTTGTGACATGTATATCACATTTCAGGTATGTGTACATTTGTATACTTTCCATCTCTGTATTGAAATTTAATGTTTATGTATATAAACATTAAATTTCATAAAAATTTTATGGAAAATACATTAAATTTAATGTAAACGTATATTAATATATTTTTTAGTTACGGATATATTAAATTTAATATATCTTATTTAACTTTAAAAGTACATTAAATTTCATGTCTTTTTTAACAGTGTACACAATTGTTTTTTTTTGTAATTTTTTTATTTTATAACATTGATAATATAATAATTTGCATCGGATATATAAACTGTACAATTATTTTTAATCTTCTAACTATCATTATATCTATATGAAACCAGACACTTGACTTACAAAAATGCTTACCTTAATTTAATGCTCATTAAAAATATTTTTTTCTTAAAGTCGAGTGCCGCAGATTTACATAAGTTTTGTTTAAAATATTAACTTACTTTTAATGATATAAATTAGTATAAATTATTTTTGTTTTTATTCAATTTTGTTCAGTTTTGTTTTTGTATTGTTTTTTGCTTAGTTTTCCAAGAAAACTGACAGTTTTCTTGGAAATGACACATAATATATAATTTTGGTAAATATTAAGAACAACGGAATTTGTTAACAACGGATTTTGTTAATAACTTTTTAACGAAGGACGAGCGATGGCTAACTTGTTGGAGGTTACTCAGGGTCACGACCTTGACAACATATGTCAAGGTCAAGAGGATCGGAGCTGCTTCTGTTATTCTTAATATTTATCATAATTTTTTTTGATGGTACAAATTTTAATACAAATTCATCTTTTATTAATTTCTAATATTTTTTTTTCTTTTATTTTGAATTGGTCCTACCAGTTTAATAAGCTGGCAACGCCATGTTCCTTTCCAAAACGGCACAAAAAAACAAACTTTTTATGGTATATATTGGTACCAAGGGTGATACAAATTAGTACAAAATAAGTACTAAAAATCCAATATGTCCGATTTGATTCTACTCATTTGGTCATGCCAGTTTTACCAGAGACCAGAGCTCTAGTTGCTTGGCTCTTTTTTTGTTTAATTTAAGATTTATATATATTTTGTGACATAGTATTTATTTATTATTAAATTATTAAATTATTTAATAAATTAAATATTAATTACTTTTATATATAATCTTTTAAATATAAAAAATATAATTTGATATAAGGCGTGTGTCATACCATTTTATATATAATATTTATTTTTGACAAATTTGGTACAGAACTGCTACAAGATTATTTTTTAGATCGAAGCCTTGAAAAAAGTATTAAATAAATAAATGATATGATATTTCGTGCGACTCCTATATATATTTTAACAATACAAAAAATGATCATAATCCTAATTGTTTTAATGTATATTATACTTCAACAGTCTCTCTCTCTCTCTCTCTCTCCCCCCCCCTCCCCGCGTGAAATTTTTGCTTAATAATA
>NW_017276489.1:91202-92093 GCF_001594065.2 Cyphomyrmex costatus | reverse complement strand
TTTGCTTAATAATATATATATATATATATATGTATATATATACACTCTTTGGATTGATTACATCATCGACAAGAGTGACGGATTATACTCCGCATTCGGACAAGCGCGACGCTGACGGTGTGGTCTTAAAAATAGATGAAAGGAAGTGTCTGGCCTCTGGAGGATGACGACAAATTTATTCTCTCAGGGTCGCACATTGCCATCACACGATTACGAGTATCGTATCTCTCCCGTCTCTCTCCCCCTTTTCACATATTCTCAAGTTCAGCACTTTCGGACGCCGAGAATGTTCCCCCCCTCCTGCCTAAAGAGGCCCCCGAATATTTATGTCACGGTGAAGTCCAGCTTGGGCCTTGGTCGAACGCCGCGGGCATTCGCTTTTGTGATCGTTTCGACTCAGATCTTAGAAATCTTCGTTTCTCAAATCCCCGCGAAGGCCGACACTTCCTAAATCGAGTAGTTATGTCAACGCCCCCTCGTGGAACACGTTTATCCTTCGAATAGTGTAAGTGTTGAGAAAATTTTGCTCTTTTTTGCAAGAGCATATAACTCGATCTATTTTTCTTGATTTATTTGCACTTCAAATCTTTTTGAATAATTAATAATTAAATAGTATAAAAAGTCAATGAATCAAAATTTCAAAAACATAAAGAGTCAATAAAAGGAAACAATAAAATGCCAATTTGAACCGACACAAGTTATCAGTGTGTATCTTTATATATAAAATTTATTCAAAATGAACAATAATAACGAAACTCTATTTTGGCGGCGTTCGATCCGCGAAATGAAATAATAATTTTTATTTTATTTCGCGGATCGAACGCCGCCAAAATAGAGTTTCGTTATTATTGTTCATTTTGAATAAATTTTATATATAAAGATACACACTGA
>NW_017276489.1:4182-90993 GCF_001594065.2 Cyphomyrmex costatus | reverse complement strand
GAGAGAGAGAGAGAGAGAGAGAGAGAGAGAGAGAGAGAGAGAGAGCGCCAAGTTGGGTTGTAAATTGTAATGCTATATAATTGTACATCATCGTTATAAAAAAAAATATAAAATTGTTACAAACGTTTGATTATAAACGTTTATAACGTTTTAATTTTTATCAGGTCATCTTCAATGTATAACATACATGGAACAATTTCAATTAATTAAAACAAATAAAATTTATATTATAAATTCAATTACATCAGAATGTTAAAACTGCTCTCTAATCTTATGGCTGGAATAACTATAATATATATATATGTCCATGTATGCCAGTTTATATTAGGTGTTGAACTTAATTCCCTTGCCGTTTTTTCGTCTCCAAAATTGATTTGTTTCGAAGGGAAGATGAACGAATACCTTAATCAAAGTAATTTCCTTCATTTTCTATTACTTTTTCTCATCTCTCAGGCAACAGGGCAATTTCACGACGGTAAAACGCGGTGTCTTTCGAGGCGTCCATTCATCCACCCATTTCTTCGTAACTGGAGAAGTGTGTAAGTGCATGTTGCATCAATCGGAAGAGATGTTAATCCGACGGTGCCAAGTCTGGAGAGTACGTTGGATGCGGGAGGATTTCCCATTCAAGTTGTAAAAGTGTTTGCTCCACGCTTTTCGCAAGATGCGGTTGAGCGTTATCATGCAACAAAATGACTTTGCGTCGATTGTTGGCTACGGATGATCTTTTTTGCATCAATTCGTCACTCAATCGGCATAATCATCAGCTGTAACGGTTTCATTTAGACGCAAGAGTTCGTAATACAGCACACCTTCCTGATCCCACCAAATGCAGAGCAAGGTCTTATGCCCGTGAATATTTCTCTTCGGCGTTGAAGCGGATGGTTGGCTGGGGTTCACCCATGATTTTTTCCGCTTGGGATTATCAAAATAAATTCATTTTTCATCACCAGTCACGATGCACCACAAAAAACTCTTTTTTCTTTGCCTGGCAAGCAAAGAAGTCGCAATAGACAAACGATTCAAAATGGTATTTCTGATAATTCATGTGGTAGCCATAGCCCTTCCTTATGAATCTTTCGCATGGCAAGCAAGCGTTTTGAGATGGCCTTTGGAGTAACATTTAACGCTTTCAACAACTCGAAAAGCGTTTCAGCTGGATTCTCATCAAGTAATTCTTGCAGCTCGACATCTTAAAATTTTTTTTGATGTCCTGGACGTTCTTTGTCTCTCACATCAAAATCACCGTTTCGGAACCAAACTCTACGTTCATTCCGATGGAGTTTCATCATCATACACTTTGGATAATAAGCCATATGCGCTTCAGCTGCGGTTTTCTTGAAGTCGAAGTAGTGAAGAAACACATGTCGGAAAAACGCAGCTTATCGCGATTCATTTTCAATCGATTGGAAAATCGTTTTGGCGTCGAGAAATCCAACCTGTGAGGATTGAATCACTTTCAGCAATGTCTAAACTATACAAAAGACATACAACTTCATCGTCGAAACTCGCCAGCGTTGGAGTCAGCACTCTCTAACAGCTAGTGGCAGGAATTAAGTTCAACATCTAATATATTACTATTTTTATTTCGGAATCTTAACCCCACTTAATTTTTTTAAATCATGATTAATCCATAACTCAACTGTTACAAGTGTCAAAACTTAAAAAGGATCAGCATAATCCATAATTATATTATATTATGTTGACAGTTATTTTATTTTATTATTTAAACATTTTAGAACTGGTTGTTCGGATAAACTGTGTGATAATTTATCTAATAGATGAACAAAAGAGTAAAAAAGAGAGTAAGATATCTAGTGAACTAAAGTTTATCTAAAGGTGCAGGAACAACCTAGTCTTATTCATTTAAATAAAAATGAAGGAGACTCAAATTTTAAAACATTATAAAGGGAATAAGGCTACTGAGAAAAATATAATAAAGTATCATTTCGGCAAAAATAAACCGTATGAAGGTGTTCTCCCGTTCTCTATTGTATTGACTTGTGAGTTGCGATCAATCCTCATTTTCAAAAGTGTAGAATATTTTTATTATATATACGGTTTAATTTTATGCTAAAGATTTATACTCAAAAAGTTTTTTGAAAACGTTATTAATTATTAAGTATTGCGCTGATTCTCTCTCCCATATTAGTCCCGTTATATTTCATATTTATTTTATAATTACTCTAAAATAGGCTTTATTTTAATAAGATTTTAATATTTAAAGTCTTGCGTGAAGACATTTTATTTATCTTTGCGATATTGAGATACGAAAAGCTTAATTAATGACATATATATAAAAGTGTGCGTAATCGCGAAAATCGAAACGCAGTCGACGACAAACAAGCCGGAAGCGTTCGACGACCTCGGCGGGAAACCGCGGAAAACGCGCGAAAGTCGCGAGACGAGAATGGTTACGCAGCAATCGCGGTAGCCGGTTGAGAAAGAAAGAAAACACTTGCACTTTCGTTAGAAAGTCTCGCGAATCCGCTCCGCCATCCGTGGCAATCACGTCGGCCACCTGCGCAGTGAACGTTGCATTAAATAGCGTTGAGACTTGTCCGGCCAAACATTGAGTGTCATCACTTTATCCTTAGTCCTAAATCTTACGTTGTAAATTTGGCTCTGTGTGCGAAAATGCAAGCGATAAACTTTTGTAGTCGGTAAATTGCGATTTAAAAGATATAGGCGTGATATACGAATAAATTAGATATTGATTTTCATTTATTAAATATACTGTTTAATATTAGCACTGAAAATGATTTTGCTGATCCTCGTAAGTGGACGATGATATTGGAAATGAATGGTTTATTTGACTTGTTACAACAAAGATATTCCGTCTTGGCGATGATGTGGCAATATACAGATAAGAGTTCCGTTTGCGGCCAGATCAAGCATTAGACGGCGATGAGTGACAACTAGTAGGATGGAGCGGAAATAATTTTCTAAATTGTATTTGTTACGTTAAAAACTATTAAGCGAGTCTACGTTAAAAGATTCAGACTCTTAGAGTATATTAATTTTTTCTCTCTGTAAAAATTGTTGTAGCTTGCGTTACGAAAATAATGTATGTAATAATATAATACTTTAATTAAAACAGTCATTTAATTTCATTATTAATAGGTTAATGATATGAGTTTTGGAATCTTAAAATCTGTACACACACACAGCAAGTGAAAGTAATAAACATAGATTATTTATTTTGGCTTTAATTCCCGTCTTATTTGAAAAGACGATAACATTGTTTTCTTACACAAACATCATGTTATGATTATTTTTTACTTGGAAAGAATTTCAACTGTTCTTCCCTTTCAAACATCCCTTTGAAACAAAAGCCGTTCTTTTTTTAAATGCGCATTAGACATCGAGTTCAATAAAAACCAGCAAATCGCGTCATACGTCATGCACGTCGGCGTGACTACAAACGATCATTAATTACTCTTTAATCTAACGTTCACAGACGCATCGTATTATTAGCGATACGTGATAACGAGTTGATAGCGTTGCGCTGCGTAGCCACGAGAATTTCCTAATTATGAAACAATCGAGTTTCTTATTGCTGCGTTTTTCGTTAGAAAATTGGAAAATGTATCGTGCAACTTGAAAACGATATGTAGGAAATTAAATATTTTAGAGTTTTAATTCGTAAAGTACGAAAATTTGTCGACAATTTATATAGGTAAATCTCACCTTCTCTTTTTCTTTGAAAGGCAAACATATTATACAGGGTGATTCAAAATTCCCGCATACTAGACGTAATACTTTATGCTAAAACAAAAAAGATTTTCTTTTAACAAAATTGCGTCCGACAAGTAGTTTTTGCAATAGAACATTATTTGATTCATTGCAAAGACTGCAAATGTAGAGTGTGCGAAATCTTTTTTTAATGCTTTTCACTATACAGCAGTAAATTCTACCAGTGACGAACAAAATAAATGCAAAAATAAATTCAAATTAACTTATTATTATCGAATAAATGCTCTTTATATTTGCCAGAGTCTCTTTTCTTATCTCTTGTGTCAAGATATAAATTATTAAATTATATCCAATTTGAGTAATTTTTAGTCATTTCTAGATCGTCACTCTCACTCAGATTACTGGATCGCAGTTCTCACTCAATATATCGTTAACTTCAACTTTGATTTAACTGAAAAAATGTATGAAATTTTATTCAAATTTAGTTTATTATTTACCAAGTGCCTATACATTAATATGGACGTTATTTACGTTATTTTGAAACTAAACAATTCAACTATAGAAATGGATTAAATGTTAATACATATGGTATATATTTATTATAATTCGAGATTGGATTTTAAGATTATTTCTTGGCGCGTTATCTGGAACTATAGAGTGCTTCTCGATTTTAATCTGATGAGAACGGCTCGTGTCTCAGAATCTGATTTACGGTACTTTCGAAACGAATGGTCCGTGCACAAACGTGAATCGTGATCGAATCGAAAGTTGTCGTCATAAAGAAAAGACGACGGTTTAGATGGCGAAAACACATATCAGGCACGAAGTTATTATACATGTGTTGTGCGCCACATCATGCAAGTGCGTTATTATACACGTGTATTATTACATGCGCGCGTTATCTAGCTGTTGTCGGAATATAAAACGTATTTCACATATCGCGAAGCACCCCCCGCGTTCGGGTACACGAAAACGTGGGCATACACGTGCTTTGCGTGTTTCTCTGGCACGCTTTTGGAATTGGCACGCGTCATCGAAAGTTGAACCTGTCAGCTCCGATCAAAATAATACTACCAAGTCAAAATGTGACTAATTGCAAGATTATCATGACTTAATCGTGAAATTATCGCAATAAGGCTGAGTGATTATACTACTTGGTATCTCGGAACTTTTGCGTAATAACTGAATAATCGTTGCAATTCGATTTTCGGGGCGATTTTTTTCTTTGACGAACGATCGTTGCTTCTTACATATTTTTGATTTTCGAAGTATATACTTACGTAGGTAAACATGTCGGTATAATGAAGGTTAACTGTTTGTTACTATATAATTGCATGATAAAATAATTATAGTTGGGAGTTCTATTTTTATAGTCATTACACACTGCACACAAGAAAAATATTATATATTGTATTCAAATGTATTACTTGTTTTAAGTATTTCAAAAGTTTGCATATATTTTCAAATCTATTACAAGTTCATCACACACATCACATCAAGTGTAACACTTCATTCAGTCAAGGTTATTAAAAGAAAAGATTCGCTTTTATTATATGTATAAAGTTCTTCGATAATGCTCTTTAATAAACTTTATACTAAATGTATTTTAAGACTGTTATCAAATTTCTTTTAAAGATAATCGTTACTTAAAAGAACAAAATTAAGTGAATAATCTCTTTTCTCAGCAGTAGAATGATATTTTTTTGTATTTGCTATGTGTTACTAATAATAATTATATTCATAATTTTATTATACATAAAAAATATATTTGGCGTCAAATGTTAGTCGGAGTTACATTTCTATACCTTCCGATTTGTGTGTAGAACTATAGATAATTATAATTATTCGCTGTTACTAACAGCATTGTAGCTAAGAACAATGAAGATTTGGCCGCAGCCTTGACAGAGCCGAGGCAGTCGTGAGTGAGTATACGCATTTCATTGGAATAACGAAGGCGTTAAGTAATTAGATGGCAAGAGAAACGCGCAGGTTGTATGTGATTTTCGATGCGCGGAATCAAACGGTCGCCACTCGCTCGCGCGTCCGCTGGCCGCGTCGCGCGCATACACCCACACCCGTCGCGTGCGTGCATATGCGACTCGATGGCCGTGGCTATGGCCTTACGATTCTCTCCTTCCTCCTCGCCTCTCTCCATTCTCTCCCGCCCCTCGGAATCGCGCGCGCGGCGTATTCGTCGCGCGAAACGTGATAGGCGAGGGACACCGAGAGAGAGAGAACGCGCTATGCTGCTGCGGGAGGAGCGGGCGGACGCGGGTGAGAGGAAGAGAGAGGGAGAGTGTCTAACCTAGGATAGTGGAGTTTAGTGGCGGCTAGGCTAGGCTAGGCTAAGCTAGACCAGACTAGACTAGGTAAACCGAGCTCAGTGTTCCGCGCGCGCGCTCTCTGGACCGAGCAGCGAGTCTTCTCTCTCTCTCTCTCTCTGGTGCGGGCTTCGTGACACGCGGTACTACAATCGTATTCTTTTGCATCGTTTGAGGAAGAATCGGAAGAAAGAAGTGCGCGATAGAGATAAGAAAGGGAGAGGTCTCGCTTATTTACGCGCTTCGCGCGCGAGAGCGGCGTGAGAAGTGAAGGAAGAGAAAGAGGAACTGTCGGTGAATGTGTTATCTCCAAGTTTAACCGGGGACACGTGTAAGTTCGAATAGCATTTTCCGTGCCGATCATATGGTAAAAGTATAGCGTTGCATTTCAAAGATATACGTGAAACTCGCTTACGTATAGGATTAGAAGGAAGTCGATTTGGATTTGCCGTATCTTTTAGAAGGGACGTATAAGAGTGTGAACTATAATTAAACTGAATTGTTAGTTTATCGTCGGTGATTTCAATTTAAGGAACTGATCTTTGTCAGACAATCGTTGCATTGGATGATGCACCATGTGCTGTTATAACCACGTGATACTATTCGTCGGAGCGATTTAAAAGACACGGAATTTTACCGATTTACAATTTTTTGAGGATCGAAAGCCATAATTAGTGTCAGTGCTTTTTTTTCCGGAAAAATCTCTCCACAGAGAGGGCGATAAAAAAAACAGATAGATATATAGATGTACGATCCTGTTTCGGGACAAGCCATCTAAGAACAAGTATAGATAGAAAGTGTACAAAAAGAAAGAAAAATAATATAAAAGGAGAAAATAAAGAAATAATAAATAAAAAGAAACGTTTAGGAAAGAGAGATAGGAGAACGTGCGTGCGTGCGTGCGTGCGTGTGTGCTGCGAGTGGATGCGTGACCGCGTGCGTGCATCGTGCACGCGAGTGATGCAAGTCGCGTGGACTGTCGCAACTCGGATAAATAATCGCAGTGGATCGGCGTCGGCTCGCGCATCGGAAGAAAAAAATCGTCGCGAGGGTGGGAAGACCCGCGGTGCGAGGAAGGGAACGTTGCCGCAGTGGGTACAGTGAGTGCGGAAGGAGTCAGGTGTCGGGCCCCGCGCGCACAGACGTTAGTGCTGCACTTCCTTCTTCCCCTGCGCATAGCAGGACACGGAACACGACAGGTAAGGGGATTCTTTTTTTTAACCATTTCATCCGAAATGGCGAGCTTCTGTCGTCGATTAAGAAAAATGTCCAGATAATTGTTAAATTACGTGTGATTAAAAAAGAGTTTTTTTTCGTTCGTGACCTACGAAGAGATTGCGGATTCTAATTTTAGATTTAGAACTTTGCTGTAATAGGATTTTAATTTGGAGCGCGCGCGTTGGATTGTAATGTCGTAAAAACAGAGAGCTAGATAAGTAACGTTCTGAAGAAATTACGCGTTGTATTGTATCGATAATTATAGCAATCAAAAAGTGAACTCTAAATTTCAGTTTTTATTCTTGACAAAAATGTGATTTGATTTGATATTATTATAGATATACTTTGGAAATTTTATATTTTGGAACGTGGTATTTTTTGATAAAAAAATTGATTTTAAATTAGGAAATTAACTTGTTTCATTAAAATTAACGAACGGATACGACTCTCCTTAGTAATATTGATTATTCAGTCTTAGACGAAAGAACGGTTTTGCTGAAGTATCTAAAAATTTATCTAGATATTACAGAATTGAAAATAATTTTGTTGGACCGTCAAAATAATATTATTTAGAATGCTAGATTGTTAAATTTTCTTGCAGCATTGCTTATCATGTTTTGAATTTCCTATACGTAATAATTATTTTGGTGGTATACACAAATTGTAAATATTAGGTGTAGTAAAAAGAAATCCATTATTTTTCCAATAGATTTCATGCAAAAATAATGGATTTCTTTTTACTACAATACTTTAGCCAAATCGTTCTTTCTGGAATATAAACATTCGACGCATGCGCATCGTAATGAAACAAAAAAGGTTATATATATGTATATATATAAAGTTTCTATAATAATATAATTAACTATGCTACTACTATATATCCCATACACAGAGTGTCCAGTAATGATCGCATAATTTCTCGTTGACGGGTAAACGAACTAAATTGATTGTAAGTCGAAAGTCCTCCATCATTTTGCAGTTTTCGCAATTTTTTTTAGTTGCCCAATGAGCAGGATTTAAAATCGACGCATAAAACAACTTCAATATTTTTGAGAGTTTTTTTAAGAAAAATCTTTTGGATAATTCATAAAGAACTCTGGAAAAATATCTTAAAGTTGTCTTTTGCGTCGATTTTATTCACGTATTCGCCGATCTTTGGAAATTATTATCTCATTAATTATTGCAATAATTGCAAAATGGTACAAGACTTTTCGACTTTTAAGTAGTTTAGTCCATTCTACTTGTCCACTTGTTATACTGAATAATCTCATTATTGAACCCGCTGTACATCCATGTTTTATAAAGATCCACAATGGCAGATATTTAAAAACAGGCTTATCTTAGCATAAATCTATGCTTATCTTATATATATATTAACATGAAATATAAGGCTATATTTATTATCAGCATAAAACATATATAATAAATATAACTCGTTATAATGATTTGTACAAATCATAAATCGGAGTAATTAAACGCTAAAGAATCGACGTGTTTTATCGAATGCTTCACACGTGAAAGAATCACAGCTGCCGGCCAATAGAGTCTAGGATTCGTATTCTCAGGCAAAAGTTTAAGTTGCGAGCGGCCGTGACAGTTAAAAGCGACGGTGCTTCGCCCACGTGAGACGCGCCGCGTGCCGCTCGCGTGCGTGGGACACGCGTTTGAAAGCATGCTGCAGAATAGCAAAAGGAGGCCGACCACGGCGATTTAGAGATACAGACGACGGACGCGATGCGACGGGGCGAGGCGAGGCGAAGCGATCGAACGGTTGGACCATTTTACTTTAAGGTCGAGCGAAAAGCAAACGGCCGCGACGAGGCTCGCTTGTGAAAATGAACTTTCGTGTCAGTCTGTAATCGCATATATTATGATCGTGAGCGACGTGAGCATTACGTTCGGCACGTCACAAAGCGATTTGTGATTTACGTTGATAATACGTTCCAACGTTTTATCTCTTGGAAATGTGAATTTATTTTTCGTTGACATTGTAAGTAAATAATTAGTAAAAACACGGAAAGAATTTGCTGCAATATTTAAAAATTTATTTATACGTACAGACTTGAAATTAATTTTGCTAATAAGACTCTTTTTTAAATAATTATGTATAGGAAGCATTAATGAGCAGTACTGTAAATAATTTTATATGTTCTTGAGCGTCCTACATAATTATATTCTGATAGTTTTATAAAATTTTTCACAAAAAAATCACGCATACAAATACTAGAATATTTCTAAGACCGTACAATTGATAAACAATAATAAACTAGAAGAAGAAAGCCATTTACGGTCGAAGCTGGATCACAGTGCTTATTATAATTGTGTGAATTTTATATATTGTGTAAGTATAAAATTCACGCAATTATAATAAGCACTGTGATCCAGCTTCGACCATCACGCATACAGATCTAGACTATAGATCAGCATATACGAGTATTGTTTCACTCTGTAATCGTAATTAAAATGTATAGTATATAGAGAAGAAGTACATATACATACACGCGAGTATGTATACTATTCTTTCTTGAATGATTTTAATAAAATCACTCGTAGATAAATTCTGTTATAAGGTTTAGACAAAAGAGCCAAAAGAAAATTTTGAAAAAAAACTACGAAAAATGCTACAGGATTATTCTATTCTCCTACCTGGCAAAATTCTGCGAGAAAGCCTAAGTTGAAGCAGCATCTTTATTATTTATTGAAAAAAAAACAAAAACGATTCTAGTAGATTTAGATGTGTGTAACTTTTTTCTTTGTCAAAAAGTATAGCATAAAATCGGGTATTATAATAGCTATATGGAAAGATAGCTATGGGCTGTAATTTCTTCAATTAAATGCTGAATAGTACACTTTTCTCAATATAATTTTCAACAATAACCAATATTTACAGTAGTTTATGCGTATACACTATTTGAAATAACAATATTGTAAATATAATATTCTGTAATATTTTTATTTTAGGCTACTTGCAAAGTTTCCACTAAAAGCTGCTACAACATCAAATAAATACAGTTAAATTGTAATCAACATATTATAATGAAGAAAATTGTAATGTGATTTCACGGAGGAGAACGGTTGAGTAATTTTTACCTTACAAGACTAATAAAAGTACTTTAGCTATTTTTACCGCGCACTTATTACAAACTCTACTTATCTGAAAGTAAAAATATCGCAGGTGTAAGATAAAAAGTAAATTATAATTATATAGTAAATTAGTTCAATTGATTATCTTACATCTTGCAATAAAGTACGTAAATTATATACTATTATATTATATATTCCCCCAAGAATATAAAGATAACTCTCAAAATTTACTTTACAAAATGTAAAAATTACCTTACAATATACGATAATCGTTCATTTACTACAAAAGTAAAGTAAATTTTATATAAGTAGGTCCTTTTTTCTTTATCAAAAAGTATAGCATAAAATTGGATATTATAATAGTTGTACTAAGATAGATACAGGAAAGATAGCTACAGGTTGTAATTTCTTCAATTAAATGCTAAATAGTACATTTTTGTAGTCATTCTCAACAATAGCCAATGTTTACAGTAGTTTATGCGTATGGAGTTGCCAATTCCATATTTAATATTTTTCTTTATAACTATTATTTATATTTTTATTATAATTTGGGATATTAACCAAATAACATACATAGAGTTAAAAAATAACAATATAATAAAAAAGAACGTTTTTTATATTTTAAAAAGTTATTATCATCTCCAAGTTTATCTTGGTTATATTCGGATGTATAAGTTCCTTCAGATTCGCATGATAAGAACTCACGGAACTCTCACTCGCGTCACTCGTATGATTTTCGTGCTCGAGACACGAACTATATTTTATACAAGTATTTTCAGCCTAGGCCGACTTTCGGCCCTCGAGCGATTCTCCTTCTCGGTTTGCCTGCGATGTTTGCGGTTGGCTCAAACGCAGAACATTCTTATGTTTTTTAATATAAATAAAAAATAAAAAATGAATTAAACTCCTTCAAAACAAAATATAAAACAATTAATAGATAAGAATAATCTTAAATGGCTACAAGGAGTCAAACGCTGTTAATTAACGGTGCGCAATTAATATACAAATATCTTAGATACAAAATTCCGTGTTAACAGCGTTTGACTCCTTGTAGCCATTAAGATTATTCTTATCTATTAATTTATTTGTTTCTTTAATATAGTTAATATAGTTATAATAAATTGGTGTATATTCATCTTTTTTCATCTCAACAGTTAATTCAGGAAGTTTCTAGGATTACTTTAAATTTTGTAGCTGAATTTATTACTGGCAAGTTTGATAAATTGAAAAACTTTTTTTAACTGAATAATAATCAAGAGCGTTATACTTCGTGAAGTTATACTTGATATCAGTTTGTATCGTATATCAGATACCGTGCAGAAAGATATCGTTTTGATTATTAAAATTCTATGAGGGACGAATCACTTAATCTACTATGTTGCAGTGATGGTCTAACGTTATTAACAATTTACAATTAGAGTTACGATAAATTCGATGTATTATTGAAAGAGGTCGTTTCGAAGGAATTTGAATTTTCAATTACATAAATTATTGCGTTAGCACGGCAACGTAATATAAATTCTCTACTCTGCTCTCCCAATCCTCACACTCTCTCGCTCCTCATCGAGCGATTACGTGGCGACCTTCGTGGCGCCCAGGGCCGAGGGCGCCTAAAACTGATGTATACGTTCGATAAATATTACGACGCGACGGCGCGCACCATAAGGGTCCCGTATACATGTAAGAGGCCTTGAGACCACGTGTAGCACCGTCACGGTCGACTCCGAAAGATTAAATATAGTAGGTTTCTATAAATTGTAAAATCATACCCAAAATGTTCTGAATATGAGAGATAATTGCAAAAGCAGCAAAAGAAAAAATTTAATTGATAAGAAATAATTGCATTTAAAAGGAATAAAATAATCGGAAGCTTTTTAAAACAATGATAAAAGATTTGGAGATTTTTTAAATGTCGAAATCAATAAAAAAGGAATGTACGCCTTTCTCGTTGTTTATTTAAGAATTCAGATTTGAAGAGTTTTGTTTATTTAAAGACAATTGCTCTACAAGATTTTTACATATATTTTTGAAACACGAGTTTCTTCAATTCTGAACGATGAAACGATTTAATTGAATTGTACAGAAATTGTTTCGTAACCTTTTATAGTTTATATTTTTGTCTGTTGACAAAATCTCTTCTTTTTCTCTTCCGGAAAATTATCGAAAGAAATTTTGTTCCTTTTGCTGACGCGTATTTTCATCTTTATATATCTTGGCAGCAAAGTGCACGCATCGTACGCACGGACGACCCTGAAAGATACGACGCCGCGTGAATGTTTAATCATTGTCGAGTCCAATCGCTCACAAATTCTATTCCGCGTTCAAGCGCTTGTTCGGGCGCGGATAGCGCGTATTGATAGTTAATGACGACGCTCGTCGATCGCAACATATTTCCTCGTCTATGTTGGAAGCAAATCGTCATGCCACGTCCCTGAACGACGACACCGCGTGTATCATCGTGTATTTACCTTCGTGCCATATCTATATTCATTGTAAGTATCTATATATTCTCCTGCTTGCAGTTTATATTACCCCTATTGCGTTTTGTCAATGATAAATTGGCGGTAAGATATGTGACACGGATGCTGCGATAATTTCACTGGTTATATGTATATACATATGTATACTTTGTTTTGGAACGGAATTACAATATAGGACAAGCATTATTTCCATTTTACAAGCATTTTCTACAAGTATAAACACAAAATGGAGGACAAAATAATTAACTTCCATAAAAAAAAAAGAATTTATGCATATATAACTAATATTAACATTTTGTATTATTATTTTTGTACTGTTTTTATGTTACTTTTTTGGTAGGTAATGCTGTATAAATGTAAAATAAGTCTTTCTCTTTCGTATGTGTTATACACAAATGATATAATCTTTGCTCATTTTCATACCACTTTTAATGACTAATTTCATCGATCGCGCATCTGACTGCAGCACAGTCTGTGTTTACAGTCTATGTTTACGTTCCGTACGATCGTAATAGTACGTGATGTGGACGAAAATTATTTTCGTATTTGTCATCAATCATATTCGTAAAATAATCGTTTGTCATTAACGATTATTTTTCAACCGTGATTTTCGTCGACAGCATACTTGCTTAACCTTGAAGGCGTTGTGCATGGTTGACAAATACATCACACAGTTAGTATTTTTATTTAACATCTCGCTTCATCGATGAGAATGTAGAAAATCTGTCAAGTTACATTGCGCTTCTGCAAGGAATAAATGTAAAAACATATAAGTATAACCATATGCGAGAGATTTAGAATATTTTGGAAAATTTTTCACGAGCATATTTCGACGGAATTGTATTTTTGGTGTCCATTTCTATTCAATTTTTCGGTTCAACTCACTTTGTATTTTCTTTTCTAATTCTAAGAATTAACAAAATTAAGAAGTAAATTAACTCGAGATTAAAGTAAATCTACATTAGTAGAAATATGTAACACGTTTATTTCTATCAATTTAAGATTAATTTTAATCCCACTCAATTTGACTCAGCTGCTTTGTACCTTTTTTCAATTTTGAGAAAAAATAGAGAGTAAGTTAACCCAAATTAAAGTTAATCTACATTGATAGAAATAGGCCTAGTTTCTAACTATGTATCTATATACAGTTTAATTTTAATTCTTATTTAACTAAATATCTTCTAGTTTTAAGAATTAGAAACAGATAAAATAAAAAGTAAATTGAACGTTAAATTAACTGAAAATAAGAATTAAACTCTCTCTCTCTGTCCACTTTAAAGTTAATCTACATTGATAGAAACGGGTATGAGACTTTTATGGAATCGAAGATTAATCGACAAAAACGTTTTTGGAAAACGATGAGCGGAATATGGGCCATCCGCAACAATGCACCTGCTCGCTGCGATCCCCAAAGACGTGTAAAGACGCGTGTGGTCGGAGAGGGAGCCTTGAGGAAGGCAGGCTGCTGGTAAAAGTAAATGACCTTTACGAAGGCGAAGTGCGAAAGGAGACAGGGCACGCGCGGTGTACGTGTGTGTGCATACGTGTGACCTATCCTCCCGGGTCTACGAACTCGAATTGGGCCGAGGCCTTGACTCTTGAGCACATTCGCGGGTTCAGAGTCCCTCCTCTCTCCCCCAGGGTTCTCCGTCTTCGTCGAATATCCGCTCCCCGTCGACCGCGTGAACCCATCTTCCTCGTGCAGAGGGGGGCGGCCGGCTAGACGTAATCGCACGCGCCGTGTGCCCTGCGCGCTCGTGACGCAACTATCTCGGTGTGACGCGGCCTGTCCCGGGGACCATGGGGAAATGCGGTCATGGTCAAGGACCACTGCACGAACCGGCGGCGCAGGAGAAAGTTTTTGCATCGGCTTGATCTCATTAAGGTAGTCTTGTATATCACAAGGGAATTTTACTTTTATTATTAATGTTTGCTCGCGATTTGTTAAAGACTCGTGAACAGCTTTCGTGCGATACCATACGTTTCATTTGTTCACGCCAAAAAACTGTTCGGTTCTGTTGAAGATAAAAGTAGAATTCTTCATGGTATGCAATAGAATGATAATTTATTGTGTGTGTTGTGTGAGTGACCTATAGGTCCTCTAGAAAAGTCTTCTCTGTACACTGACGAAATTTTCTATAACATCTAAATGTAAAATATATAGGAATGTACGTACATATGTAGATAATGATTCGTAAGAATTTGTGCAAACACACAATTATCATTCTCTTTTGCTTTTACCTTACTTTTATTATTTTAGTGACATGGTCAATTAATTTCAAACTATACACAAGTTTCGCATTATATTAATTATAAAAAATTTTCAATATGATACAATATTAAAAAAAAATATTAAACAATTTATGAAACTCTAAAAAGGAATGAAAGATTCTCAACGTATTTATTTTTTAAGAATATGCAAATAGCTTTCCAATCATAAGTATAGGTATGTCAGAAGACAAATTGTTCAGTGGTGTAGTCCCGAAAAAAGAATCCTGGCGGATGCTTTGAATATAGTAATACAGTTACCAGGATCTCCAAACCGAACGAAGTAGCAAAAAAAAAAGCATTATGGCAGGAATGGTAAAATAGGAGTGAATATAGTCCTGCGAGGCGCGCAGGATCGAAATCAATTGAGCAATCGATTCTTTTGGATAAAGTCTATATATTCTATGTACAGTGATTGGATGCTTTGATTAGCTACGCTATCGCCATATTGTCTGTCAAAATTCAGGTTTCAATAAATGCTTCTTACCGCCTTATTACACGAATTAAAAAAATTAGTTTTAAATAATTATATAGAAAGAATCTTGGCGCCGCACCGCCAGGCTTGGCTTTCCGAAAAAAGTACCCTGGTGTCGCCATCAATTACAGATTGTGTTCAGATGGCCACGAATAGCGACCTGTTTATAATTTATATAATGTATGCGTTAGCGATCGTTGGAAGCTGGGAGTGTTCGCTTGAATGCGCTCACTAATGTACTCACAGTCACAGGTACCATCTAAATGTAATTAGCTTATTTCAACCGTTACATTTTAGAAACTATTGCTTAAAACAATAATTTACATGCATATATTTTTTGGTTTAATTTTTTGAAAACTTTTTTACTGTAATATTTTGAATCACGAATTTTGAGACACCCTATATAATAAATTCTTTAGCATTTTTATTAATGAGCATTTCGCTATCATGTTTTGTTTGAGGGACACGTTTCTCGTGGTAACTTGTGTCCGCACGTTTGTTGAATATCACGCGATATGCAAGAAATACAAAGACGCGTAAAATTATGCTGAATCGAGTGTTATTATTGCGACCGATTAAACAATTGCAGCTACGGCTGACTTTAGTTTACCTTGGAGCGGTTTACCTTCGGAATAACGTGCACGATCGTGCGAGTTTCGCGCTAAAGATGCCGATGGATTTTGAAACGCTACGCGAGTAAATACCACCCATCATCGTCACAGTGGAAATATTTGCGAAGGCAAGTTCGAGGCTAATGAATGAGACGCATCACGTATTTGAATGATAAATGCTCTCTTTCATTTTTTAAACGAGCCTGTCATTTTTTCCCGCGTTGTATTAAAGCTCCTGTTCATTTAAAATGATGTTTCTTAACCTAGAAGTGTCTTTATTTAAAAATGCTTTTTAAAACAAAAATAAGAAGGATCTATTTTTAATGAATCTATTAATTTGATTATGAAATAATAATTAAGAATATATCACAGATGTCTAGTAGTCTCCGCAAAAAATAACTGCCAAAATGACACTGAAATTAAAAATTTAAATTTTCTATATGAGAGAATGTTGTACATATACAAGGACTTTTGCTGAAGTATCTAAAAATTTAACTACATATAGAAATTTGAAAATAATTTGGTTGAACCATCAAAATAATTTCATAAGGTTCTCAAATTGATTGTTAGAATATCAAATCTTTTTGTAGCATTCTTTTGTGTGTGTGACGTTTCTAAATATAATTATTTGGATAATCTAATCAAATTATTTTCACATCTGTATCTATCTAAATATTTAGTTAAATCGTCTCGATCGTAATTCTTCGAGTCTTAAACTTTTTTCATATACAATATATATGATTATATGAAATACTGAGTTCATTAAAATCAATAATTATATTTAACAATACAGCTTTGTAATTTAAATAAACTTTTTTCATTTTATCTTATTTTCTAAAAACATAACTCCTTCTTATTATTAATTTTTGATTTTCTGGATTTTAAATCACCGCCAAACTTTTTGTATTATTTTCAAAAATACAATATAAATAAAAAAATCTGTAAGTATCTTTTTCATAATTTTTTCATTTTGTTATTATAAAAATACATCCTTAAAGTAAAATTGATTGAGAGAGTAAAACGTAAGTGTGTAGAATTGTAATTGATTCGCTCTTTTTCGCGTGATGTATAAAATGTACCACGACCTTTTATTTATAGTAATCAATCATCATTCAAATTAACGTTTCCATGGAGTAAGATATACACTGGATCGATATGTTATAGTAGTCGCTAAGAGAAACGAAGGTAACTGCAGATCGTTAGTGCGCGGATAACATTGACACGAATTTAATGACAGTCAAACGTTATTATAATAGTTAATCTTTGAGCTTAATTGTAAAAAAGTATGATACCCGCGAAAATTCTGCGCGGACCATTTTCTACTGCGGACTGTAACGTCAATTAACGATATATCGTGGAACAATTTGAATACGTAATGTTACTATCAGTGTTAGTCATGGTACAACGAAGTCAGAAGGCTGCAGCGATTACCGCGAACTCAGAAGGACGCTGTATTAATGTTAACTATGCTTTGGCTTAATTCTTCATTTGCGAAAAATGTATTTGCTTGTGTTAAAAGAGCAACATCTACAATTAAAAAGAGTATCAAACAATATATGATTAAAACAACTAATATTTAGAACATTTTATTGTAATGATAATTTTGATAAAATAAATTTTTTCCAAATCTATTGTAATTTTCAAAGATATTCTATAGATAGATATTAACATCGAACTCTCCCAGAGAATAAAAAATCCATGTATTATTTAATATCTGTCGGGCAATAAGATTAATAATGAATGTAATTCAAATTTTATATACTATAATTATGACCTTTTTTTAATAAGTTAATTGATAGCGGGAGGTAAAGAAAAAAATATAGAAGTGGTTTATCTCTCATATCAATCTTTCTCCTTTTTCTCTTCACTATATGTGATCGCGGGAAATAAATGAAAATAAATATTCCTGTACGACTCGTGTGCGTGACTTTCGAGAAGTTCTTAATTGGATTCTATTTTGCTAGTAATGAAACACTAATTATGGTATATTTAATTTTATTATACTGAAATATATTATATCTTTATTAATCAAACGAATTTTCTTTATTTATCGGTATTTCTTATTATGAAACAAGAAGAAAGAACCTAACCTAACCTCACAAGGTATGGTTATCTTACGATTATTCCGCGAACGATATTTTATAAATATCGAAGCGAAAGAAACAATATAAATATTTTATATTTAAGACTGATTTTTTTTATTTGATTATTATTGATTTGTTTAACTTAAACGGATGATAATATATTTGTGATTTTTATTTATTTATATACATAATAGAACGTCTATGAAATATTTACAATACAATAATACAATATTACTGGCGTATCTTATTTCGAGCTCCTTAGCGAAGAAGGAAGAATGCGAATATTTCAATTCAGCCAACCGTCTCGTGTATACATACATATACGCGAGTACATTCATCCTTTTATTCGTCTCTCTTCCTTGTTCTTTTCTCTCACCGCGCCGCCGCGCCGTCGACTAATTAGGTTAGGGTCGTTAATCGGTCTTGTGCTTGCCTCGAAACAGTAACGCTTGCTAGAAAATCGCGAGGACCATTGATCCTTGATCCGAAACCGGTTACAACACCGTCATCGTATTAGGGATATGCAAAAGAGACGCAGAAAAAAAGGATGTTTGACATTCGTGTTTATTGGTCGGAGACCACCTTCAAACATATAATACATAAAAATGTTAAATAAAGACGTATTTACCATAAGAATTAGGAGTATTAATAAACTCAACAAAATTATTAAAGTTCACAAGGACAATACAGATACTATACAAAAAAATAATGCGGTTTATAAAATCAATTGTAGTAACTGCAATTCGTCTTATGTAGGTCAAACAAAGTTGAACACAAGAATAGGGGAACATAAGCGCAATATGAGAGGAGATCCCTCAAAATTTTCTGTAATTTTTGAACATTGCAACCAACATAATCATTTTTTTGATTGGAATAATTCAGATTATGGGTGTAGAGCCTCATTACAACAAGAGGCTGATTTCAGAAATGCTTTGCATTAAAGAACAAGAGAATGGTATTAATGCCCCAAAAGACACTGAAAAATTAGATAAAGCATATGATATTTTGTTTTGATTATGTATCTCGCAATGATAAACAGTGTGTGACATTTCTGCAGCCAAATCATAATTTCCCTTATTCTTTTGACAACTGTCTTCTTATACACGTCACATCTGCGTTACATTACAATAAATTTGAGTTGAGGAGAGAGAATTAATCTTGAAGTATCTGAAATTAATGTAAGTTTTGATTACAGTTGGTTCTGATTTTGTGTTTATCTTCAATTTCGGTTTTAATTTGATTAATGGTTCCATAGAATCATGATGCAGATACAGCCATATGAGATGGTTTTTTTTTCCTTCAATTTACAATTTGACTTAAGAGAGAACATTGACTTATTGACTTCATATTTTATAATTATTGTTTAAATTGTTATATTTATATTAATGTTTTGTATATATTATTGAGACTGATGAGGACTACAGTAAGAGTCGAAACGTTTCGCTTTAAATTTTAAATTGTGAAATTATTATAATAAAGTTTATGTCAACTGTGTTTTACATCGTTTGCTTGTTTGTAATACCGAATTTAATATCTTAATTTGTCGTTTTTTAAAACATAACAAGCGTTATCTCAGTACTTATAATACATAGCTTGGAGCAGAGTTTCGTCATAAATTAAAAGCATAAAGATATGCTTATATCTACGTTCTAAATATATGTATTTTGATCATTTTAGTCTAAAAGTGTTTAAATATAAAAATACATAGAATATATGTATATAAAAGAGATATAATTTTTAACTTAATAATTATTCAATTGGTAGGTAAACACATTGAATTCTTTTAGCGCACTGTTGATTCGTATTTGGATAAATTTGATATATTTTATCATTGGATACAAGTGCCATTTGAACACAACTCCATTAGATTTTATCTTCAGATAAGATGTCGAGTTATATTTACGCAAGAAGAGAAGCATGATATATTTAGGCTCTTAATGTACTTTTTACATCACCGATATTCTCACGAGACAAATACGGCGTACGATAAACGATCAATCGATTCGACAGCCGCAAGGCTGTTATTGATTAGCTCTCGCGGATCGATGAATCAGAGTTGTCTCATCTAATCGATGCGATTTCGCGATGCGAACGGCGTGGGCGCTTGGGCAAGATTCTAGGATTGATCAATCGCGGGATTTCGGAGCCGCTGACATGCATCACGATATTAATCGATGCTCCCGCTTACGGACTCCCTGCGGTTGGCGATAATTGAATCTACTCGGCATCCGCTCTCTTTCTCGCCGCATTTCTAGACGTAGCATCCGTCGGTGCGTGTTCTAAAAATGAGCTATATAACAAGATAAAAGTTTGGACAAATATGATTATAAATATGATATGATTTCGCGTAGTTCATTCATGAAGTGAAGTATCGAAGAAAACAGCAGGCATTTAATCGCATCCCTGAATAATTACGAGTGCGTACATATACTTGCGTCATCGACTGGAAACTATTCCACTCTCGCTCACACACTTTCGTTAGAATTTCTTCTCTGTGTATAGCAGTAAAATATAAATATATCTCTTCCATGGTTGTTAGTTTCGGTTGTCTGTCTAACAATAGCAACTACTTTTTTTTTTAATGTTCAATTTTACTGTAGAATATACGCTTTGAATTCTTTTCGTGTTCTTTCCGAGACTATATAAAACACATGATTACAATTTGATACGCTAAATTGCATCGATGCGATGCGGCCTTACATATAATTCTAAAAAAATTATATGGAAAGAATGGTTATGCTAAAGTATCTGAAAATTTAGATACATTATAGATTTGAAAATAATTTTGGATCATTAAAATAATTATTTAGGACACTAGTTGCTAGAATGTTAACATTTTTTTTTACAATATTGCAAACAACACTTAAGAAGATCCTAAAAATACAATTAGTACTGTAAGTAGAATTTACACACGGGCGATTTACGTGTCATTGACGTATCCCACGGAATAGTACATCAATATCTCACGCACACATTTTTCGTATAACAATACGTTTTCATTAGACGTTCAATTTTAAAAACTTTATATTATTTCTTCTTGCAAATCACTAGTCTGTGGACTATTATATTTTGTAAATACAGATTGCACAGCTTTTGTTTGAAATGTCACAATGGGATAGTTCTAGACCACCATATTGGACTAACATAAGAAATGGTAAAGAAGATCAGACTAAATCATATAATTTTTGTATAACATTGCTATTTCCCTCTTATACACATTCGAAAATCCTTTTTTTGGGGGGAGGATTAAAATATACGCATTAAGGACGTTCTCCGACTGCAGTTGTGCTCAACCTAAAGTTTCCACGCAATCGCCCCTACACACAGAAAGTAACAGTTGACTACCACTCCGTTCTTTCACTTGTTTCCCTCTCGCTTTCGCTATTGCCGCCGGTCGAAAACATAGCGGAGCTGCTTAGTTTGCTAAATGGTTTCTTAAAAATGAATACCGGAAGACATATTCAGGAAAATTTCATATTATTCCTTGTAATATCAAGTTTTATGTCTCTTTGTTTCAAAAAATTCTAAAGAAACCTTTTTTTACAGTGAATTAAAAACCACTTTCGAATAAGCTTTAGATAGGGATTCTACGTTAAACGTTTCAACTTTGAAGTGGAATATCTCGATTTTCAATCCCGTAACGAGTACTGAGCTTCAAAGCATATGTTCTGAACACTAAAACAAGCTTTTTCTGTAAGTTTCAGAAAAATCTAAAGAAAATGGATTTTTCGGAGAACGTCCTTAATACTAGATATTTCTATATATTTGTCGCATGCCTGTTGAGCAGGAATTTTCCAAGGCGAATTGCTTCGCCTAATTTCTCGCGTTGCGCGTTTTCATTATTGCATTACTCAGAGCGCAATGGCTGACGTCAACGACCTTCGATGATTCTATCTCTCCTCGAACGATACTGTGAAATCTCGCACGATCTTCTTACGAAAAATATCTCATTGGCTCTAAAAGCACTAAGCGAAACAACACCGCCACATTTTATCCCATTGTAAATTCGTTCTTTGATGATAAAGCATATAATTTCCAGATTCCCGAAATTTCAAATTAAACACTTTAAAAACCATGCATAATTCTCACAGAGTTGTTAATATATTAACATCAACGTGATGTGGACTTAAAATCTCTAGTGTATATCAACAGTATCATGATATGGATTTAAAACTCATGGTGTTAAATATACCTATTTCTCAAAATATGTTTCAAGTAATCCACTCCCAAGTTTTAATAAATGTTGTGGAATATATAATGTGACGAGTCGATCTGCTATATACATACACAACCCTCTCTAATCAACGTTAGTCCCGTCCATTCCAGACTGTTGACCAGTCAGGAACATGACTGGCGGCGGATTTCAACGCGTGGTGTTGTCAGCCTCCATCGAGGATTGTAAAATGCGTCCTTACGCCGTTATTGAAGCCCTCCCCTTCTCTTCGATCAAACGCATTGAAAAGCGACCGTCGCCTTCAAGGAAGTTACTTGCTTTGTCATAGTGATTAAGCGTACGATCCGATTGTGCGCGTATAAGTATTCAAAATAATATAAGGATGAAGAGAAATTCCTCTCGTGCGATCGTTGAATCCGCAACTTACTCACCGTGCAGCATTTTTCAATATGATCGAAATAATCTAAAGTGTTATTATGCCGATTACTTCAAGCACAGGGAGAATTTAATTGAAATAATCTATTATATTATAAGTACTTAATATGTTTATTTTGCTTTATGACGTATATATAAGAATGTCTACGTGACTTTTAAGAAATTATGTATAACTTATTTTCAATTAGAGATTCTTAGAGACTCGGAATTCTTTACATTACGACTTTTCTGCATTCTGTACGCGTTTGCGAATTGCAAACAAAGCGAATGCATTCTCGCAGGATCATTTGTCACAAATTATTTACAAGGGCAAGGCGACGATGGACACTCGTATACTGATTGTGAGACAAAAACCAAGCGAATTCCAGGCCATGGATTTTAACAGATGGCGACCCTTGGCTTCCAGCCGGGCGTGATTGCTGATTTCTTTACGCGTGTGTACATACCTCTGGCACGTTCCTTTTTTCGTCAAGATTCTTCTTAGGAAAAACTGTAGCTTTAACAATTTAATATGAATCAATTATTATTCTTCGTGCAAAAAATCATTATTCAAACATACATATATGTGAAAATAATGTCGAATCTTCAACTTTTAATTTGCAACGTTTAATTAATTTTTAATTAAAAATATTCCTCTTTTTTTTTTTAGTTAAATTAATATTTCAAATATCTCTCTCAATATTTTATATTACTGTTCTCTTAAAAATTTTTTAATTTCTCACTTATTCTTGCCAAGTTTTTCGATTTTCTCTCTTGCGTTTGAAGACGAAAGAAGGATGGATCTCGATAAATTCCGAAAAAGGACGTTGAATTGGAGAAGGAGGCCGCACACATTGGAGTATAATGACGACGGAGATCCTCGCCTTGCCCGGGGCACGGACCAAGGCCCTTCTTCTGTTTGTGAAGGTCTCTGATGCGCATGACTCAACCTTATTATTGTTGTAGTCTCGCACACACGTATGTAGAAATGCATACTTGGCGCGCGTGGTGAGATGCGTGTGTGTTCGCGCACGAAAGTGCGTACGAGCTTCGAGTAGGAAGTGCAAAGTCGCAACACACAACTAACGCACTATTCGCGGTAAACTCAACATTCTCATCTCGTCAGGGACGTTGGAGTGGTTATTTTCAACACTTCGCGGAGTGCAAGTTCGTGTCAGAGACTCTGTGCGTCGGAAAGATTGAGATTGCACGGCGATTGCACGTTGGAAATTGAGGATGACGAGGATAAGTTCCGTTAGTCGGATCTTTAATTCGTAATCGTAATGTAGTTGTGATTTCTCATAACCACGATACGTAATATACTTCGGACCGGAGGAACAAGAAAAATTGTTTCTCATCAAGGCCTCACTCAACAATACATTGCGCG
The DNA here is from genome assembly GCF_001594065.2 of Cyphomyrmex costatus. Classification (NCBI taxonomy): domain Eukaryota; kingdom Metazoa; phylum Arthropoda; class Insecta; order Hymenoptera; family Formicidae; genus Cyphomyrmex; species Cyphomyrmex costatus. The sequence continues at coordinate 66,781 of NW_017276489.1, read as the reverse complement.
CGCGCATCATAGATCTGCATGTTAAAAATCATTCCAATGCATTTTCAAATCTTCTACTAACGAATTGTGTTTGCATGTTTGCCTCTGGTGCGGTTTTTTTATTACTATAGCGTTCAGGTTTTGAATTATGTTACAATATATTTATTCATTCTGTTTAGCCCGTTATATATAATGTAGACTGCACTGAGAGAAATATTTAATACAAATAAGCATTTATTTTTTTGATATGTGTGATTAACCAAACAATTTTCTTACTTTTTCATTTTAAAATTGTATTATACAATAATCAAATTTTGATTATAGCAATAATACAATTTTTTAATGAAAAAATAAGAAAGTTTCGTTAGTCACATATCAACGAGACAAATTTTATTATACCGAAACATTCTTCTCAGGGTGTAAGTTAATTTCGGAGTTACAAGTTTTTTTTACTCAACAATACGAATATCCGTTTCGTTTCCTTCGTAAAACTTGGTGGGCCATAATTGCATCGTTAAAACGCGTGCGTCGTGCACGCGACGTACTCGTTATCGTGAATATACGCTATAATTCGCGATTTTATCTCGCATAACGTCGTTACGTGCATTGCGCGACGAGCGTATCGTTCGCGGAGGGATTTACTTCGACGTAAAAGACGAAGGATGCAGTTCTGCGACATCGCTCCCGAGTGATGCATTCCGCTGGTCCATGGCACACGCGATAATGTCCATTATCGCGCGAATTCCGAGGACAACGTGATTTAAAATTTTCCGCGCCGCTGCCTATCGGCCCGATTAATCTCGTCGTACTGTGACCTCCTCATAGTTATCGCGACATGCTTTTCCACAGTTGCGAAAACGACGTGTCACGATTCGCGCGAACGCTACTCGAAATCGACAGATTTGTTTCTTCGAAGTAATTCGTTATAGATTCTTTTTATTTAAACTACAGCTTACTGTCGCAAAAGATAAGATTCCTCAGCTTAGATGAAAGAGAGAGAGAGAAAACAATATCTTTTGACAAGATCAAATCTAAAAGAACATTTTGATTTCTTTGCTTATTTTTTAATAATTAGCCGAGTACGCATCTAAAGATCTTTCATCATTTTTTGCTAAAAGGATTGTTAAGAATGTGTGTATTACATCTCAAAGCATTATAAAAAAGATACAACATTAGATTGTTCTATTATTGTGTTTGTGAAAATTAGAATATAATCCATTTAATGGATTAAAAGTTATTATTTAATTTTTTGTGTGCCTTGATTATACGTTTATTGCAAATTTGTTAGGATTATAGAATTATAAATCGAATCAAATTTTTTTATATATACTAATAAAACAAAAAAGTATTCATAGAAAAATTTATTTAAATCGACTTATTCGTTTCCAAAATTATTTATCTAAAACTGTAGTAAAATATGATATCATAAGTCATTATAATGGTAAAGTTATTGTTTACGTTCAACGAATCAATTAGCGCTTAGTGATTCTTTAATATGATTGGTTCCTACACTTAGATCCAACGAGGAACTGAAGGCAAGAACTAATCATGGATAAGTTTTGATAAAAACTTTTTGGTTGAATTAGCGTCCCTGTAATATAGTTTGGTCACTACAAAATGGCTGTATAGGTGTGTGTATGTATAGTGTGAATTGAAATGCGTGTTTTTTAAAACATATATTTTTGAATATTATATTACACTTTATACATCCTGCCATTTGAGGGGGATTTGAATTGACCAATGAAAACAATCGGTGAGTGGCCAGACTGTATTATAAGAACACCAGTTGATATTGGCTTTTTTAACTAATTTTTTGCTCGATACGTTTCAAGAGAGGGTCTCGGCGTTAATTGTAAGACATGCGAAGCAACGAGACCGGCCATGTCTCTTTACACGAGCCGTTGAGTTTTTCAATATTTTAATTTATACAGTGTATATTTAATTTCATGAATTGTTATGCTAATATATGTCTTTATATAATAATAATAATCTAGAACTTGGATAAAAAAGAAATTGATTTTTATAAGTATATACACACATATTAATGTAATTTTAATTTTTTATATATTATAGATATATATGATATATATAAAAATATGATAAATTGTGGTTTCGTGAGAGATTAGAAACAAAGATACCTAATGTTTAAACACATTCGGTTTATGAATTTATTTAATTCCTGAATATTAATTCAAATCTATACATCTCGATGTGATCGCATCTATATATATGTTTCTTCTTTTTTCGTACGTTTATAATTCAGAATTGATCTTATCTTAGCATAGGTTTTCTATCATCTATCGCAATTATTTTGTCATTGTCATTAAACATTTCGAGACTTAGACTGCTGGCGAAAGGTTCAGATAAAATCGGGAAATTTAGTTTTGTTGTTCGCATGAGAGAGAGATCTTGACGTTTATCTGACCAAAATCTTTCTATACGTGAGAATAGTTTTTTTACTTTTCCTACGTACCCTTTTTAAAGTCGTCTATAATAAATAGATATCTGGTATGATTTTGAAACATTTTATACATACATGTATCGATCTCTTCGCAAATCTACTATTTTACTTTCGCGAAACTCTAGTTCTCGTGGGTTGGCCTCGAGAGTTTCTATGATCGTCATTACGCCTCCAAGGCGCTCGCTCGTCGGCCGTGGACCGACGTTCTATAGAGTTTACTTCTAGTGCGAGAGGCGGGGGGGGGGGGGGGGAGGAAGGGAGAGAGAGAGAGAGAGAGAGAGTAAGAAAGAGAAAGAAACATAGACCGCGAGCCAGTTCGATAGAGAAAGAGACGTACGAGAGACAAACTACTCTGTCTGTCGAAGAAACACGCATACAAAACCGCGGCCAATTATCACGCACGGACAATGCTCGCCAAGGTCTCCGTCCACGAATCTTAATCGCATATCTTACTCGCATCTCTCTTAACGACGCCGTTTTATAAAAGTCCCCTGCGCGCATGCTGGCGTGCTCTCCACCGAAAGGCCCCCATTTAGAGTCCGATCGCGGCGTCATATGATAATCGCACGTGTTTCTGAGATACTTTCCCTTGATACGCGCGATCGTTCTTGCGTTGTAACCGGCCACTTTCCGCCCAGACTAAACTAACCACTTACTTTCCGCCATACGAAATTTGCCACATGGATTCGCAGCAACCAAGATATTGATTATATAATAAAATTATAAAATTCAAACGTTAACTTTTCGTCGGCGACATGAATTTTATCTCTTCCATCATAAATAGGAATCTTTGAGAAACAGCAAATTTTTTATTATTTAGGATTATATAAACATCTAAAAAAATTCTGATATACTTGTGAAAGCTTTAACGAGTCTTCACCATCAGAAGTCGGATTGTAGTTTACTTATTTCTTTACAGATTTAAACTCATTTACCAAAATTTACACTCAAATATCGATGGTACTTTTAAAGATTCTAGTGATAAATATTTTTGATCTTTCTCTCTCTCTCTCTCTCTCTCTCTCTCTCTCTCTCTCTCTAATTGTAGGATATAAATGTTGTATAAAGATTTCAAGTTGAAGAATCCGTCCAAAGATGGATAGTTAAAAACGTTACGCAATCTGAGGAAAGTAAATTAATTTTTTTTCTAAGCAACTCAGTCAATAAACAATGTCTAAATAACATCTTTATAATATGTTTTTATGATGTCTTTTATACATAGATAATCTTATTTATTTTTTGTTGGATGATAGATGAGTTTTTTTAATACATGAAAAGTGAAAAAAATATAATGTAAACTTATAGAAATCTCAAATGGAAGTTCACAGATAAAAAAAAAGACTGCGATTTAAATACCGAGAAAAATAAATTAATTTCGTAGAACTTAACTTTTGTTCGTAAATGATCTTATTCCAAAGTATAAAGAAAAAATGGTCTAAATCGAGCGGTAAGTAATAAGATTTTTTAATAAATTTCTAGTTTACAATATTGTAACATCTATAAGAATCGCTGACGAAGGACCCGTGTTGTGTGTGTGTGTGAGTTCCGAAACGTTCGATATTATTTTTATATTTTTATGTTGTATTAACATTGTAAACTAGAAATTTATTTTATAAAAAAATCTTATTACCGCTCGATTTAGACCGTTTTTTCTTTATACATTGCATTGCAAAGAACGAGCGAAATCTAATTAATCTTAATTAATTCGTGATAGTACCGTGGTAGTTTATATACATATGTAAGCGTTTAAAAGATCCAAGCTAGAATGTTACAGGTTTCGTATTTGTATTAATTATGATCTAATTAATCTTATTTCTTTCTTTTATTGAACATATCTGATTTTTTTATATATGAAAGATATATTTACTGCTACATTACAAAATATTTTAACGATTAGTTTTTAAGAAATCGTCGTTACGTCGTCACAAAAAATGAAGTAAATTAAAGTATATAATTTAACGCGTTTTGTTTTCCAAGGATTAATTCAATTATAAATGCATCTCGAGAGTGTACCGCGAGAGGCTCGTCGACAGCGAGATTCCCGCGCTTCTTCGAGGGTTCCGGCTAAGGTTATGGTTTGCTCTAGGAGTGCATTAACCCCTCGTCGGATCGCGAGAGTACACCGCAGAAGAAGTGCACAACCGTCGCGGGACACGGGTGCGGGACGGGGGACAGTGAGAGATTGGGAGGAGCGGGCGAAGAGAACGAGGGGAGCTCGCAACAGCGCGCACCGTTCTCGTCAAGGCGCGAGCGCGATGGAGTCTTTTACAGACGTGAAGGGGGGGGGGCGGGGGCCCATACAAAGCATGGGGAGGATGAGAGGAGAAAGGGGGGAAACGGGGGGCAGGAACCGCGGCGGTGTGGGGGGGAGGAGGGAAGGGGGTGGGAGGAGGTTCGTGCTTTCACCGTGCTTGCCCCGACGAGATGCACTTTTCCGCGACGCAGAAGCGAAGGCGCGCGCGATTTCGCGAGCGGAAAAATCCGATTTTAGAGCGATTAGCTGGAACAACAACGGCCGCGAGCGAGCGACGATGCGCGGCTTCGTACGCGGGAGATACTCCGCGCAGAGTCTGAGGAAATATGCTACGTATACGCTCTACTGTTCTTTTTCAGCGAGGGGGAAACGATACGAAAATTAATGGTACACTCTGTGAGTTGTAATTACGGAAGAGTAACGTAGCGCACTATGGTCGACGTGTCATTTCGACGCGACTCTCGGCGATAATGTCCGTGGGTAAATACGCGTGTAAGAGTGGATGAACCTTAAATTACACATACGGCGTTGATGTCTCTTTTCCGGGCTTGTTGCTATTAAAATTTAATCAAGTCGACCTTTTTATAAAGATCTCGCTTTAATTAGCTCTCAAGTTAAAATTCTGCGAAAGGAATGTCAACTTGAAATTAAACGAAGGACATAAAGGATTTTGTCATGTGTTTGTGATCTCAATGCTTAATTTATGAAAATTCGTATAGTCGTAATCACTTATCATTTAAAAATTATTGCAGTTTCAATATGTTATGAATATCATGCTAGGTGGACGAAAGGAAGTAAGCACGTAAAAAAATTTTTATCTTATCTAGTATGTTAATAACTGATACTACGACCATGAAATAGCCAGCATCCTTCTCGCGGATTAGCCTTCACTGCAGTATCTGCGCTGAAGAGAAAGTGCTCTATGTCATAGGACAAGCTAGTAGTGCATTCAGCATACAATTATAAATATATATATACATATACTAGGAAAAATGTTTTGTTCTACAAACCAAAATTTCACTCAATTCGGTTAAAAAATGTATCGGACAAAACTGTAATTTTATGCGAACTAAATTATTTAATTGGGATAGACAAATATTTTTGTTATTTACAAAGTAGAACAATTATTTTATAAAGGTAACTAAATTTTTCATATAAACAAAATAATTGATTGATTGCTATTAAAAAAATGCCTCAACTAAAACAGTTTTGCTGAAGACACTAAATCTTTTTTCTTTTAATCCAGACGATCCAGACCAGCCTGAGAAGCATGTATTTACGGCATGTACCTACATACGTACTGTTTATGAAAAACTGTATGTGAATCGAAAAGTCCTAATACCATTGTACAATTTTCGCAATTCTTTTTTTAGTTACCAATAATAATGGAAATCGACATATAAAACAACTTTAAGATATCTTTAAGAGTTTCTTTTTAAAGAAATATCTTTGAGATATCGCTCTCATAAAGAACTTTAGAAGACATCTTAATGCTGTTTTACGTGTTTGCTAGATTTGAAAATACAGATTTTACAGATAACATAGATATTACAGATATTTTATTTTTTATAGATCTAAACATAATTTTATTTGGATCATCAAAATAATTATATAGGACGCTCACAAGTTAATAGAATGTTAAAACTGTTTTCAGCATCATTCATGCTTATAAGCGTAATTATTTTATCCAACAAAATCTTTTACAAATTATATCTAGTTAAGTTTTTAGATACTTTAGTAAAACTGTTCTTTTACCTATATATAGTACAACAAATAAATCCACTACATGTATATATCGAATTTTACGGCATATACGTAAATTTTTCCAATTAAGTAAAATAATCATTGCAATAATCTTTACAAAGAATTAAAAAAATACTAAAAGTATGATTTTAATGTAATACAAAAGCTAATATTTCACTATTCCAATTAAAAGTTTCTAAAAGTGTCCACATCGTGTGCAGATTGATTCGAAGGAAATATCGATCCTTTTGCTGATAAGTAACGACACGTCGTTGTAAATGACGGGGTTAATCATGTACGCTGGTTTTCTGGCGGGCACCGACCCGGTACCGTAATCGGAACTTTCTTATTCCCAGCAACGCGCGCATTCCACCTAGTACTGCTTCAAGGGTGGGAGGGAGTGAAAGAGACATTTACGAGGGCGACGAGCGCTAGAAGGGAAAAACCAGTCGCGGATCGTGAGTTTAGTCTATGGTGGAATGGCGCGACGCCGCCGGACAATCGCGCGCGAATTAACTTTCTTCTCCGCCTTCTACTTCCTTGTCGATGCTCGCACGTCGCGGATTAGAGTTCTATCTCGGCTTTTACCTCCGCTCCGTTGCGTTGCATCGTCGTCTTCTCCGCATAACCGTTCATACGAGCGTCCGAAGGCCATGTTGATGCTGCAATTTGTAGACTGACCTTTCTTTTTTTTTTTTTTTTTTCATCTCGACGTTCCTTTTTTTCTTCGTTTTCTCACCGAAGTCCTTGCATTTGTCGCGAGAAAGTCCAACCTTGCCGACCTCCAGGTTTTGATTCCCCGTATAATTTCAGGGGCGCGACGCTTTAACGTAACTACTTAACAATGTCCGTATGTTTAACCTGTTGAAAATAATTATAGCGGAATAGACGAGGAGAGAGAGAGAGAGGTGTGAAATTTTATTACGCATTTGCGAGGATTTTCATGTCTTTATGTTTAAGGTTGTGCGTTTATACGCGTAAAATATATTCAGTTGGAAAGAAAGTTCTCTTGTCGGTTTTTTTTTTTAAATCAAAGTTGTATATGTTATACAATATTTTCGTTAAAAACGAACGGAATTTAAATTGTAAAAGGATTTTAAAGTTTGAAATTTATATGTACTTTTGAAAGGTTACTAGATTTTTTGAGTTTCTGTGAGTTTAATAATTTTTACATACAAACAACTATGAACTAAAAATGATGGAATTGTTTTTTCTCATTTTGTAGGTGCTTATTACGTGTTCAAAAAAATTTTGTAAGAATTTTCGATAATTGAAAGTTTTCCTTTTATAAAGTCGCTTTTTAAAAATGCTCTTACGATTTTTTATTAGCAAGTTACTCGCGAGTTAAGTAAAAGAATATTTTGACTTCCATTGTTCATCACTCCGTTAAAAATCATCATACTGCAATTAAAAAAATTATTAAAGCTGAAACTCTTTGCTCTATTGATTACTAGATATATTACCAATCTAATTACATAACAAATATATTCTAATATATACACTGAGTTAAAAAAACGGCAATAATTTTCTTTCCAATCCAATAATAATCTGTATCTATGTGTATACAATGTGAAACTATAAATTATTATGTAAACAATTTACGGATCATCAAAGTCTATGTTTTTTGTTACTTGAATTGCACTAAAGCTCTCTTTTCAGTTATATTTTTATTTATACTAAAATCATATATACATATATGTGTGTGTGAACAATCATAAGATTTAGTTACTTCCTTTTATATTGTGTTATGCAATTTATAATAATTTATATTTTACATTGTTTACACGAGGAGGATTTGTGTAAACGTGACAAACAATACGTAAACATCGTAAATGTAACTATAATCTTGAAATATACGACACAATCTTATTTTTATTCAAAATATTTATTATACAAATATATCAGGAGGGAATATAAAATGAATGTACATATATATTTATTCCGGTTATGCAAATCGCAATGTAACATTGGCAACGTAATATTGTTAATACTGTATAAGTGGATGACGGTTCGTTCCATCCAATTAAAATATTGAGGTTCTTGTATTAATATTGTATATTCAAGGTATACTTCGAGAAAATTAAAGTTCTACAAGACTTTTCGCAAATATAGATATTCTAAAGGAATAAATAACGAGTAATAGGAAACACACATGAGATAGGAAACATAATTGGCTATGTAATTGAATGCACGTGGTACGATGCTTGTGGAATGGCCCTCAAGACGATAACACATAGTCAATTGATTTTGACAATTATAGCGACTTGTTCTCCCCTCAATAACATCTGCGGCACGTGTCTTTCCAAGGTCTCCGTCTTTCCTTCAATCTTCTTCACTACCACCTTAGGGACGTCTTTTTCTGTTGGCTCTACTCTGACTGCATCAGGACCTGAATCAAAAATGCAATGTCGAGTTCTTGTCTGATATTTATTTCCTTATTTCAGTTAACGGTACGACTACTTCAAAATTTTAATATATCAGTGAGCGTATAAATACGAATGATTTTACTCGTTCGTCATAATCGACATAAGTCATCGTCGTTCTTTGTTTAGTTAAAATAGGAAACATATCTACAGATAGAGATACTAGATAAGAGAAACAAAAATAGATTCTGAAGAGGGAAGTCAAATTCATTTTTGCGAGATTTTATTTTTAATGATAACAATATTTTGTTGTATGACTTATATAGACATTATATAGGCGTGTGTTAAAGTATATTATCAGTTCATAAGCGCGCGTGTGCGCACGGTACATACATTTATCAACTGTATTTAAATTTATCAAATGAACGTTAAGTATTATGAGATAAAAATTTTTATTATTCTATTTCAGTGTTATATATCTTGTAAGTTTGTGTTTTAATACAAAAAGCAATTTTTTTAACAATTCAAAAATTTTAATATTATAAGTACTTTTTAGAAAAATTTTTTTATGCATATTAAAATTTTAAAAGCAAGTTATGAAATTTTAAAATAACTAAATATTCTTAATTACAAGTTTCTTAAGTATATTAATAAACTTTATATAATTAGAAACTCAATTATAATGAATTATCATGAGCCCATAGACGTATTGTGGCGATCAAAATAAAAAAATTAGAAAATTTTTGATTTTGTGAACCTTAAGCGGAAATTATCGGAAGTGTGTACGGTGTCGCAGATAAATCTGAAAAAGAAAACGCTCGCTAAAATCATTAAGAAAGTCTAGGAAGATTGTTTATGTAGTAGCACGTGTCCATAAAAACGCGCGGGGACTACGATAAGGGAGTTGGAGGAAACCGAAAGACCAAGAGGGTCAGAAGAGGGATGGCAGGCACCAAAAGGACACGTGTACATGAGATGATATTCATCGATCCTGCTGGGCTGTTTTCCAAGGTCGCTAGTCCTTTCACCCTCCCTTAACCTCGCATCAACGACCTCGCGACCCCTAGCGATACCGACGTACCAAAGTACGTCAGTAGGCCAACCAACTCTGAACTCGGTGCGCCGAAAGAGAGAGGAAGAGCAGCCTAGCCGTTGCTTTTTAAACGACAACGAGAAGGAAAGTGTTATTAGTCCTAACACGAGTTTCTTCTCGCAACACTGTATTACGGAGCTCCATTAATCTCTTAAGAGATAGTTTGCTCGAATTCTAAGTATACAGGGTGTTTGGAAATTCAACCGATAAACTTTTAGAGACTGTCGGAGGCACCAAAAGGATAATTTTTTGCAAGTGATCCTAAGATCGAAAGCGTGCGTTGTTACATCGCTGCAGCAGACAGTGTTCGAAAAAGGTCGGACCTCGACATATCTCAAAAAATATAAGTTTTGTAAAAAATTGTTTCAAACAAAAGTTGTCTGCACCCTGCAAATGTATTTTCTTTGTGTAACCAATGAGATCGACCGATCAAGTCGTAGAGAACAGATTTTTCGAGTTGGTGAATTTCGAAAAATGAAATTGCCGCGTTCTCTCTCTCTCTCTCTCAATATATCTATAATACACGTGCAGGTTAGACGCTAGTTTGTCTAGTAGAAATCACGAGATTACAGAACGGTCTTGATAGGAACAGATAGGAAATTAAAGTTATATATAATACGATAAAATATAAGTTCGCCGAAAGAACTCGCGATAAAACACGTGCGATCCAGAATTATCGGTTATAAAAGGATTTTCTATCTAAACTTTCCGGGAAACAGATCACGTTTCTGAGGAAAATTAGGGGAAAAATGAATATATAGCGGATATCACTTTAATCAAGATTTCTTCGAATTCTAAATATATAATCTTTTGTTGCTTATAGCGAGAGTATGATTTTCTCAATAAGTAATTTCCCAAGCATTAATAGATAATAAAATTAATTTTTCTCTCAAGTAGATTTTTTGTTAGTTTTGCCATGAGAGATTAAAATTAAAAAAATTCTTCCTATTTTTATTAAAAGAAAAAAAAATCAGTTGTGAATTAATCGAAGAACTTGCAGCTAATAATTAATAAAATATTCCATAATATATCAATTATTAAGCAGTATCTAAAAATTTAGCTACACTGAGAAAAATGTTTTGATTAAACTAACAAAAAGGCTCAACAAGAATGACATTTTGTTTATCAGAGTACAATAAACTCTGCTTATAATCTCACTAAAATGCCATTCTTGTTAGGCTTTTTTGTTGGTTTGATCAGATCATTTTTTTATTGTATAGATCTGAATATAATTTTGTTGAACTATCAAAATAATTACTCCAGATGGTTGTTAAAATATCTAAAAATTTAGTAAAATTGTTTTGTGTATTTTTTTCTGTTTTACCGAGGTCAAGTCTCACTACAAATACTTTGAAGTATTTGATTGAAAAATCAGAAAAGAATTTTATTAATTGACCAATCAAAGAATATTTTAAAGCATTTCTAGCATCACATTGATCGTATCCTGCACCTGTCATTTAAACATAACTTAATATATGTGAAGAATAATATACAGGAATGAATCGTAAAATTTCCAAGTTGGAACACGTGTTTGCAGGCCATTTAGCTCGTATATGTTCGACACGATCGGTGCGGATGAATGAAAACGAGAGAGGCAAAGGTTGGAGGGCACGTGGTGAAGGAGAAAAGGAAAGACGAGGGTAACGCGCGAGAGGAAAATCGTTGCCGTGCGGAGAGGGGAGGAAGGAGTATATAGAGCATTGGGGAAGCGTTTCGCGCGCAGAATGACAGGCGGGGGAGAAGAAGATCGTGACGAGGAAGAATAACGACGGAGAAGAGCCGCGTGGGAGGAGGAGAAGTGGTGAAAAGAGGCAGCGAAGAAACAAGCGAGGAAGCGCGCACGCGAAGAGGACCCCGCGCGGACCTCCTCCTCTCCGCCTCAAATGAGTATCGAACGCGCGCGTCGACGACCACTATACGTAGTCAAGGTCGGTCCTTGCTCCTGCCGCAAAGCGGCGACCTTAGTGGGATGTATTATCCCCCTTCGCGCGCGCGATACGACGACCCTTCCTCTCTGCTCTTCCACGGCTGCCGCCCTTTTGCCGCGCGGTGTAAATAAAGACGAATGGATCGCGCGCCCGCGCGCGCACGTGTACTCCCCCCTGAGGCAAGTTCATTAAACCCTATCGATTTGCGTAGCGAATGAAGAATGGGAATCTCGCGGATCAGCGAAGTAGATCGTACTTTTGTCCCGATGACGAAGATGCTCTTCTAATAAAGGCGCGTTTGCGAAACAAATTGTAGAAAAAAATTAGAGCGCGAAAAAAGAACGGTTTTCCTAAAGTACCTATCTCTGACAATTTAGCTAGATTTAGATTTGGGAGTATAATTTTGTTTGGATTATCAAAAGTAACTATGTAATATTTAAACTAATTACTAGAATGTTAAAACTTTTTGCAGCGTTACTCATCACGCTTGAGATTTCTACATAATAATTATTTTGATACTTCAATAAAATTATCTGTATCTAATTATATTTTTAGATACTTTAATAAAATCATTTTTTCCGTGGAGAAAAATGGAATCTTACATTTAAGATGTAATTTTGCAGTTCCGAAGAAAATAGAGCAACAATTTTATATTTGATACTTTTATACCAGAAGGTTCGACGTGTCTTTCTTCGTTCTTAATGTCGACGTTTCGTGAACCATGCCGTTCACTTCATGAGGGCAAAGGGTGCATTGATACGATTCACGAAACGTCGGCATTAAGAATGAAGACAGCGATAACCCAGCACATACTTTCTAGTATAATTGGAGATAATACCTGTGAAAGCTTCAAATGTGTATTTGATACTTTTATTTTCCGTCGTGTTATTAAATTACGAATTGTCAAAGATTGCTTAAACGTATACTATTCATTTGAAACGTATATGTATATTAATAAGAATAACAAGGCCAAACAAATAATACAAGCGAAAAAAATTATCAATAAGTAAGTTAATTTTAAACTGGTAAGATTTTAAACTGGAGTGACTATCGTCGATTACTACATCCCTGACCCGATGATAAATTGTCTCCGTCATTCTGTATCGACAATGTTAGAGGTGATAGGCGAATGGCAAAGCAAACTAAGAGACAAATTCATGAATTTTAAGTTATGTGACACGTCACGCAGGCTATATATATACAATGATTGTGAGTTCCGATATCATAAAAATCGATATATTTGCACGCTTATTTATAATCCATGACTCAAGAAAAGAAATTATTTTATACAAGATATGACATGTTTTACGTTTCCTATTATTATATTAGTATATATTTTGACTTTTTTTTTGGTCAAATAGACAATGATAAGATAAAATTCGCAATTTTTATTAATTATAGTAATTCTCTATAATTACTAACAATTATCAATTTTAATAAATATTTTCTTATCTTGAAAAAATTTACTAGTTTCTCTCTACTCTTCTCATAAAAAAGACTGAAAAATTTAATTTAAAAAAACAAAAACTTTTCAACACATCAAATACATGTTCAGGAAAATGTGAAATATTTATAATGAAAATATCAATAAGTAATAATATTTGAGAATATTAATTTTTTTAAAAGAAATAATATTTATATATTATATTTTTAAATTTATACGAAAGGTGTAAAAGAAAGACTAAGACACTAAATAATCTGTGAATAGCGTGATTTTAACAGTTCTAAATCGAGAGAGAATATTTTGGAAATGTAACCGAATATTTTCGTAATAATCTTCCAAAAGAATTGCATATTATAGTATATAATTTTCCATATATCACATTCATGTTTAGAAATGTTGGAGATTATAAAGCTCGCTTTTTAATGTCCAACTCGATTCTCTCTCTCTCTCTCCCCCCCCCCCCCCCCACACTCACTCACTCACTCATTCACTCATTCATTCTCGTGCCATCATGGCGCTTTGTATCTCTGTGAGACGCAAAAACTCACAAGGAGGCGAGAATAATCGATCGACCACCTCCTTTCCATCACATCTACCTCGACTCTGATACTTTTGTGATTTTTTTGCGCGTTGCACAATGCCATATACATCTACATATTTATATACCAAAAACTATTATTACAGTATCAAGAATCTATAATTGCTAAGAAAGGATGCTGTTTATGAATTTCAATTGTGTAGTTTTGTATCTGCATACTCTTTTCAGATCGTATAAATTTTGAAAATTTTACAGCGCTTATTCTTGTATTATTTGTAAAAAAAATATTAATATGTTTTACATCGAGTAGATTAAAAAAAAATACGAGATTTTTCTCCGTCGTTCTCGTTTAAAAATCTAATTGAAAATTATAATTTATCCATGATTCTCTCACATACGCGACTAAATGATTTATACATATAATAACTAGAACAGATTGTGACTTTATGCCATTTCAGTCTTTGTAACTCTTTTTCAATCAACAATCTTTATGAAATATAAGGTATTCAACACGATTAACATAATAAGAGAAACATAATTAGATTACTACAGTTTATATTTTGTAACAGTTGCATTACAGTTAAATCAATACGATATCGAACAGCAGAAGCTAGAATCAACATTGCATTGTGCATTCGTAACTTATAAATAACAATCTTGATATTAAAGTATTGTTAAAGTAAAATTTGATTGAAATTAAATGATAAAATATCGCTATCTATTTGCATTTACTTAATTCGGAAAATTTTGGTAAAGAAAAATCGATTTTCAATTGTCAGCTAAAGCGCGTCTGGAGTTATAGATCATCTATCTATGCAATACTAATTTCGTAAATAAATAGCATATTCAACCAATTCAATTCATTAACGATTAATTGTTTAGACAATAGTGTTATTATGAAGGAAATAACATAAACTATTTTCTAGAAACTAGCTCTGTGTGCGCGCGCGCGTGTGTGAACTATCTTATATACTTTAATGATTATAACACGTTATATTAATAGAATCTATTATTTCTAAAAAAAATCTAAATCTAAATCTATTATCTCTTTATTTTATTAATATAAAATCTCTATTAATATAACTTATAGAACCGTCGATGACATCCTGCTAGCTCAAAGGTACTAATTCGATAATTTGCAGTTAATGAAGAGTTATATTACAAGAATTATTTCTTTTATATTTACATTTTTATATTCTATTGTATATTTAATATAAAAAAAATTTAAATGATTGAATCGGCCGTTTCAGTACATTAAAAGAAAGCGAATCGTGGTTTATAATAAAATTATATTGCGATGATGACTTTTGATGAATTATAATGTATAGGCTTTAATAAAATAATCATACCGACAGCGGGTGCTTTCCTCTTGACTTTGCGGGACCAGACCTCGAAGCAGTCCTCGAGTGCGAGGTTCCAGAACTTGTCGAAGGCGGCTACGTATGCCTCCACGTGTCCCCTTATGCCGTGCGCGTTCCTGGTGTAGACCTTCGGTACAAAGAATGGACGATTATTCCTTTTAGATCGCGGCGAGTCCTCTCGTGTTCCACGTAAAGACGTGTTCGACGAGAAAAGAGACGGCAATCGGCATTCCCTCTTCACTTTCGATGATCATCACGAACGAGTTGTTTGAGTCGCGTTACCGAAATGTAAAGTAACAAAGTTCGGGCATACATTGTTAATCCTACATCATTCGTGTGGATTGTTTTAACGTAATTATTTGCACGTTTCTGACACTCCAATATAGTATCTCAATTTTCATCAATAAACTTTTTTGTATAATTTACTCGTATATTTTCTGTACAGTTACCATCATATTAGTTAGATTAGAAAAACAATAATAACAAATTCAAGGCTAATAAGAATCAGCGCGGGAGAGAGTGTGCAATATTAATATGTTAACGTACCTAACTCCGCAATTATTCTATGATGTCAATAAAGAAATCATCACGGAGTTATCATTCTATTAATATTTCGCACCCTCTCCCGCGCTGTATCTTATTATAGCCTTGAATTTGTTATTATTATTATTTTAAGAATTCTTAAAATATTCTATTATATCAGATTACAATAATGTAATGTGTTACGTGAAATGAGTCTATGGAAGAGCTAAACCGGATTTTTTATCGTTGAAGTTTCTCGCGAAGAGTGTCTTAACTTTTGTATAGGTAAATCGTCATATGATGCAATTCAGTCAATTTTTTTTCGTCATGTCGCATATGCTGCGCATTCATCGTACTTTTGTACGATTAACAAATTACGTGTAGAAATAACTAAAAGTGACACTAATTACGTTCATAATTACGAATACGATTAGTGTCAGTTTTAATTGTTTCTATTTCATTATTATATCATTATCAGTGCATTTGTAGACTAGAAGGCGTTATTTATTATGAATTCTAATCTCTTTTTTTCTATTTTATTTCATAATTTTGTCTAAAAAAAACTTTTTTTTTTAAGTTCGATCTTTTTCAACCTAAATTGAAGCTCACAAAGCTAGAATTTCGGCATTGCTATCGTATTTGGAGATAATACGTATAAAAGAGAGTGATAATATTCAGCATAATACTACTTTAATAAGACGATAAAATTCATTAAAGACACACACTGCGCCTGGTTGAGGAAGGTCTGTGAGAAAAAACGTTGCTTGCCGCATAAATACGGCTACAAGATAGTGGCCCGATACGCGGAAGTACAGGCAACAAGGCCCCTTTCAATACCTTTCGTGCTGTAGTACAAACATACCGCAACTTGTCGCAATGAGAACTAATTGCAAGCCTCGGACTTGTGTATGTATGTGTCATCGCGAGTCATTGAGTCGCCAGCGATGTCCGCGAATTAGCTAGAATCAATTCTAGGAGTCTGGTATTCGCCGTTTCAAGGTGACAGAACTCACTTAGCCCTTCCGCATGTTTTTTTTTTCTTTTTACATAAATGATGATCTAATGGAGTCATTTTGCCCATTTGCTCGTGAATTAATTCGACACAGCTTATTTTTCTGCAGTTTTCACTTTGATTAAACGACTATATCTAATCAACTAATCATCGATTGCGGATGTGATGAAAATATGGTGTCATTAGAGTTAATCGTTGTTTTGGAATAGAGACAATTTTGCGCGCTTGATGTGTCAGGATTTTCTTGACCGTGGATTCAAGGATTTCATTGATCGAGAGATCGCAGTAATGAGATATCGAGGGCGATTCGGTGGTAAGACATGGATTTAATTAGACCGGAAAATTTCGGAAGTGTTCGAGGCTGCGATATTATAGATACACTCGCAGATCCGAAAACAATTTTGTTGAATCATTAAAATAATTCAGATCTATATTAGCTAAATTTTTAGACGTTTCAGCAAAACTATCTTTTGTGAGGGGCCACTTGAGCGATTTTGTCATTTTAATTCATTTTCTAAAATAAAATAATTCTACGTAATGTTATACACGCAAACAATTAGATGTGTAAATTCACTTTTTCTTCACACCAGTAATATACATGGATAATAAATCTCAGACGTTAGAGCTATCCGATTATTCAATCAACATAATCGAACGTCCCTCGCCATTTTTTTCTGAATGCACTTATATTTGCGACGAGATGAGTTTGAATGACTTGATAATAAAGAAGAAAAAAAATCCGCGTGCTTTCCTCAGCAATTTGAACGGTCGAAGGTCGAGTGATTGATTCGCCAAGATAAAATCTTCTTTCCGGATGCGTTCGAAGGTCGGACAGGAGATTAGGATCTGCCGTCGAGGACGATTTGAAAGACAACGCGAGTTAAGGAACGCGACGACGACGATAGAAGTTAATATTTAATTTAAGCTTGCGGAAGGAGGCTAATCGGAAACTCCATCCTCCTTGTTGAAGATATCCGCATCCGTTCGGTGGAAGCCCAATTAAATCAATTTGATTTTTATTTTTCATTATTCCATCTCATTGTCCTATTATTAGCCGTCCTTAGCGTACGGCGGCAATCATTAAGCGCGCCGCGAGAAATCATCGGATGCGATTAGATAAGTACGATGATGATTTATCAGCGTGCACATCATGCCGTAATTTTACAACTTTCCTCGGTGACGGGCGTTCACTTCCGGATTGATTGTACAATCTCGAAGACGTTGATTCTGTACATATACATATATAATATATTACAAAAGAGGTAAATTTCTCAGATTGTTATCTGTTTACAAAATATTGTTCTTGAAAAATGTTCGGTTTAAAATTACAGCTTTGGCTATAAGTAAGCATCTCCACAAATTGACGTAAACATTCTAACGAAAAATAAATAAACAACTGGCTTTATTGGAAAAATCTTTATATTTATAACAATTTTATTCCTTTTTTGCTTTTACCTTCTTTTGCAAGAAAATGAAATATATTGAGAATGCTTTATATTAATCCTTTGCGAACGGATGTCGAACACTGTTTTATCGTTTTATAGATAGTTTTATCGTTCTATAGATGGTGTCGGTCGAGTTCTGCTTGTTCGATACATCATAGTGTAAAAGTATTGTCTTCGTAAAAGTACTACTGTCTTCATAAAATATTGATCTTATAAGAATCATATTTTTTTTATTGTTTCGCATGTATTGCATTTATGACTTTGGTATTTAATTTTAGGTGAAATGAAATAGCAATTGAAAAACTTTTTAACGTTCCATGGAAATTGGTCAAAACTTTCGGAATCAAAGATTTCGTATGCAATGATCAATAACAGTTTCCGAAGAATTCCAAATTGTACTCGATTGTGTGTACTTTAAGGGATAAATGTTAGGTTAGCAGTGCGACTCTGTGCGGCTCTCATTTTATGTTGAATCGTTTATCGTACGACGACGACATGTCAGGGACGTAAACAGAGGTGGCTAGAGCGCCCGTTGGGTCACCATGGTTACGAGTGTTGACCCGAATGCTTTTCTTTCCTCCCCGATCGTATTTCTTGACGAAGGGTGGGTCTCATCGCCCTTCGAATACCTCCTCGCTAAGGGTTCGTGTGTGTGTGTGTGTGTGTGTGTGTGTGTGTGTGTGTGTGTGTGTGTGTGTGTGTGTGTGTGTGTGTGTCACCCGGTTGTGAAAGTGTGTCAGTCGTGTATGCGTACACGCACAGCGTTAAGGGTTGGATGGATGGAAAAGAAATGACGGAAGGGAAAGAACTGCGGTAAAGAAGGGCGGACTAAGTGCTCTTTTTTAAGACTGCTTCTTTAGCTAGGGTGTAAAGTAAAGGATTAGGAAGGGCGTGTTTTAGTGGGAAATTGTGATGAAAGAAAATATCTGTGTTGAAAATTTGTGTTTAAACATTTTTTGCTAGGAGGGAGGGAGGGAGGGAGGGAGAGAGAGTGAAATAAGCGGAAGATTGATGCAATGAGAGATACGTTAGTAATTTAAGTCTTTGAATATAACAAAATTGAATATAGTTTTGATGAATTTTTACAATGAGAGAGTTAAGTCTTCAATCAATCTCTATATACACAATTTTTAAAATCGAAAAATCTATATAAATTTAAAATCATCTTTATGTTACTTAATGAAAATTCGCTTTTTTTCTTTAAAAAATCGTCTGACAGAATTTTACAAAATATAAAATATTAAATGATTAAAAAAAATTAATTGATGACCTACCCTAATTCGGATTTTATTCTCCATGCATCCATGAAGCATTCCTAATGGGCCGAGGATGTTTTGCATCTTCGAAAGTATATCCTTCCGTTCACGTCTTTTTCTAGACACTGGTTCTGTAAATAGTCAATTTTATTTTTAAATATTAACATCCAAATCATAAAAATCTAAAAAAATGTGTATTATTTAAAATCAATTCAATCACGTATTGATTAAAAGAACTTTTATATTTATGTTTAAATTAAACAACAGTTTGGAAACTTAAAACTTTAGAATTCTGTTAGACTTTAAATTGATTATACCAATTCTGTAAACAAAAAGAAATACATTGAAAAAGATCTATGGTAAAATTTAATAGATTCATAAATATAAGTTGATGATCATAGGTTTCAAATTTCATTGAAAATGATTTATGATCAAAAAGGCAGTTTCTTTAAACTATCGTCGAAATATCGAATTTCGGAATTATTTCATGTTGTCGAATTTAATTATTTATTTGCGTCAAACGATTTTATCATTTGTAAAACAAAAGTAGAAAGTAAGTGTATCGCTTTCGTTGCATGCATAATTCTTATTAACTGTTCGATATTGAATATCACAAATACATATGTATTAATAATGAAGAAAAACGTTTCCACAATAACAGATAATAACTTCATGGAAAGCTATAATAATTTCTATACTACAAAGATACGTTTCGATAATATCTAGATAATATTAGACAATATCTAGAGACTACCTAGTATAAAATATAATTTAAAAAAATTTTGCCTTTTAACTATAGATATTATGAATAATGAGAAGTCATAATAATAATAATAATGAGAAAAATAATAACTATAACGAGACACTATATGTTATACTATAATATTAATTTACTATACACTTGAATGGTATCGGAATATTGGAAGTAATCCCGAGACAGGCAGATTGCGGCGATGGATTTTTATGAGGCGCCGTAACACCGCGCTAATAAGAATTTATGCGGCACTCTCGTGTCTCGCAGACTCGCTCGACAAATCATCGTTCATCCTTACGCGCGAGGAACGGAGAGCTGATAACATCGAGCGCGCGTCGTTCGAACCTCCTGCAGCTTTTGCTCCTTTTTTCCCGCCGGCCGCGGCCGCGCCGCGCCGCGCCGTGGCTATGAGACCTTACGCGGCCGGAAGAGCTTCATTAACCTCCATCGTCGTTCTCGTATACCCCTTACGTGAACTTTTCTTTCCCGTTGAAGTAAATCAATCGGATCTACGATGAAAGCGTAACGCGAAGAAAGAAACCTAAGAAACACATAACTTCGTTTGGCATTCAGTACGTAATTTAGCGTCGTAAACCGAAAGCTATAATTGATTAAGTAAAAGTGTCGAAAAATCGCGTGTTTTAATTTCTTATTGTAAATTACATATCGCTCTTTTTTTTTAAAGGTATAATTAAAAAATTAAATTAGAAAATAGGAAAAACTATTTTTTAACTTGACAGAAAATTATTGACTAATCAGTTATAATAATATCGACAAGAAGAATTCCAAGAAAAATTTTCAACCTTGTGTGATCAAGTATTTTTTTATCATTTTTGTTTCAATCCTTAAAAAAATCATCTTTTTAAATTGTCACGACTTTAATAATTTTTTATAAAGTTAAGTTAGTTCATGTTTAATGATTAATAGAGTGATGTTTATTTCTAACTCATTTATGATAACAATCACTTTTTTGAAAATCACGTTTTTTAAAATAAGAGAACTTCCATATATTATTGAATGCCAGATATTGATGACACACGCTAGAAAAAAAAATTAATTGCTTTTGCTTAATACATTTTTAGGTTTTTGAGTAACAAAAAAAAGATTCGTTTATACCAATTAAACAGTTTAGTTGATATCAGGGATGGGGAAGTAACTCGTTACTTGTAATGAAGTTACAGCGAGAGTTACCTTTTTTCAGTGACTTTTGTAATTCAACTTTGTTACTTTCTATTCATCTGTAATTATAATTTAACTTAGTTACATTTTTTAAGTAACTAGTAACTAATTTAATAGTTACTTTCATAGTTGTTTTATATATTTTAAACTTATTTATCAATTTAGTGTGCGGTAGTGTCCACTTGGCGCTACAAGTGCTTCGAAACATTTAATTAATCAGAAGAAAGAAATTTAATTAAAGCGATCAATGAATTCTTGTACCTGTTTGATCTATATTTTTGAATGTAATGGAATCGGCGAATCAAATGCAAGAGCGCTCAATGAACTTGTGTAGTACTAAATTCACCTGATCACTGAGTCGTTGTTTTTTGAACGCAATCGCGTAATCCATTTTTGCTGGAATTTATTTGCAACTTTTAGCCAAATATAAAAAGAATTTTTTTTTTACAAAAAACATTGTATATGTGTGCTTTCATATTCGCATATGTGTTTATATTACTTTAACGAAAAACGTCTTTGCCAAATAATTTTCTTATCTTTTTGAATAAAATTGTATAACATATAAATGTGAATCAGTCTTTTTTTTAATTGTCCTAGGCTGCATTACTCTGATAACTCCGTGTATCATCCTTGTTTAATATTAAGTAAAAAATAAGGATAAAACGATACACGAAGACAATCGAGTAACGTTTCTGAATGCAGCCTTAATGGTATCGATGTACTACTAGTGAAAATTCCGATGAAAAAAAGTAACTCAAAAGTAACTTAAAACTAATTTAAAGTTTTCCGCAAGTTTTTCAGTAACTGTGACTGTAATGAATTACTTTTCAGAGTCAATAACTTGTAATTAATTACTTTTTGGAAGAGAAAAATTGTAACTGTAATTAATTACTTTTACAAAGTAACTTTCCTATCTTTTCAGTTGATGTATTATAAATAAATATTTTTATTATTTGAAAAATTTGAAAAATTTATTGGACAAAAGCAACTAATTTTTTGTCATATAAACAAAGTATTTGGTTAGTATTAAAAAAACCCATTTTTACTGAAGGCACTAAATTTCTTTTCCTAATGTATCTATAGTTTTTGTTTTTGCTAAATGTCGAGACAGATTATCGGTCATTTTTCAATATTATATTTTTTGATCAATAAACTGAAACAAAGCTTTGAGATAAAATCTGCTTGGGGATATTTTATTCCCGCGATAAAACACCTCCGTATAGATAGGTACAACACTTCTTTGCGAATACGATGACATCGACGAATAAAAAATGATTTTGCATTTCTTTGGAAAGATCTGTTTCCGGATCTCATTCTTTACAGGCGTATAAAGGTATTTTCAGCTTTGCGATTTGCGGATCTCAGGAGAGACTTGAGACACGATAGACTCGGCCCTGGTCGCGCGCGGAAAGAGGAACGCGGAGCCGTGAAGTTACGTAAAGCTATGGAGCTGCGTGGCGCGGCGCGGCGCGGCGAGTGCACTTATTTTCTCCGTGTGCGCGCGCTCGCGCCCGATACTCGTGACTCGCATACGAGCGGTGCAGCAGCGAGCGCGCGCGATGCGTTGAATGGCGTTTAGCAAGAGCTGCAAGCGCACTCGCTCCGCTCGCGCTCGCACGCTCGTTCGCGAGATCGACGGTGCCAATTGGCTTTCTCCGATAACTTTCATCCATCTAAAGGGGCTCACTTGCGGCCGCTCGCTCCGCTTCTTTTCCACCTTTCTTTGTTCCTTTCCGTGTGTACTTTCACTATCGCGCGATCCACTATTGCGCCGAGGCGGCCTAGCCTGGCGATCGAGGACGAGAAGGATCGGCGGCAACACGATCCGCGCGTGATCGTCCCGGTTTCGTGCGCTCACCCGTAATTAAATCGCGGGGGATTGTAGTAGGTACCTTGTATCTTTTCTTAGATATAACAGTTAGGAAGTTGCCTTTTCTAAAATCGAACATACACTGTTAAATTTATAATGTCAAATTATATATGGTACATAATTTGAATTAATTTTCATAATTTTTATAGATCGTCACTACTCCGATCAATGTGTTAATTTAATTAAAAGAGTGGAGATTTTTTTAGTTAAGCTTACGGCACACGTTCTACGGCCATTTTCTCCTTCTGAACTGCTTGCATTTTAGTAAATTACTAGAATAAATTGTATCACGCAGAACATAGAATAATTTATTAAAATACAAACAATCCGATAGGAAAAAATGCATTGTATGTGTGCCATATAGGTACACTTGAAATAACTTAACTCAAGATAACTTTTAAATGTACTTATATCAAAATTTAACTTAAAAAAATTTAGTTTACGAGCATCTACTAAAGTGTATACTTTAATACGGATGTTATTTTAGAATTAATTATAGAAATGAATTGATTTAAATTTTGACATACATGGAAGCTAAAATAACAAAATGTTATTTTTTGAACCCAAGAGATTAGGTTAGGTTAAGTTACCGAATATTTCACAATACTGAGACGAAATTTGAATACTCCGATGCCACTCTATATTATTTTGTACTTATCACACTGTGTGGGTATTGTGAAAAATATCACATAAAAATGCACATATGTACGTGCATATAACACACTTTTAGAAAAAAAACAAACAAGTGGACTAAAACCAGACATTTCTATAAAATTCAAAATTGTTAACACAATTAAGGTTTTTTTAATCAGAACGTTAGACACTAAGAAATACAGCAGTAACAAGCAAATGTAACAAAATGAAAGAAATTTCGAGTATGTCACACTAAAAAAATAATACACGTATACACACTGAATTCGTGTTCTACAAAACGTTTCTCAGAGCACCTTCTAATATCAGAAGAAAAGCATAACTTATAACCTAATGAGAAAAACGCTTGATTTCATTTAATGGATAAATCAGGCTCGTCATGGGGAAAAAATGAATGGGAGGAGCGAGGATACAGAGAGAATCGAGAAAAAAACGCAGATGGAATAAGCGCACTCCGCTCGTCCACCTCCGACCTTCCGGCCGTTTTTCCTCTCGCGAGCTTCTTCGTTCCGATCTTCCTTCATGCACGCGCGTGTGTGTGTGTGTGTGTGTGTGTGCAGGAGTAGCGCAGCCCGAGTGTGCAGCCCGAAGAGCGTTCACGTTTGCGTGAACCGCGTTGCAGGGAACCGTTAGGATCGCAACCGCGCGCGCGGCCGCGAGGGGAGGAACGCGAAACGGTGACTTTATCGTCCCTTCTCTGAGCAGGCAGGGTGAGCCATGGAGGTGTCCGTCGTTCCGTACACCTCGCCTTACACGTTCGTTAACCCCTTAAGGCGGCATGATACTCGGGCTAGCGTATATACAGGGTGTTCGACAATCGACATGTTCGTTAGATATGCGGCTCTATGATTGTTGAGGAAACGACGAAACGATGACTTTGAAAAGATATATCGAAAAGATAACGTTACAATAACGACATAATTGTCATTTTTCAGTTGCTTGTGGAAAAAAGAACGGAAATAAGGAAAAAAGAAGAAGAAAAAAATACCTTTAAAAAATCACAGCTTTTATTTCTTTATAAATTAATAATAAAATTTTTTTATGATTTAAAACATTGTTTTCTAAGTTGTGTCGTTGTAACAAATGAGCGATATATTAGATCACATCGATGCGTTTGAAACCAAAAGATATGGAGAAAATATAAAGGTTTTAGAAGTGCAAATGAATAATGGAAGTTTTATTTTTTAGTTTAAATAGATATTGCTTTATCTCTTTTTCATAATTATCAATATGCTAATTCCAGTATTAATGTTTTCTAAATTTGTCAAATTGTTCGTTTGATTCTTGTTAAAAAACAAGACTCAATTTATTCGCTTTCTTGTCGTGAAACTAACTATAGCTTCTTGTCGTAGAATTGAAACCTTGATGCATAATTCGATGTGACTTCAATATTATTGCGATTTCATCATCGTAAAACATGAAGTATATGATTCTTGTAAATATTATTTTGAGATGAGGAAGGACAGCAGTAAAATGCGCATTACATGTTTTGATCACATTATTTAAAGGTTTTAATATATGTATATATTGAAATTTGAAGACCATAATATTCGTCGCGAATTGTCGTGGAGTGAAAAGTATCGCGAGGTCATTAGATGCTTAGATTATACGTATGAACACATTAGCTTTATATTCATCATAATATCGATTTTGAAAGAAGACCTTCGAACGTATTATTTTTTAAAGACAAAGGTCTTCCACTTTCAAGATCGTTATTATAATTTATGCAAACTTTGCGTAAAAAGCTTCGTTATCATAATAAACGGACGTTATTCTTCAAGTGTAATCGTTATGAAATATCAACGATTATTATTTTGACTTTAATAATTTGCAACAAATATTAACGAAATACTTCCTATTTGTATTTAACATTACGATACTTCGAAAAGACATGTTTGTTGTCAACATATAAATTGCATAAATATATTCGATACATTGTTTTAGCAATCCTTTTCGTAGTTTGTAATCACAATATGCAATTCATCTAAGCGATAAGTTTATAGAATTATGAAAACTAGAAAAGAAAGTTAAAAGAATTAAAAAAACTAGCAACATTTGAAATTCCTCATTGACCTAGGGGTACTAAGAAAGTTAAAAATTTATTCATTCTTCAGATTTTTCAATGTATCTATGATATACATGTGTGTGTGCGATCACATATCATTTCAGCTGACGTTATTTGTTATCATTTTGACGATAAATAATGTCTTATTTGCTAGAATATTTACGAAAAATGTTGCATATTAAATGCTTTAAAAATTAATTGAAAAGATAAAAGATTGACGTATAAAATATTTTCTGTTGCTTTAGTATACATATATATATATATGTATATAATGCGGTATAAGCAATATGATAAATGTTAATAAAATTTAAGAATATTTCTAACAGTGAAGAATTTATACTTCTGAGAAGTATTTCAGTTATGAAACATCAATGAAGCATAAGAGTGAGTTTTGATGATCTTATAATTATAATTTAAATTCCGTGAAAGTTTTTTTGTGAAGTATTAAAAGTATTTCTATTAACGAAATCTTCTGTTAAAAGTTTTGTTAACACGCAACGCCAGTTCATCATCAAATTCCTTATCGAGATAAATGAACGATAGATTTTAGAAAATAAGTTGGAATTACGATAAATGGATAACTTTTACGTTCATTTTATTTCAAGAAGAGTTTGATAAAATTCCAATTATCAATATAAGATGTATTCGATGTTGAAACTTAAAAATTATACGAACAAAAAATTAGTTTCTGCACATCAGAAATAGATATCGATTTAATGCACAGCTTTTCTCATTTATTTATATCGAGTACGTTAGGAGAAATTCTCTCTCTTTCTCTCTTAGCGATCAAAGAACGCTCGAGATTTTCCGGCCTCCCGAGCGTTCGACCGCGTGTTGCGCGACGCTCGCAAAAAGGGCCCGCTAACATCTGTACGGCGGCGCGGCGGCATGTCTCGCGTGTTGTTCACCTGCGAAAATGTTGACGCGGATGCGTGCGAAGGAGCAGTTCGGTATCAAGCCCGAATTCGAGGAGTCCGCGCGCGGGTCGCAGGTGAGTGTACGACGGCCCTCGTAGAATGTTTGCGGGCGCGGAACGGGTGGGGCCCTCTCTCCTTCTATGTGTATACACTGTTGAGAACGAAATATCGCGGGATGCGAGGTGAGGGACCAGGGCGAGTTAAGCAGAGTTCGCGAGTAGAGCGCGGTTTGTACTCGCGGATGATCCCCAGGTTGAGTCGCGCTGGGTTCAATGTCCTGTCGGGCAGCGCACCCGAGAGCCGAGGCAGGCAGGCGAGCAGCCACCAGACCTCTCCACTACACGTACACGGCCGCGCACACGTTTCCGCGAGATCGCACACGGCCGCGCGCTCCGCGCCGTTGCGTACGCCGCGCGCAAATATACAAGGTGTCCCGTACCTACCGATAGGTATTTTCAATCTCAGCAAGAAAAATACAAAGAAAAATACAAGCTCTTCCGACATCTCGAATATCCTAACTTTGTGTCCTATTTCAATTATAAATTGTATAAAAGAGAAAATAAAAGATTTTATATATAGAGTTGAACTTCGCAAAGCGGAATTACATGTGACGAAGAAATCTCGTCGTTTACTTCATTTTCTTTTCTGGAGATTCGAATTCGAGACTCTATTATCCCCAACTGTTTTGTGCTCGGAGTCGCGAAGATGTATAGAAACGTGAGATTCAATTGATGACAAAGAATACAAATTTATCTATTTTGTTTCGAGAGAAAGTGCCTGATTTCTAAGGCACATTGTATACTCGAACGCGGACCAAGTGCGCTGCTCGGTTCGCCGCAGTTTGCTTTACGCGAACTAGTCGTAGGTACTGTTACTTCTGCGACGAAGCCCTTCGGTTCCCTTTCCCTCCTCTATGCCTCCCGTCTACACGATGTTTCTTTCCTTGCAGATCCTCACGGCCAAGGAAGTCACCGACGCGACGACGGTCACGCGATTATTCGGAACTCGTTTTCGGAAGACGATTACGACAGTTTGGCGAGATTTGGCTTTTTTTTATCTTCAAAAGGTGGCAGATTGAGAGAAAAAAAAAAGAAATAAAACACAATAATTTTCGAATATCCGATATTTTGTGAATCTCTTCATACTTTGGCAAAATAAAGTCATTTTATAAAAATATAGTTTATTAATAAAAATAAAAAATCGGAAGCATAAACAACTCAAAATGTACTACATGACGATATAGAAAATTCATTAAAAAATCTATCTTTTTTAATGTATTTTTAGAAAATCTTGTCATTATACGGTTTTAAGAATTTATGGTAGAAAGTATAATGCTTAAATTTTTTTGAATTTTTAATCAATTTTTTTGTACTAATTAACTATATAAAATTGACCTTTTAAATTGTAAAAAAACTTTTTTACAATTTTGAGTTAAAAGTATATGTACTTAATAATGTATCTTATTATTTATTTGGAAGAGTATTTCTCTTTCGATCACGATATTAAAAATTCAAGCGATTTGTTTAAATTTGCAAGAAATTTTTTTTCGACTTCGTCGTAAATCTCGGAAAGAGGAGGCTCTGAATTTTACTCTGTGCTCTGAACGTTTGAAGTAATTGAACGGATCAAGTAATAAAGTACTCGATGACGAGAGACCACGTTTGGAAGGCGAGTTAGTCGAGATTCCAGCGGCGAATCTTTCCCGGCCTTTCTCGACCGAAGAAAGGAGAAATCACTCTTACCCTGAGAAGGTCGGATGGAGCGCGTGAACGCGAGTAAATGCGGGGAAAAATCTTCGACGGCGCGCGGCGCAACGACTTATCGATTCTCGATCTCCGGATGTCGATCGAGTACGGGAGTGATTTGAAAATTGTATCTCTAATCTTTGTTAAGTATGTCGAATGACGATATATGCTCGCAAGAACGTTGTGACATGTGCTTTGTCAAAGGACGCACTTTGCCCTAATTGACGAGTATCTTGTTTACCGGTTCCATTAAGCCGGCTTTATGCGGTTCAGTAAACCGTAATTATCGCGCGAACTCGATCCTTAGATGCTAAGAGCGGAACCGTCAAGAGTGCATAGCCTTACATTCGTAAATAATTTCGGCCGAACATCTATCGATTTTAACGGCTTTCCTGATGACTTGCCAAATTACGATATTTTTGCCGTCGTATTTTTAGCACAAATATAACAAAAATGTGATATAAATACGAAGTATAATTCAAAACTGGATTTTATAATATTTTAACTCTCCGTCTGTAATCTAAGTTTTTTTGTCCTGCTCAAAATTTTACTGTTTCAGGTTTTCAAAAAATTTCAAAAAAATTCACGGTTATTTTTTCGTTTCCGTTACATTACGAAATAAACTATAAGATTTTAGGAATAGGGAAATTAAACATCGCCTTTCTTTATTTCGGAGAAATTTGAAAGTGTGTGAAATTATACTAAAAAAGACACGGATTGTAGACGCACACGCGCGGAAAAGAAGATTTTGCTCAAGTATCTAAAAATTTAGATACAGATCTGAAAATAATTTGGTTAGATTATTAAAATAATTACGTAACAATCGCAAGCATGATTAAGTAATATGCAAAATTTTGATATTTTAGCAACCAGTTTGAGCACCCTACAATAGTGTAGTATGATTTTAATAGTTTAATATATACATAAAAATTATTTTCAGACCTATATATTTAGCTAAATTTTTAAATAATTAAGCAAAATCATATTTTCCGTGCAGGATTAACTATCGTGATATATATCGTACGAAATTAGACAGTTAAACAAAAACAAAGCACCTTATATGATCAATTTTTCACAAGAAGAGTATAAGTGGTCGTCAGGGTTTATGTGTAAAATATAATATAATCTATATCTACAATGTAAACTATGTTTTACGTGTCATCTGTGTAAATAATCTATGGATTATTAAGGTTTGTGTTCTTTGTCGTTGCATTCTAGACTGCCGTAGAAAGCTTTTCTATCTTTCATATATAATATTTTTATTTATTACCTAATACTATAAAAGAGTCAGATGTCAATTATAAAACTTAATTACTTTTTTCTATATTGTGTTATTCAATTTAAATAATTTACATATCTTACATTCCTTGTGTATTGTCAAAATTAAAAAGATTCACGTAAAATTAACATAAATAATACGTAAAAATTCCACATATAAATATAATCTTGAAATATACGACACAACTCTCTGGTCGAGACATACAGTTTGAAATCTCTCGATCAGTCAGATCCTAAAGTTTTAGAATGTTATTCGTTTAAAAAAATCATAACAGTAAAAATTCAAAAAGATTCAATGACGTATTAGATGTACAAATTAATTCTCGGTCCTTTTTGATCAACTTTGACATTTATTTATAAAAACATGAATACAAACTCAATCTTGAAAGTAATCTCCCTCGCTATCTATACATTTTTTCCATCTCTCATGTAATTGTCGGATTCCATATCGGAAAAATGATGGTGGCTTTGAATTAATGAATTCATCGAGGCTCTTTTCGACCTCTTGATCTGACTTAAATCAAGAATCAGTTAGGTGATATTGTTCGAAATAGGTGATAATCCGAAGGGGCTAAATCTGGAAAATATGCCGCATGAGGGAGAATTTCCCAGCCTAAATCGAAGATGGTTTCCATAGTGTTTTTTGCTGTACGGGGCCAGGCGTTATCCTGCAGCAGCTGTATCACCTTTCTTTTTCCACTGCCAGTAAATGACCTTTTTTCTTCAAGAGCGTCATTTACACGAATCAATTGTTATTGATAGAGCTCAGCAGTCACAAGTAACAATTTTGTGCAAAAAATTCTTTTTCTTGAACCTAGAGAGCAAAGAGAGAGAGAGCAGTATCGTGGCATCTGCTTTTGTTTTTGGGAGTGAGCTCATGAGGGCATCATCGGGATTCCTTGCGAATCCTCCCCAGCTGTTTTAGGCGATAGGAACGTCTTACTGGGTTATTTGCAAGTTCTAATTGCGTTTGGCAAGAATTCAAAATTTCCTCCAACTCCACGTCTTTCACCTTTTTTTGATTGACCAGGGCGTTCATGATCCTCAAGGTCAAAATTTCCCTCTTGGAACTGTTGGAACCATTTTATATACGTACTGTACGATACATTCTTGCCAAAAGCGAATAAATCATTTCTTTTACCTCAACCGCGTTTTTTTAAGTTGAAACGTAAAAAGAAGGTAATGCCTCAAATGTTGCTTTTTGAACGACATCGTGTTTACTGCTGATCTTTCAGGTTATGTTTACAGAAGGATCAAGTATTGTACCTCATTTTAAAGCCAAAAGAAGGCACTTCAAAATGACTACAGAGGGGGGGGGGGGGGGGGGGGGGGGAGTTTAACTTAAACGGGTTCTGAGGTCGCTGAAAGGTAGGGGCCGAGAATGAATTTGTACGTCTAATAAAACAAAATAAGTATAAGTATTCAGATTATATCGAATTTGCTCACTTTCTTCCGAGACCGATATTGAGATCTGAGGATATGAAAAAACTGATCGCGGTATTGCAGATTTTAAAAAAACGAGAGCGCCGCTGTCGATTCGGCGTACTCGATAGTCATCTGTTACGTTACGTTGGGATAGGTCAGCACGGAGGCGGTGGCGGCGGCGGCGGTAGATATGTTGTGTATGTATGTACATACACGAACACGGTGCCGAGAAATTGGATCGTCCATTCTACCGGGTGGCGCGTGGAGCAGGGACTTAGGCAGCCCGGGTTCTGATCGTATCGCACGAATGCGGAAACCGGAAGAATCGAAGCGGACTCCCCGAAGCTTGATGAGCCGAGACCGCGCGTTCACGCCGCAGGAGTTTGTAGGAACTTACGAGGAAATGAAAAAAGAGAGTACGAAGAGCGGGAGGGGAATGCATGGAGAGTAATATGTAGGAAAAACGCGTGCGCTCGCGTAGCACGGCGCGGCGTCGCGCCGCGACGCGCGTAAATGTTGCGCAATGCCGCGCGAGAGAATCGCGGAGAAAACATCGACGAGAATTCCGTTACTCGAGGCGAACGGCGGCCGTCGTCGTTGCTTTGCGTCGTGTTTGTGCCACGAGCGAGAGTATGTGACGTGCATATGTGTGTATTACTTGTATATACATATGTATACGTCTTCGCGACCGAGGCTGCCGTTAGAGAGCGAAATTCGCTTCCGGAGCTGAGATACCTAGAAGCGTCTGCTTTTCTCTTCAGCGTCATCGTTGTCGTCTTCTCGTCGTTTTGACGTTTCGCCCATGTCGCAAGCATATGTGTGTCACATTGTGATAGGTCGGGAGGTCGAGCGCGAACGAAAAAAAAATATATATATACATACAGGGTGGGGCAATTATTTTGTCCACCTTGAATGTCTCGGCTATTTTTAGAGATATGAAAATATTATAAATACTAAAGTTGTACGGTATCAAGAGGACCATAATGTATGTTGGTTATAATTTTTTTAGGTGAAGGCGCTTCGGAGATTTTAAGGTCACCTCCATTTTTTTAAATAGTATGCTGTACTTTTTTAGCCTTAGTGTAATAGCGGATGTTTAGCAGACGATTTCAATGACCTGTAATAAAAGGTCATTCGTAATTAAATAAAGAATTCTTTTTATTAATATTATTTATCGATGAAGCAAGCATTAATTATGGTCTTATAATTGAATATGTATTATAGCCGGATGAGAATCCACACTGATCAAGAGAAGTTGATCATCAACGACAATGATCGGTAAATATATGGTGCGATATCATAAGCGACAAATTAATTGGACCATATTTCACCAAAAAAATACTTACTAGCATAAAATATGATAACTTTATACGCAATGATCTTGGAATTTTATTAAAAAATGTACAATTGAATATTAGATAAGTAATGTAGTATCAACGTGATAGACGCCCCGCACATTATGAACGTAGAGTAAGAGCTATACTTAATGAAATTTTCCTAATTGGTGAATAGGACGCAGCTGATTCCGTGGTTAGCTCGTTCACCCGACATAACATCGTTTGACTTTTTTTTTTATAGGAAACATTAAAAAACATTGTATACTAGGAAATACCGACCACTGGAAAATAGGAACCAACGAATTATTGCAGCATGTGCAACAATCAGTCCGGAAATGTTAAAAAGTGTACGTGCTTTAGGAATTCAAATATGTAGTGTTGCATTGATGTAAACGGATATCATTTCGAGCACTTGTAACGTAAGAATCATTGTTTTACTTCTTTATTTAATGACGAATAACCTTTTACTGTAGTAAAAATAGTATAGTCGTTGAAATCGTCTAAACACCCACAATTACACTAAGGTTAAAAGAATACATAATACCATTTAAAAAAATGGAGGTGACTTTGAAATCTCCGGAGCACCTCCACCTAAAAAAATTATAACCAGCATATATTATGGCCCTCTTAATACCGTACAACTTTTGTAATTACAATATTTTCATATCTCTAAAAATAGCATAAATATTCAAGGTAGACAAAATTATTATCCCACCCTGTATATAGAAAATGGTCTATTTGAGACCCTCTTTCAGAATTTCGCGGATGGACGCGAATACACAGCTTGTGTGAGGACTGGGATGCTGATTTCCGCGAATTTTAGTTCCGCGGATTAAAGATGTTTCACAGAATGTTTCTATATATATTCTATGATTTCTAAAGTTTCATATTCTTTCTTTCTTTTCTCCTCTTTTTTTTATTAGTGTTTAATTTTGAAAAAAAAAAAAACCAAAAAGAAAAAATTTTTTTCGACATTTCTTTAAGCAAGAAAAACCGATACTTCTGTTAATATGATACAGTGTTAACATACAACAAGAGTTTTATTTTTCAAAAGAATTTTAAATAATGAATTGCTGGCGAAAAAATTTAAGACGATAGAAAATGAGATTCTTGAATGTTGAAAGTATAGAAAACAATAGAGATCTGTAAAGAAAATTGATTAGTAAGACTTAAATTAATACACACACCACACGCGCGTGCGCACAAGCACAGTATCGAAATTAGCGTTTATAATGAATCGAGAAACATTCCTGATTACATACGAGCATTGCTCGCATCGGCCGGTCGCGTTCTCGTGGCCAGCGTGTCCACAATTGGGAAAAATCGTGATTCCGTCGGAACGTGTTCGAGGGCCGAAGCCGGCTTGGAGAGGTTCGCTGTAGCGAGGTCGTTGTCCGGGCGCAACAAGTGCGCTCAAGACTCTCTCGCTCTCACTCCTGTCTTTCTCTTTCTGGACGCGTTCGCGATCGCGATCGGCTTCGATAACGCCGCGCGACTTTCGACGACGCGACGCGGTGCGGCCGCCGATCGCGAAGCGTCGACCTCCGAAATACGTTCGAGAGACACGCGCTTCGCGTCGCGTCGCGGCGCTCTCGCTCACTCACTCACACGCTCGCTTGTGCACGGATTTAGAGACGGCCGGTAACGAGAGCGCCGGAAGCCAAACGACCTTTTTGAGGTTGCGCCGCCGTGGCGCGCGTAGTGACGCTCAAGTGTGATCAAGTATCGATCTTTTACGTATCAGTAAGAGGATTTAAGAATAATAATTATAGACTTCCTGCAGCGAGAGAGACCTGTACATGTATATGAATTAATAAAATGTACAAATTGAAATATTGAACAGATTTGTATAAAGTATTAGAAACATCATAATCATTCTTTGAATCTTTTGACGAATTGCTCTATTTGAAAAATCAATAGGCATTATTATCCATTTAACTTATTACACTACTTTAATACATAGTATATATTTTGGGGACTGGAGGGCGTAGAAGAACGCTGTAAAACCGGATATATAGGTGTTCCATGATTAGAGTGATATTGCAACATCTAAGAGCTATTTCTCTATATACTTAATCTTCGAATTCTCGAGAAAGCTGCGGATCTCACGAGTTATTATTTTTCAAAAGAATTAAAAATAACAAGTTCGGGCGAAAGAATTAAAGAAGAATTAAAGAGAGTTGTCAATATTCGGGCAATCTCAAGTGGTATTATCAGTACGCGGGCGCGTCCCTTAGTATAGTAGACGCGACGCGGAGCCTCGGGTTGAGCGCAAGAGGTCGACGTCCGGGCGCGCAACAAGTGCCGCACTACGTACACAGATCGCTATCCCCTCCCCGCACACTTACACTGCCTCGTACGACCACCGCGGCGCGGCGGTTCGCCTCTCCGCCCCCTTGAGGGAGGCATCATCCCGCTCTCTGTCGTTCGGTTCCTTTGCTTCTCTTTGCGCCACCTCGGCTCCGGTGAAGGAAGGAAGAGGGACGGAGTGAGACACGAGTGGATGGATTTTAGAGGAAGGAAGACGAAGGGAAATGCGTGACCGCGTGCTCCACCACGCATCGTCGTCGGTAAATATAAAACTCCACTGGGTCAGGGATCCGTGATTTATCGGCTGCCTCGTGTAATTGGCCGCCGGCCAATAGATATATACCTCTCCCTCCCCTGCGTTGCGAGAGAGCATCACTCACGTCTAGCACTCGCCTCTTCCTCTTCACTTCCCTCTAGTTTTCGAACACGCGGCTATACCTATTCCTACGCGATGAACTCGATCACCGATTAGATTCTTTCATCTGGAATCGGGTCTGACTTGTTTAGAATACCAACCAAGTTGCCTTACTTTGCGTGTAAATCGAAGAGCGTACGCGACAGTACTTTACGAGGCAAGTTCACAGCAATTAAGAATAAAAATAGCGGGTTTTTTTTCCTTTCATTTTTCCGATCTTTTCAATTTGAACCCTCATACCGCCACGATGTCTCAAGATTTTGCAACTGCACGCTATTGACCATTGAGAATCTAACGTTTACTTGCTTTCTTTCTCAATGCATTAAAAGTCACAATAGAAATCTGAGATCTGAGATTCTTTTTAGCTAAACTTTTGGTTCACCTTTTCTCCTTTTTCAAGTTAAAGAGAAAAGTTGAATCGTGCAAGAAGTTACAGTTCAAAAGAATAAGTCTCTAGTTTTTTTTTTACGGAGTAAGACAGATGAGTAAAAATTTGATTTTTTTACTAAACGAATTTCAAATTTCTTCGAAAGAATTATCTCAAAATGTCCCGAAAAAAATGTCTTATGTTATAAAGATGATTCACGAACATTGCGTTTTCTGCTTTTTCTTCTTTCATTCTTCTGATTTTCTAAGTATTACTGTGGCGCTTCGAGTTTGTATTGCATGCTGACCATGAGAATCTAAGTTAGCTTCCTTTTTTCATTTCAAAATATTAAAAATCATGATAGAAATCTCTAGCAAAGTAGAACGAGTAAGAATTTGATCTTTATTATCCTAGGATTGTGGGTTTTACATAAAATCCGTTTGGAAATATTTTCTCAAAAGTATCATCCTAAAATCTTCTGAAAAAATTTGTTACGTACAAGTGATACGCAAACATCACGTTTTTCTCGATAAGTAAGACCAATATTTGATTTATCGTAATGACAAATTTTTTCCAATATTAATTGACTGTAGAGGCTAAGGAAGTT
This sequence comes from Cyphomyrmex costatus, assembly GCF_001594065.2. Taxonomy (NCBI): domain Eukaryota; kingdom Metazoa; phylum Arthropoda; class Insecta; order Hymenoptera; family Formicidae; genus Cyphomyrmex; species Cyphomyrmex costatus. The sequence goes on along the minus strand of NW_017276489.1, from coordinate 30,462 downwards.
TTTGAATTTCTGGAAATCCTTCATCTTGTAGCCAATAAAAAGAATTTGACTACGCAACTTGCGACGAGATTTTTGGAAGGTTGTCACAACGCATTTCGCACGCGGAATTTGTATATCGCGTTGCAGCAAGAAAGAGAGAATCTCTTTCTCTCACTTTTTCCCCGAATGAAATAAAGAGAGTGTATTCGCGACATTGTAAATATCGCATCTATGTACTTGCGCGAGGAAAAAGATAACCGCGTGGAATAGGAAACAATGGGGAGCAGCGACGGTCGGGGTCTCACCACGCAGGAACAGTTGGCGCACACTTTCACGGAGGTCAAATTCCACGCGTGGCTAATGCCGGTCGCGAGCTGCAATTGCAGCGACCTTCGTGGTATTTGTCAGGCCGTAAATAAAGTGCGTCGGTATCTGGAATACAAGAGCGGCGCGCGAGATGACGCTCGATAGATCGTCCGTAACATCGAACTCGCGCGAATCTTTTAATCATCATCGATTATTCGACGAATTTTTGTGCGGGCGCTTGCTCAACTCTTTAATTCATATTCTCACAGTTAAAAACCAATTCTCTCCTTGATGGAAATAATGAAGGATACGACAATTAAAATATTTCACTATTAATTAGTTAATTAATTGTGAACTCTGCAGTATATAAATCATCATTTACATAAAAAAATTAATTAACTTTCTGTTAATTAGTTTTCTTATGTAAATAATAATTTATATAGAGAGTTCTCTTTACACTTCTAAATTAACATTCGAAAGACAAGCATTATTGATTTGTTTTTATTTTTTAAACGTTATTATTAAATTTCTTAAAAAAATAGAATAAGAAATTATTTGACTTTCTAATAATTATGTTCTTTATAAATAATGATAAATAGTGATAAAATATGATCTTTTATCACTTTCTTTATTCTCAAAATAATTTATTCGCTTGGTTCTATTAGTAAGAAATCTATAATTATACGAGAATAGATTGAAATTGATGAAAATGAATCAGATTTTCAGAAATTCGCGAACGTTAAAGTAAATCTTTTTCATCCACGCGCGTGCGCGCAGAATGTATTTTTATTCATTTGTAGAAATTGCGTGAAGCATATTTCTATGTCTTTTAATCTAAAAATAATATCAGCCTTTTCTGTGCATCGTGAATACTACTCAATTCTGAATATAAAATGCAGTTTTTCGTTCCACTTGCATCTAATTGAATTGGGATCGAGTCCAATTCGAATTCTAATTGAATTCAAAAAATTTTTCACTATTTAAAAAAAAAATACGTATTTAGATAAAATTTCAATCCATTCTCGTTTACTTCTATGGCGTATTTCTAGTGTTAAACATTATTGTATAAAACATTAACTATATATTGTATGTTATTGATGTATAACTTATTTGATATTTGAGATCATTATGTATACAGATTTATTGAATATCTTTTAAAAAAGAAAAATTAAAAAAAACCAGATTTGGATTCCCCCCAATCAGTAAAAAAAAAAAAAAAACGGACGAAACTTCATTTTCTCGTTGCTATAAAAAGTTGCTCTAAGTGACCATTCTCGGTTAAATGTAAAATAAAATTCGATTAAATAAAGTAACCACCTTATTTCTACATTCGTTTTTTCAATGCAGAGAATAATTTATGCGAATTGATTAATTAAAGAGACAGAGGAGAGACTCTCGAATGTGCCATTGTCCCTCGCTGAGCACCGACAATTCCGCATTGAAATTCGATACTACGACATCACTCATGAATGAAATTTTTACCACGTGGACTGCGAAACTGCATGCAATCGCCATCTCTCGCGAGGCGTGCGAAAGCTACGCGTAAACATTGAGGAGGATTGTGTTGTTTTCTCTCTTCTTACCTTGATGCGATAAAAATCTTCTTTCCCTCGAGGATTCTGGTACGGCTGATTTATCACTCTGAAATACATATATGTGTATATATGAACCGCGAATCTTAGTTCTACTGCACTCTCACCAAGATCTGGAATGCTGATTACTCTAGTTTCCCGTTACAATGAAATTTCAGTTCCGTATTAAGTATATCTTATTCGATTCAGGAACCCCGTTTAAAAAATTGCGTTAATTTGACTTTAATTATATATACATTCTTATAGCAATATATCAATTTTAATTCTGATTTCAATATTTTTCCAATTTTGGAATCCCAGAAGCATTAAAATGTAACAAACAAATTAACAATAGGCTTTGGCAAAATAAATCAGTAAAATTGTCTTCAAGAGTTAGCATAAAATATTAGAGTGTATAAATAATTTATTCTTTACAAAAATATTAATAAAAGTATACGTTTCGACCATTGGTTCGAGTTGTCTTCATAGTATATTATAATTAAACAAAATGCACAAATTAATACTGATGTATCAACATAGTCAATTTTTAATTAGTCTTGCAATATTAACGTTAATCTTTTTTCAAGTCAAAATTATTTTTATGGTCATGTTGAGCTGAATGTTAGTGTGTTGTTTTTGTGTAATTTCCTCATATGTAGTTTGTCCATTTACATTGATGCATTAAATGGCTGAATTTATTAAACACACATTGAGAAGTTTTACAATTAACTTAGATGAAACGGTTACGTAAAACATATTGGAGGACAGCTCATGTACTATGGATCTAATAAAAGTCGTCGCGCAAATACTATTATTAATATTTGTATAGATTAAATTTGGATGAAACGGTTCAACAGCAAGTATTCGTAAATTGTAAGTATTACACATTTTTAAATTCTTAATAAGATTCTCTCAACTCTTTGGAGCTAACATGGATTTTGTTGAACCCACTGAATTATAAATCTCTTTGTCAAAAATATGTCAAACAAATCAGTTTTCTTTACATCACATCTGTAAAAATTTAGATTATTCTTATGTTAAAATAAACTTAACATTTATTCTTTTTTATACAAATTATGTCATTTGATGTCTTGAAATTAATTAATTTATATTAGTGAGAGAGTTTTACAGATTCAGTGTCAGTACTTCAATTAAATCTAAATTTCAATTTTGACAAAGCAAAATATTAAATCGAGTCAGGTTGTGACCGGACAAACTGGTTGCAAGGTTATGTTAGGTTAGGTTTTACATGCTCTGATATTTCGTATAGATTTTTACGTTTATAAATCTAATAATTTTCATGATCTCTAATTTCTACGATTTGACACTTTCGATGGATGACAATTTTCATCTGATTATTTTATATTAGAACAAATTAGCGCTTAACATAACAGTGAGCAATACGCACTTTCGTCGACACATCGATGCCTTTCAGAACGGATTCGAATTTTGAAATATTGTCATAGATCGGTACGCGGGCCGCCAAACGCACTTTAGGCGAATATAATGCCTTCAATGGATCGAATTTCTCGCTTCTGACGTCCAAACTCTCGTCCGATGTTTCACTGTCTTCGTCTGCCTGATCTGCCATCATTGATAAGTTTGTTCCTTTCACATGCACCTCTTACACTGAGAGAGAGAGAATACACACTAATTCATATACTATTATTTAGTTTATTGCCTGTTTGTCTTTAACTGAACTATCCGAATTTATGCACATAAAATAAGAGTTATTGTATAATTATTGTGCTTTAGAAAGAAAAATAATGAAAGCTCAATCAATGTAAATTTAATGCAACTACGAGAAATGAATATCCCTTGTTGCTGATTATAAACGCGACCACGTGCGCTGTACATCATGAAGTGGAATCACACTTTCAGCACCTCGAAGAGTAGCAGAGAGTGCAAGGCAATCGAAAAGAGCGGGAAAAGCGAAGCTAACTTTAGATCTATTTATAATTCTATTTATAATTTTATAATTTATTATAAATTATGTATAATTTATAAAATACTCTCTGCTTTCATACTATACATATTTTAATACATACATACATATATTTATATGATTTTGATTCTTTATGTGCATGTAAAATTACAAAGTTATTAAATGTATAAATATAATAGATAAGGTTTTTTTTAATAAAATAAATAATAAAAAAGAGCTTGTGAGTTATCTTTTGTCTTTATATGTAAAATTTGTTCAACAATTTGTGTATATATTTAAAATTAAAATATATGAACAAATTGTTGAATAGATTTTTTTGTATAAAGATTTTGTGATTACTATACGTTTTTTTCATTTATTAGTCATTAAATTGTTATGATATGGAGGAAGCCTCTAGATGTGTATGTCGGTGGGTTTATCAAATTTACTCAATATATAAACCTCTATCAAAAACAATTCAATTTCTTTCAATATTACATTTGTAAATTCGGATTATATTTATTAAAAATATATACTTATATAGTAACTATTTTTTTTCAAATGCAAGTTATGCTATTATTCCCTCGGAATTATTTTTAGTGCCTTTTAAATAATACAAATAAAATCTATTTTCAGACTCTTGTTGGTCCTTTTGTATTACATAATTGTTATTTTTAAATTAAGAGTCCTGTTAACTTAACTATTATTTTAAAATCTATTTTACAAAGCCAGCGTTTGGTATTAATTCCGGAAAGTTGATAAGCAAAGATTCGTGAAAATGTTGCGCATGAGACAGGCGGTGTCCTCGATTGGAAATTAACGTTTATTATGGTTCGGTAATCAATCGCGACGGTATTAGTTCTTAGATGGAAGAGGAGGATGTTAACCTCTACTCGTGGCAACTTTCTTTCGCGGCTACGAGTTACGTAAAAACACTATCGCGCCGCGCCGGGTAGAAGCTGCATAGAAACGCAGCGGCGATGGACGACGGGAGAGCGCGAGGTTACGCGCACAGGAAGTGAAACAGCGGAGCCAGAAAGAAAGTTTTCGCTCGGTGTTTTCACTTTCATGGAAATTGCCCGCGACCCTCTCTCTTTCTCCGCGGTAGCATTACGCGAATTAGTCACGAATCATCAGCGTTGCTCGTCGCGCGCGGACAAGCAGCTTTGCAAGCTATCGGTCAACTTCCTCTTCAGAGAGAGAATGAACTTTTTTTTTTAAAGATCTTTTGTTCTCGGTAAACATTTTCGTTTTCTAAACTCCTAATTCGTACATTTTCTTAAATGCGAAAAATTTATAATTTTTAAATAAGTTTATGGATGTATTTCTTTACTGAATTTTTGATTTTGCGAATAATCTCGATAATTCTCGCGCGCGTTCTTCATTTGTATTTAAATACTTTCTCAAACAAAGAATCAGGGAATGGAAGTAACTCGTTACTTATAACGAAGTTACAGTTACAAGTTACTTTTTTGGTAACTTTACTAGTAACTGCGTTACTTTCTTTTTTTGGTAACTGTAACTGTAACGAGTTACATTTTTTGGGTAACGGTAACGAAATTTACAGTTACTTTTGTCGTTACTTTGCACACGATTAAACACGGTTCGATTGGATACATGCTATTTATAGCGCTTATCAATAAGACTTGAAAGCCCTTAGACATTCGGCCGTTATGATTCAGTAATTATTTTACACTTCTATCTTCTTTGTAATACATAGGACATACAAATATTTCAGTTTGCTGCATATTTTACAGGTTTTAGAATTACAAAATTGTGTTTAAAAAAAATTAAAAAATAAATTAAATAATAGTAAATGAGAAGGGCTATGAACCCAAAAGCGAAACAGTTTAAAACACGATGACAATAAGTGTCGAAACGTCGTTTGTTTTTATCTTGTTTTATCTATGTATTGTTCTAATATATATTTATACATTTAATTACATTGTCATCGTCGTTCTTATCGGAAATAAACTGTTTCATTTTTGGCTCGTAACCCTTCTCATTTTACTTTTATTTAATTTATTATTTGAGCCATTCTACATTGTTTTTTTTTTTTAAATAAAACTATATATTTGTCGCAGTATTACATATAAAAAAAATGCAAAAGTACATTTTTAAATTGATTTTAAAAAAGTAACGGAAAAGTAACGAAAAGTTATTTTTCAAGTAACGGTAACTGTAACGAGTTACTTTTAAAAAGCGATAACTGTAACTGTAACTAGTTACATTTTTTACTCGGTAACGAGTAACTGTAACTAGTTACTTTTAAAAAGTAACTTTCCATTCCCTGCAAAGAATGAATTGTACAGAAATGTGCACAATTAAAGGCCTCCTTTCAAGTCTGTGGTAATGATGCAAAATAATTAAATCGTTCTCTTTAGAGCATTATTTTGCATCATTTTGATAAAATTTTAAACACTATGTGTGGGTTTACGTTTCACTATGTCATAAAGTACATGATAGAGAGAGAGGGAGAGAGAGGAGAGAGAGATAGAGAGAGAGAGAGAGAGAGAGAGAGAGAGAGAGAGAGAGAGAGAGAGAGAGAAAGCGCTATTTTTTATATTTTTCCATATATAATATTACATCGCGTCTAATATAAGCTCATGCGGGCATACTATACGCGGGCGGCAAGAGAAAGTAACAATACTATCAATCTACGTTTTAGCCGAGTTCAAATTAGAATTCAAACGAAAGTGCGAACGCGGACTGCGATGCACCGGAAGTTGTTGCGAGATAAAGAGATCTTGTTTCGCGCTTAATTAACGGTTTTGTTGCTTATCTTAATTTATTAACAGAGAAATTAGAAGCTTTTACACGAACTGTATCGTCATTGCATATTGTCATATATATGTATAAATATGTGTACTAACACATAGATATATATAGATATATACACAGGGTGTTCGGAATTTAAATGTCAAAACTTTGGGAATGTGTAAGGGATCGATAAATTAAGAAAAAAAAGTCCTATAGAAATATACTCGTTTTTGCTTTGTTTTGAAGAAAATCGTAAAAAAGACAAAATATAGTTGCTTCGTTCTTAGACATAAAGGAGTAGTGTCTTGACCTGATCACCTGATCTGATACCACTGGATTTCTTTGTGTGGAGGATCCTAAAGCAGGAAGTTTATTCGTTGTCAATCAACTCAGGAGCAATAAGAAATAAGTTTCGTATAACAGATATGAGATTATTAGTACTTTATTGTATAAATAAATATGAAGATTAACAATAATTTTTAATTTCATTCTAAGATATGACAATGTGATATCAAATAAAATCATCAATGTAATGTTAAACGCACGTAGAAAAACATATGTTAAGTATATGTATAAAGTATATGAAAAACTATATAGACTATTACGAATTGCATATTAACTTACCTCCTTTTTTTTCTATTGCTGTTATATAAAGATATATCGATAAAAAAAAAATAAAATTGATATTTTATTCATATTTTACTGTATTATTTGTTTATAAATTTTCTGTTGTTTTTTACATATACAATAAATAAATAAAACTAAAGGTCATATCAAACTCTTGTAATAGACACAGGAAAAAAGAATGTAAAAGAAATGTGTATCTACTTTTCAATTTTTCAATGTGTATCTAATTTACAACTTTTCGGACAAATCTTCACGGCACAAGAATTTTTAATATAAAAATTGTTTCATATTGTACTTAAATTTTAAAACTTTCAAAGTTGCATTCACTAAAGACTATGATGTCTCAATTTTTAATGTAAATTATTGTTCTATTCTTTAGCTATACATATTTAATAATAAATATTTCTTTCCATCTATCACTACTATGCGAATACTTATAAACACGATTTTATTAATTATGCATTCTTTAATATAGTACACGGTATTTTTAATAATAAATATTTGAAGCCTGTATATCAATAATAATTTTGAAAGATTTTAAGATCTACCTTAAAAAATAAAACGAATAAAAAGAATAAATAATTACAATCCTCCAGGATGGTGTAAATTTTTGAAAATTATATAATTCTGAAACTTTATCTGTATCATATAGCTAAACTATGTAAAAGAAATGTGATGAATTATTGATGCATCAAATATTAAATAAGGCTCGCAAGCGTTATAAGCAACAAGTGAAACGTGTACCATAAATTAAGATAAAATTTTGTACATTTAAATTTTGTCAAATTATTATAAATATTTCTAATATTAGAAAAAAAAATTATTTACAATTTTATTTTACACGATTAATGCAAAAAGATAGTCAACATTACTAGTTCAGCGAGCAGACACTATTAGCTTCGAGCTGCTAAACTGGAAGTTAGTCCTATCTCTCCAAGAAATTTATCTACTTCTACGTTAGATGATAATGCTATTGTTAATTTCTTTGATATGTTTCTTTGATATGTTTTGTAATCCTAATTGTTAATAAAGTGTTAGTTGATGTCAGTCGAATAATATTGCAGCTCCAGATATACGGATACTGCAAGTACTTATACACTCTTTAACATTAAATCTATAGTGAGATCTTTTTGAACAGTTATCAGCCACCTTTGTTTGGTTTATGTGGAGAGATTAAGCAATGTGATTGGATCATCGTCAACTTCCAACTACCCGTCATGGTGTTCGGGTTAATCCAAATCTGAAAGATGTTGAAAGAGGCGCCAACTCCAGATAACAAGCTTCTCTGACCAGTATCAGACTATCAGATCCCCTGTTTCCTAGGGGATCCGAAAGAACAGTCTGCGATATCTCCTTATAACTAAGTCACGATGAATACAAGCGCTATCGAGAAGCGATACATTCATATCCTTAATTTTATTTTCCGAAAATCGGTGCTAATAAACTTAATAATAAATTCTTATCATCAATAAGCAATGCAAATAAACAAACGCAACGTTTGAAAACTCGTAAAAAAAGCCTAGATATAAATATATATAAATCTGAATATGTATATAATATATAATTTTTGGTAATTATTACTTTTTAAAGTAATATACAGTGTAACATGATAGCCGCCAAGCGGCCAATAGACTAGTTAAAATGCTTAGAATATGTATGTATCTACGATTCTTAATCGTATTTATGTTTGCATGATAACGGGAAATCATTAAGAGTTTAAGAGTTAATCACCTGTATTTTGATGGTGGACACACAATCTAATTGTGAATTATGCTTTCAGGTGTAGAAAAGAAAGTGGAATCGAATCATCTGAGTGCGATATCCGCGGGAGGCGAAAGAGGTAGGAAGTCTTGGAGGTGGTTAGATGTTAGAAGGCGCGGGGGTGGCTAAAGTGGCCCCGCCGCTGGGTACGGGTCCCGATGCCGGTCCCCGTATCGCAAACACCTACATTAATAACCTCCACCCTTGTACCCAAGGAGGAATCAAACATGCCCTTCATAGACGACGAGCTATTCTGGTACTCTGACAATGACGGAAAGATGGATTTAACCCAGTGCCTTCAGGTGAGTGGTTGTTTTCGAATTTGAGATTAGAACAGATTTCTATATAATATTCATGAAATTTTAATAACGTCTAGAATTTATAGATATATAAATTGAATTTCGTATATAGTATAGAATTTGATAAAATCTGCCATGATTTACATGAACCTTGATTTAGAATTTATTGATTTATCAAATATGAGAGGCCTAATAAGTTACATACCATATAATCCTATACTATATGCAGTAACGAAATAATACCTATCTTTATCTTCGTATTTTCCATGTTTTCAGCAGAGCAACACAGGCCAGCCGGTAGAATTTTCTACGATGGAGCTAAGTGCTCTGGTAGGAACGCCAACGGCATCGAATGTGCCAGTAGAGGAAGGTGCGGGTATGTCTGGTGTTACAGGGGAGGAACTTTTCGATCCCCTAGACTTCCTAAGGGAACTCGAGGCAGAGGCCAGTCAACCCACCTCCACCACAACGCCTTCTTCCTACAAAAGACAGAGGCACAATATCGCTGCCGCGAATCCTTTATTAGCAGGTGAATTGTATATCGTTCATTATTTATATATCATCAATAAACCTTTTTACCATATATACGAATTGCAATACAAATAAAATATACTCTCCGTTTAGTGCGTAAATTCTATATTTATAAGATAAAATACAATTCTTGCAAGCAATTAGGGTGTATATTCCTACAGAATATGTATTACCTATATATGTATGTACAATATAATAATCAAGGCTTTGGGAAAATTATTTATAAGGTACTTTTTAGGTTATCTTATGCGTATATGTGTTTGTTATAGAAATTGAGTACAAAAAGTAGTACAATGTTGGTAAGTAAATGATAAAATATATAGTGTAAAAAATGAAATGCCCGTACAAACTTATTGTACTCAATTCCTATAATAAAAAATTACTTGTAAGTATAATTTATAAAGTAAATTTCCCAAAACTATTATAAACCTATAATAGATGTACCTATAACCCTGACAAAAATAAGAAGTTTGATAAATGTTTTTTGGCATTATTTAAGCATTTGTAGAAGTTTGTTTAGAGTAGAAAGAGAGTATAAGTCAGTAGAATATGTTTGAAAAGCGGAAATTGCAACGTTGCAGTGTTTTAAAAACGGATCGTTAGAGAAAAGTCTTTGCTAATTGTTTGAAAAATTAACAATAAACTCTCTGTACGAAGGTGTATCAGTATTTATTATTACACAGAACTTTCATCAAACGATATATACGGTTACATTTCATAAGCGTTCTCTGAAGATGTTTAAAACTCAATAGTGTTGTGTAAGCGTTCTTATAAAGTTTGAAAGCGTATAAACTCTTAAAAAATCGTCATCGAACGGTTGCCAACGCTTACTTTATAAAAGTATTCATATTTTCGCTACGGTACACCTACATGTCACGATATATAATATGTGCGTGCGTGTGTGTAATATAATATATATAAGAATATGTACTTATATATATATATATATAAATGAAGTTAAAAGTAAAATATAAATTCGCAAACATCTCGATTCTGCATTTTTGGTTTTCTTTAGCGTAGTAATTAGTAAATTCGAATATAACCCTTACTATTAAAATAAGTGATTAATTGGCCAGTAATAGAGTGTTTAATTTCTGTAAGGGAAACTAAATCTATCTACGTATTTATATATTTTACTATCTTTAGTAAGTACATACCATGTCACATAATTGCTTTCGACAATTACTTATAATTTTATCGCTTATAAATATAGAATTTACGCATGAATATAGAACAACCATAAAAATTCACATGCATTATTTGTATTGGATTTATTTCTGGAGCAACAAGTATATTTTTATTTTAATTTATTTTACTTTAGTGGACTAATTGTTTTTTAACATTATGTGTTTAGAAAAATTAGCAGCGCCTTCAACGCAAGCGTCTCCAATTTCCATCCCTTACGCCTCAAGGGCGGAAATCAAGACGGAAAATATTCAACCTGAGACGAGTAAAGGTAAGAGGTTAACATGTTGAATTACACCCGTCTTGCTTTAACGTGCGTCGATATGGCAGGAAAACGTATTATGTACCGACAGTATGTTTTCTTTATTATCAACAAACCAAATCTGCTGTTGGTAATATAGATTTTGTGCGAGTACGTTTGTTTTACGTATAATCTTCTTTATCTTCAAGCGATCGGATTTCGGTCGGTTAAATTGCTTTCCGTGCGTGTCGAGAATTTAAATCGCGCATCGTCGAAAGGAAAACCGGCCAAGGTCCCGTGAATCGCGAGCAGACATCCGCGTTAGCGATAATTGCGCATGTGTGACTCGTGTATGTACAGTGACTCGAGGAAAAAAAGAACATGACACGTATGCATGTGCGTACGGTGGCCTAATTCTTATAATTTACAGTCATGTTGTAATGTGACGCTCGCACCCGAACGTTAGTTTTACGCTCGTTTCGCGACTTCGATCTGACAGACATTGATATATCCGCCAAAATGACCCTGTTTCACGCACCACTTATCAAACAATGTGCGTAATGAAAATATTTTCGGAGAATCTCGTTCACACTTGTGCATACACGCAAGTGTGTACGATGGCTTTATTTTCAAATGATAATGATCTTTCATCTGACAATAAGTCATGCAGCTATGTCAAATATTAAAAAGAAATAAAATTATATTCATAGTTATTTGGTGAAGAGAAATATACATTTATATATATCTTTTAATCATTCAACTGCTTGATATGTCCACGAATATGATATTGATGCTATTGATGATGACATCAATATGTCGTTTGAATTCGTTGGCGACTACTCGAATATATAATTTATTTATAATTTCATGCATACAATAATTGAAGAACACAATAAAAAGCAATTAATAAAAATTATTGTGTTTAAACATTTCAAAAATTTATTAATTAAAAATTTCAGTTTTTAACGATGTAACTTCTACCTCAAAACCCATATATATTACTATTCGTTTTAATGACTTTTATAAACAGTTTTAATTTACAGAATGTATATTTACAACAATTCAATTTGTAAATAAATCAATGTTGTGTATGAGAATTCGGAAATTGAACAAACACTAAATTTTATAAATCTTAGATTCTACAGAGAGCATAATTTTTGTAACTTCTAATTTTCTCAAATGTTAAATTATAGAAATTCAGAATGATGAAGAGATAGTTTAAATTATAAATTTTACAATTCATAGATTTAAAAAAGAATATAAATATCAGAATAACACATTTTGTTATCGAAGGTTAATTCAAGAAATGTAATGATAAATATTTACAGTTTTTTCATTTAAGAATTTTGATCGTTTTACACGCGGGACTTGATCATAGATTGGCTATTAAAATTTTTTGCAAGTCAATTTCGACGTGCGGGTTTTGTCGAACTTTTGACGAGGCGGAGCCTTACAATTTCGTCCTGACCGCAGGCCGCGACGAGTAATTACGAGCCGTTAGAACACGAATTGAAATGGGTGCTCATCGTTGTTCTTTTCACATTTTTAGAAAGCGGTTGGAAAGTGAGAAACGAAACTTTCTAACAAAACTATTACAAATACAGTTCGAAATCTGCTTGCGCCCTAATGTTATGTTCAAATTCAAATCAAATTACGATAAAGCTAGAATCTACGAAAGCGGTAACACTGTTGCTTTTCATGGCAATAATCATTTTCTCCGTGAAAACTGAAGTTGAATGTTTGATTATTTATGGTTTTTATTTATATACAGGAAGAAATTAAAAAGTGGAAAGAAAGAAACAAAAGATTTTTTTATTTTTCCAATAAGTACATTTAAATTTTATACCCATTAAAATAGAATTACATTATAGTTATTATAAAGATAATCGAAGAAATAAGTTTTTTTCTTTATTATTTTAAATTTTATTTGAATATTAAATTATTTTAGTTATTTAATGAAAAATATATATTTTTAATAATTTTTATAAATAGAAAGAATATATTAATTCTTAACATATATTTCGTGGAAATTATAATACTTTATTCAAAGATAAATTTTCTTTATAACAGTTACATTGATATATATACTATATGTGTCTATATTATGCGAAATAATTTAAAAACAACTCTTTTGTTAATGTACAATTTTTCTCTATCATGTTTTACAAAACAAATTTTCGCAAAAAATGTGAAACGAGATATACGTAAAATTTACGCAAAATTGTTTTTTATTGCTCGAAGGATGGAGTATTTCATGCGTTATAACAAAATCCATATAAAAATATAAAAATGTTTACTGTTTAAAATTCAATATAAGTACTCGGATTTGCATTGGTAAAACGGTTAAAGAGAATCCCCCTAAAAAATGCTCGTTGTGACAAGCAGAATCAAACACGATTTTAGAAGCAAATTTACATTTCTGCTTTTATTAAAGTGTTCATGATTTACATTTATGCGCGATTTAGTTAATTTTAAGTCTCATTTGAAATTATGTTTCCAATTGGGACGCGAAAGTGGCGATTAGTCGGATTTAATTTATTAAGGATATCCCGTGTTATCCGGCAGATTTCGATCGCGATACCTGATGAACTCGTTAGACAAGCAGAAGGAAAGCGAGCGCATGGCGTGTATATGTACGTTAGTTTTCTGACGTGCGTCTTCGGCACAAGCATCACTTTCACCGAGCATTCGATGCGTAACGCGACGCAAAAAGTGGTTTTTCGCGCCGATACGCTGCCGTTACACGCTCGATCGAACGGCCGCGTATCGGTCGAATTATCATTTACGAGCGCGTGCCTGCGATTTATTAACGTTGTCTCCATGCGTCATCTTTTCTCGTCTCGAATGTCCGAGCTAGCGGCAGGTAGTGACGAAGAAACCGTCGAGCTGAGCCGCGCGCGCCGCGCCGCGCCGCGCCGACGAGCGCGCCAGCTCGTGAAAACAAAAGTAGGACAGATGAAAGTAATCTCGCGTTAAACGTCGGAACGCGAATAACTATATAATTCACTTTTGGTTTGTTCCGTTACGGGAGCCGTCCATCGGCTCGATGCAACATGCACATTTCTTCGGGCGACTTTCCCGATTTATTAGACTGCGATGAAGATGACGGAACGACCAAAATCTGATGCCCGTCGAACTCGTTTAGTCATGACTCTCGTACATGAAAAGAAGTTCTGCTATAGTATTGAAAACTTTAGCTGTAGATACAGATCTGAAAATAACTTGTTCGACTATTAAAATAATTATGTAGGACGCTCAAGCTGGTTGTCAGAACGTCAAAACTGGGTACCTGTCATGGAACAAAGTCGGAATGGATTCCGATCGGAATTATTCCGTTTTCTCTAAAAAAAAAAAAAAAAAACACACACAATAGAAGTCTAGGGAATAATTGAACGATTTCGATCCGATTCCGACTTTGTTCCATGATACTGTAGCATTGTTTATTTGGAATGTACTTATCAAACGAAGTTAATTGTAATAAACGTTTTGATTGTAGATCTAATCTTCTTCATTGCGGAAGAGAACAAGCTGTGTTTATATTATACATTACGTACTAAACTACGGAGGCTCACATAGGGCGCTTTCTATGTGTCTGGGGTCATGAAAATGAACTACTTGGAACTTTTTAAATGATCATGAAAACACACATGTTAGTACACATACCGTGTAAGGTTGAAGATCACGAAGACAAACATTATAGTCTTGCATCAAAGATATCGGATATTAATTGTTTTTTTTCCTTTTTAACATTTGTAATTATACATGTAATTATGAAATATACAAAATTAGAATATTAACATTAACTTTTAGTTTTATTATAAAATGACAATGTGATATTTGACGATAAAATCATCGATAGTGTTAAAAACGCGCGTGAAAAACTATATAGACTGTTATATTTTTATGAATTGCGAATTAACTTATCTTCTAATTTTCTCCTTCTATTATTGTGTATAAAGGTATACCAATAGAAATAAAATTATGTATTATTCATATTTTATTTGTTTGCAATAAGTTTTTTATGTTTTTTAAATATAAATAAATAAATCTAAAGATCATATAAGATTCTTGTGACGAATGCAGAGGCAGGGAAAAAATAACGTAAAGGAATTTATATCTACTTTACAACTTATTTTCAAACAAAACTTCACTGCATAAATAATTTAATAGACAAAAATGTTGTATATTGTATTGTTAACAGTTAAATTTAAAAAAACTTTAAAAGTTATATTCAATAAAGATGTTTAAATTTTTGATATAAGTTATTATTCTGCTTTCTAGCTATATGTATATATTTAATGATAAATTTCTTCGTATTTATCACTGTTAGGTGAGTTCAACAGTTCTGAAAGCAATTCTATTGATAATGTGATTCTTAATACATTACAAGGTATTTCTAATAATAAATATTTGAATCCTACATGTCAACGTTAATAATTTCAAAAAATTTTAGGACTTACCTATAAATATATAAAAAAAATAAGAAAAGAATAAATAATTATAATTCTCCAAGATAGTGTAGATTTTTGAAAACTATACAATTCTCTAAAACTCTATATCTATCACATAACTGAACAATGTACAAGAAATGTGACTAATGGTGTATTTCATTCCACGCTGGCAACGATCGTGGAATCATTTTATTTATCAAATATTAAACAAGAACCAATAACACTCGTAAGCGTTGTAAGCACAGTGAAATATATCCTAAATTAAAATAAAATTTCGTACGTTTAAAATTTTGTCAAATTTTTATAAGTATTTCTACTAATATTAGCAAAATAAAATTATTTACAATTTTATTTACGATTTATGCAAAAAGATAGTCAACGTCACTAGTTCAGTGAGCACAATGAGCTTCAAGCTGTTAAATTGGACTAAGTCCTATCTCTTCAGGATATGTTAGTAACACACATTTATAACTATTTTATTATTTAAATAATACTATTTGATTATGTTAGTGCGTTTATTGCTATATTAGTAGTATCAATACGTTAGTAACTCCAGGTATACGGATACTACAAGTGCATCGATATAACTCGCTATCATTGTGCGTTAACTCTATGAGATCAGACTGTGAACAGCTGATTTAAAAGACGGTGGGAAAGATTCCCTTTTTGAACACAAGAACGTGGCATCATATTGGCATCGGAATGTAAATCTCTGAAGAGAAGCGAAATGAGATTAATTTGTTGAGCTCCTTATCCAACAAACCCGTGATGGCTGATTAGGGTTAATCTCAATCCGTAAGATGTTGAAAAGGCGCGAATCCAGATAACAGCTTCCCTGACTAGTATCAGACTATCAGATCCCCTAAGGGATCCGAAAGAACAGTCTACGAAATATCCTTATAACCAAATCACAGTGAATACAAGCGCTATCGCGAAATGATATATTCAAATTCTTAATTTTATTTTTCGGAAATCAGTACTGAAATCTTATTATCAACAAACAAACAATGCAAAATAATTTTTTAAAACTCTTAGCAAAGAAACAAAATCTAAATCTAAATATAAATTTAAATATAATATGTATATAATATATAACTGTTTGCAATTATTTTACTAATTAAAGTAATATACAATGTAACGTGATAGCCGCCAAGCGGCCGATACCTTAACTAAAATTCTTTGTATCTACGATCTTATATCTATTTATCCTTAATCATATATATATTTGCATCACGCGACACCGTTTGGAGTTTGAGGTTAACCATCTATATTTTTATAGCGCACACATAGTCTAATCGTGAATTATGCTTGTAGGTGAACAATAGCATGTTCGCTAGAATAGAAAGAGAAACCGACGAAACATCTGAGTGTGGCATAAGTGGGAAGCAAAAAAGGCAGGAAATCTTGCAAGAAGTGCAATGGTTAGATGTTAGGAAGCATCCAAGATATTGGAGGTAGTTTCATGAAATTTTTCATTTTGATATTTGTAAAATTATAAGATATATAAAATTTTTTCTTTTTTTTTAGGATTTTTCCTGTACTTTTAAATAAAAACATTAATTTTAGTAAAGAGAAGAACTCCGCACCAATCTTATGAAAATTGACATTCTGTCGAATTGGCTAAATTTTGGATACGTGTAGTTCTCATTATTTTGAACAAATATTTTTATAGGACTGAACTATTTTATGTCTAGTTTTTGCGCTACAAGTTCTGCAATGTCCAAATTCAAGCCGTTCTTTAAACACTGAAGGTTTGTTCGCGTCGCATGCTTCAACATACCTCCTTCTTACTTCAACGCGCTCGTTAGAATAGAGCATATTGGAGCCTGCAACGCAAATGTACATTGGATTTTCATATGTCATTGATGCTGTATCATTATTAGTAGATAACAAGATATATACATGTATACTAAATGTGAGTGTGGTTTATATATACATATATATATATATATATAAAATTCATATGGTATATATCGGGTGTACCATGTTAAATAACGATTTCGGAATATGTATTAAATAGTGCATTTAAAAAAAAATGTTTTAGATGAAAGTGGAATGGTTTCGAGAGAAACGTATTTGGTCATTTTTTACCCCAGGTGGAAGTGCCAAAAAAAATATGAAGGCAACTTTTATTTTTTTAAATAGACTGATACGATTCTTGTTTTAACAATATGATTCCTTTTAAATTTTATATAATTGTATTTTAATATTTTTATGAACAAAATTGAATTAATTATTGGTGTAAACTGTGTAAAAAAGACAACTATTCTGTTAATCCAGGATTCATAGGCATATAATCTTATTACATTAATAGGCGCGTTCCAGTTATTTCGATCAAAATATATATTTTACTATAGTAATAAATAATAATTAATTAAAAAATATTTTAATAACGTTTAATTTATTAATCAATTAAGAAACAAAGGAATATAATATAATCACCTAAAGTAACGTTTTTATATATGTAATATATTTTTATTTTACTCTTATCTGGAAAAACATCGACAAATATTAATATAAAAATAAAAATATAATAGTCCCACTAAATCGAAATACATAAAGAAAAAAAGGAAAAATGCGACGAAATAACCGGGACGTGATCACTTGAGTTAAAATATCCTTTCTTACCGTAATTCAGGACGACACGACGTGAAATAAGTGTATTTTTTATATTAATTGATTTATCTCAATGTTCTGTGCGTAAAAAAATAAGGTACAATAAAAAAGTTAATACATAATTTACGAGATATTTAATACTTCATGTCAATTTGTGCAAGAATAAAGTATAAGTTACATGCAAGGTACCGATTTTCCGATATGTCTATCTTAATATTATAACTTTATGTTTTTATAACAAATATTATAGCTTTATGTGTAAAATAGGAATTATATTGTGTTTAAAAGTATAAATTCATTTAAAAAAATATTGGTCAGCTTTATGTATATCTTTTTAGCGTCTGTATTTGGAAAAAAACAAGATCAAAATACGTACTCCTTGAAACCGTTCCATCTTCATAGATAGCATTTTTCAGTAAAGTACAATTTTTATATGAGATATTTTTAAATTATCATTTTAAATGTGGCACACCGGTGAAATACACAAGTATTTTACACATATATCACACGCACGCACACACACACAAAGGGTGACTTAATTTTTGAATATTTTTTGCAGCACCTCAAAACGGTTTTAATTTAAGAAAAAAATCTGTATGGAAACTGCAGCCTAATCGGATAAAAGAAAAACGTCGTCAAGCCCTACGATAGAAATATACGATAGAGCATAAAAAAATCAATTTTCATCGAATATCTTTTAAGATATTAAATATATCAAAAAAGTTTCCAACAAAAGTTGTAGATATATGAAAAAAGGAGCATTTTTATATTCTATTAATTTATTTCGTATGACGAACGGTTTTTGAAAAAATTCAGAGAAGCAGAAAATAGAATAAAAATTGTGAGTGATATTTTTAATTGACTTGAACATTTTTAATTAAGGGAGGCAAAAAAATATATATATTCTTGATTTTTAACCTTAAAGGATTATTTTGGAAGTACAATTTAAAAATATATGTATGTACATACAGTATTTAACAAAATTAAAGCATCACCTGTTTCACCCTGCAAAAATAGGCAAATTTCGAGGTAAAATAACTTCGTTAAAATCGTATCGATGTGTTTAAAAAAGCATTTTAAGATTTGAAATCTCTACTTTTCAGATCAGTAATTTAAAACAGTCTTGCCAATATTTCATGAAATTACACAAACATAAAAGAAAATGTATCGTTAATCATTAAATATTTTATACAAAATTTGTGAAGTTGCACGGCTCGAATCAAAAATAGTACACAAATGAAGTTTACAGCTTTTGAAAGAGTGAATCTTTATCTTTAATTTGTTTTTTTTCAATTTCTACGATTTTTTTCACCGAGTTATTCAACGTTGAGAAGCAAAAGAAGTAATTTTTATTTCAACTTGAATAACTCGGTGAAAAAAATCGTAGAAATTACCTAGATCGAAAAAAAGCAAATCAACAGTAAAAATTCACTCTTTCGAAATATGTAAACAGCATTTGTGCACAATGTTTAATTTGCGCCGTGTAACTTCATAAATTTCGTATAAAAGATTTGATGATTAAAGATTTTAACTTGGGTTACGAACATTCAATTCTTATTAATTATATATTTTTAAATTTATTATTATAAATGTAAAAACTTTTTATTTAGAATTGTCGGCAACACTCGAATTGCCCTTTGTTTTACCCTTTTATTGATTAAAGATTTGATGCATCTTCATTTACGTTTGTACTTCGTAAAATATCGGCAAGACCGTTTTTTAAATTACTGATCTGAAAAATACAGATCTCAAGCTTTAAAATGCTTTTTTAAGCATCTCGAAACGATGATTTTTGACAATGTCTATTTCGAAATTTGCCTACATTTGCAGTGTGGGACCGGTGATGCTTTAATTTTGTTGAATAGTGTATTAGTTTAATGCAAATATAATGACGGTTTTTTACTATTTTAAACTTTGTATTCTACTAATAAGGATACTTTTGATTCACTTTATATTATTTTCAAGCGCAGATTTTGTTTTGTTAATTGTGCTAGTATAATCATGTTTCATCAATGTTAATTTCGTGAATAATAATAATTATTATTATATTATTATAAGTATGAAAAGAAGCAATTCCGAATATTTTGAATACAAATTCAAATTCTAGGTTTTAAAAGAGAAGAAATGAGTCAAAAAACTAATCAAACATTCGGTTAGGAAACTACAAATGAACCGACAATATAATGATGGTTTCAAAACCATTCGTAAAAATGAAAAGATCGGGGATGGTCTGCAGTCATTGACAATGACTTTAAAAGCAATTATTGAAGCAGATCTATTAAAAACCATTCAAGAGATTGCATAGGAACTAATCAATTCACAATTTCTGATCAATCAATAGTTGTTTGTCATTTTAATCGAATCAGAAAAGTAAAAAAAAGTAAAAAACTGACATTAATTTTGTGTCAATCTAATAATTAACATATTTTATATAGATTATTTGTATAAATTATTAATTATAGAATATAACGGTTTCATAAAATTATCTCGCATGGAATGCTAGAGATCTGGGGTTGACTTCCGGCCGAAGTAATATTTTTTGCAATAAATACATTTATTTACAGATTTGTAATATATTAAAATCTCTCTAACTGGTTTTAATCGTCCAAATTTAATTGTGATATTATTTCAATAATTTAGATGTATTTTTAAGTTTAATAACATTTGGCACGCATTTCAAATGACTACAAATTTGGTGTATACATATGCATATACATACATGAATAGTACATATTAATACACATGGAATTATTTAAACATTAAAAGATTTAGCTTTGATTGTTATGGCTATTATTTCATCAAATAATGATATGAAATGTATATGTATATACATAAATATGTACATTTGTGCCTGTTTAATTAAAAATGTTTAAGTTAATAAAGAAAATTACTATAAACATTTTTATTCTATTTCTCACTTTTTTGAATTCTTTTCGAAAATCGTTTGTCATATAAAAAAAGAAATGAAAAAATGCTCCATGTTCATATTTACAACTTTTGTTTAAAAAAATGTTTATGATATTTTTAATAACTTAGAAGATATTCACAAAATAACAAAGCAAAAAATCGATTTTTTTGGGGATCCGGGGGGCACTCGGGTAGTTTTTCTTGTATTCGATGGGATATAGTTTTACACAGATCTTATTTTTCTTGAATTAAAACCGTTTTGGAGGGTGCCACAAAAAAGTTTTTTGTCGAAATAAAGCCACCCTATACACACACACACACACACGCGCGCGCGCGCGCGCACAGCACATGTAGTATATATGTATTTACCTATTACATATCTGTCAATAATGATATAATAATAATAATAATATACAGAACTCTTAATTTTATACTAATAATAATAATTAATGATATATGAAACTAAACTTTTAAAAAATAGCTTAAATGAATCATCCAGGATTTATAGCATAAAAACTAGCAAAACAAGGTGGTTGGTTTCATGAAAATATTTATTCAGAATAACGAGAACACAAAATGTAATCAATTCAATAGAAAGTCAATTTCCATAATGTCGTGCAGGGTCCTTTAATAGTATATGAAAAAAATTTTTGAGTTTTTCACAAATGAATGGAAAATTGTATTTTCTCTGTCAAGAATCTGGAAAAATTTTGAAAATACTCTAATATATGTGGAATATGGTATCATAAAAGAAATTTTGTGATTGCAACGAGATTCATTTATAAACAAATATTTTTTCAAATAGGAATTTGAATTTCGGTTTAATTACTTTGAAATGAATAGATTTTTAAAGATATTTTCTTTTATATTTAATTTTTCAATATTTGTTAGCGATTGCCGATTGTAAAAAATTTAATGTTTAAACATTTCTATTTGAAAGTACAAGAAAAATTCTAAAAGATTTCTGTGTGTAAAAATTTTGTATATTTCATAATTTTATAAATATCAACAAATGTTAAATGCATTTTAAAAGGACTATTTCAATATCTTAGGGCCAATTTCACTAACGTCGGTTAAGCTAACCGACGGTTAATTCCAATGGAATTATCCAATCGCATTTGTCTTTGACCAGAATGAACCAATCACGGTTGACATTTTAACCGTCGGTTAGCTTAACCGACGTTGGTGAAATTGGCCCTTATAGAAGCAAGTCATATGATACTCATTTTTTCGACCTTCAATTTTGTATATGCATTGACATATTTTCTCATGATCACTTTTAAATATCTAAAGTAATTCATTTTTTGATTGCCTTCTGGTACGTGGAATGTAGGCATTTCATTATTTAATATTGTTCTTGGAGCTATAAAAACCATTTTTACTCTAATTATCCAATATGCTTGACGGTTCTACTTAATTTCTTTCATCTTAATAATCTAACATAATTATTTTTAGTTTTGTATCTAGCAAAATTTCTAGATATTTGATTGAAATCGTTCTTTCTATATACAGTTTCTGTTTTATCGCATTTTAATCCCATAGTTCTAAACTTTCCGTTAGTTTTGTGTATTTTCACGCAATTTCAACTTCTTTATGAGTATTGAATTTTATAATTCTCATTAATCTTCGATTCCAAATTCTAAATCCTAGAGATGATTTTGTATTTATAAGAAACCTCAGATTTGCAATTTATCATTTTGAAATTTCTATTGAATTTCGTACACATGTGTAATATGCATACTTATTTTTTAGATATTGTACAATATTGATTTTTCAAATTTCGCTAACAGAAGATAAAACGTATTTCTCTGATTACAATATACGTTAAATATATGAAGCATATATGTAGAGACTGATATATTTTTAGAAATTGTGATTAACTTATTGTACCTTTTAATTTTGTTATTGTTCAGTAAAGATGTATTAATGGAAAATTCATATGTTATTTATATTTTATTATATCACTTGCCGTTGTTTTTTATAATAAATATAAATAAATAAAGCTAAAGATTATATTAACCTTCTCTCGTTGTCACTATTCTTCAAATTGATATGTAGTTCGAATTTCATATTATATAATATAAAGTTCATATTATATAATATGTAGTTCATAATAGAATCTTATGCGATATCAATTAGAAGTTAAAGTCTCCTGTGTCGGGTGAAACCGATTATTAACAAACACACCAGTAGTAGATAGTAGCTATTTGAAGAGAAAATAATATCTTCCTCACGTGTCGAAAAAAAATTTTTTGCAATGCACATTAGTATATATTTTTATATAAAAGTATTACATTTTAGGTATATTATCCTGAAATTAAAAAAGAATTGAAAAATGAAAAAGTTATGATTTTTTATGGTAAAGTTAATTTTTTTACTTGCATGTCTTAAAAACTTTTTTAAACATATTGTTGTTTGAATTGTAATGTTATTATTAATAAAATACGTTCTATACTGTTAAAGTATGTTAATTTTTTTTTCTTTGTATTAGACGGATATTTTCACAATGGCAGTAGTTTTAAATTTGTCAGTTTTTGATAACCATATATGATAATTATAAAGTTTTACAAAATGATGACTAAAGATCTTGTATCGAACGCAGCAAAAGGAGATGAAAAGGAATATTTGTATCTATTTTATAACCTTTTAAACAATCTTCACTGCACAGGAATTTTTAATTAAAATTATTTTTAATAAAGAAAAATTGTATTCAAGTCTGAAAACCGTCATCTGTAATATTCAATAAAGAATTATCCAATTTTTGATATAACTTATTGTTCTCTTTACTGGTGAATAATTAAATAATTAATAATTAATTATTTAATTCAGTAAAACATATATTTCTATAATAATATAAATATTTGAATCCTGACAACGTTAACAATTATGAAAGATTTTAGGATGTACCTTTATATTATATTTACAAAGAATGACAAGAGTGAATAATTATAATGCTTTAGACGGTGCAAATTATGAAAAAAATTACACAATTTTAAAATTCTGTACATTTTTAGTGCAAAAGAAATGTGACTAATTGTAAGTTAAAATATAGTTATGTGAATTTAAAATATTGTCATGCATTTTATGAATAGTATTATTTATAATTATATTTTATGACTTTTACAAAAAGATAGTCCATGTTACTAGTTTAGTGAGCCTAATGAACTTCAAGCTGTTAAACTTGAAATAATGTCCTATCTCTCCAAGGCATTTATTCTATTTATTTTATTTTCTATAATATGGCAGTGTTAATTTTTATGTAGAAACCAACAATACTGCAGCTCTAAATATACGGATACTACAGGTATTGATATAGTTTGAACAATTGCTGACAGAGAGCGATACATCGTCACAACTCGTTTTCGTTTCAGTCTTATGGAGAGATTGAGCGAAATTGTGATTAGATTGTTCGAGTATCATTAACTATCCTATAATGGTATTTAATGGTGTTCAATCCCAATCCGCAAGATGTTGAAGTGGCGTGAATTCCAGATAACAGCTTCCCTGACTAGTATCAGACTATCAGATCCCCTAAGGGATCCGAAAGAACAGTCTGCGATATATCCTTATAACCAAGTCACATTGAATACAAGCGCTATCGAGAGAAGTGATACACTTAAAAGGAGCAAATCCAGATAACGGCTTCCCTGACTAGTATCAGACTATCAGATCCCCTAAGGGATCCGAAAGAACAGTCTACGAAATATCCTTATAACCAAATCACAATAAATATAAGCGTTATCGAGAAATGATATATTCAAATTCTTAATTTTATTTTTCGGAAATCAGTACTGAAATCTTATTATCAACACACAAATAATGCAAAATAAACGTTTTAAAACAATTAGGAAAGAAACAAAATCTAAATCTAATGTAAATATAAATTTTAATATAATATGTATATAATATGTAACTTTTTGTAATTATTTTACTAATTAAAGTAATATACAATACAACGTGATAGCCGCCAAGCGGCCGATAGCTTGACTAAAATTCTTTGTATCTACGATTTTATATCTGTTTATCGTTAATCATATACCTATATGTTTGCATCACGCGACACCGTTTGGAGTTTCAGGTTATCCATATATATTTTTATAGCGCACACACAGTCTAATCGTGAATTATGCTTGTAGGTGAATAATAGCATGTTCGCTAGAATAGAAAGAGGAACCGAAACATCTGAGTGTGGCATAAGTGGGAAGCAAAAAAGACAGGAAATCTTGCAAGAGGTGCAATGGTTAGATGTTAGAAAGCATCAAAGATATTGGTGGTGGTTTCATGAAATTTTTCATTTCAATATTTATATATATCGAAAAATTATAAGATATTTAAAATCTTTGTCTTTTTTTTTTTAGGATTCTTCCTGTACTTTTAAATAAAAACATTCATTTTAGTGAAGAGAAGAACTCCGCAACAATCTTATGAAAATTGGCTTTCTGTCGAATTGGCTAAATTTTGGATACGTTGTAGTTCTCATTATTTTGAATAAATATTTTTATAGGACCGAACTTTTTTATGTCTAGTTTTTGCGCTACAAGTTCTGCAATGTCCAAATTCTAGCCGTTCTTTAAACATTGAAGTTTGTTCGCGTCGCATGCTCCAACATAGCTCCTTACTTTAACGCGTTCGTTAGAATGACTTAGAGATTATGTTAGAGCAGATTGGAGCCTGCAACACAAATGTACCTTGGATTTTCATATGTTATTGATGCTGTATCATTATTGATAGATAACAAGGTATATACATGTATACTAAATGTGAGTGTGTATTTATACATATATATATATAAAATTCATATTGTATATATCGGGTGTGCCATATTAAATAACGATTTCGGAATGCATTAAATAGTGCATTTAAAAAAAAAGGTTTAGATGAAAGTGGAATGGTTTCGAGAGAAACGTATTTGGTCATTTTTTATCCCAGGTGGAAGTGCCAAAAAAAAATATGAAGGCAACTTTTACTTTTTTAAATAGAATGATATGATATCTTGTTTTAACATTATAATTCCTCTATTTATTCTATACAAAATAATAATTACAAAGTAGAGGTATTGAAAAATTAATAGCTGTTGAGTAATTTATTTTGGCATATATTGACATGGTATATTAAATATCTT
>NW_017276489.1:0-3553 GCF_001594065.2 Cyphomyrmex costatus | reverse complement strand
ATTAATCAATTAAGAAACAAAGGAATATAATATAATCACCTAAAGTAACATTTTTATATATGTAATATATTTTTATTTTACTCTTATCTGGAAAAACATCGACAAATATTAATATAAAAATAAAAATATAATAGTCCCACTAAATCGAAATACATAAAGAAAAAAAGGAAAAATGCGACGAAATAACCGGGACGTGATCACTTGAGTTAAAATATCCTTTCTTACCGTAATTCAGGATGAACGACACGACGTGGAATAACTGTATTTTTTATATTAATTGATTTATCTCAATGTTCTATGCGTAAAAAAATAAGGTACAATAAAAGATTAATACATAATTTACGAGATATTTAATACTTCATGTCAATTTGTGCAAGAATAAAGTATAAGTTACATGCAAGGTACCGATTTTCCGATATGTCTATCTTAATATTATAACTTTATGTTTTTATAACAAATATTATATAGCTTTATATGTAAAACAGGAATTATATTGTGTTTAAAAGTATAAATTTATTTAAAAAAGTATTGGTCAGCTTTATGTATGTCTTTTTAGCGTCTCTATTTAAAAACCATTCTATCGAGATGTTTAAAAAAGCATTTAAAAACGTGAAATCTCTACTTTTCAGATCAGTAATTTAAAAATGGTCTTGCCGATATTTCATGAAATAACACAAATATAAATGAAGATGTATCGTTAATCATTAAATATTTTATACAAAATTTGTGAAGTTGCACGGCTCGAATAAAAAATTGTGCACAAATGAGGTTTACAGCTTTTAAAAGAGTGAATATTTATCTTTAATTTGTTTTTTCCAATTTCTACGATTTTTTTCACCGAGTTATTCAACGTTGAGAAGCAAAAGAAGTAATTTTTATTTCAACTTGAATAACTCGGTGAAAAAAATCGTAGAAATTACCTAGATCGAAAAAAAGCAAATCAATAGTAAAAATTCACTCTTTCGAAATATGTAAACATTTGTGCACAATGTTTAATTTGCGCCGTGTAACTTCATAAATTTCGTATAAAAGATTTGATGATTAAAGATTTTGACTTGGGTTACGAATATTCAATTCTTATTAATTATATATTTTTAAATTTATTATTATAAATGTAAAAACTTTATATTTAGAATTGTCGGTAACACTCGAATTGCCCTTTGTTTTACCTTTTTATTGATTAAAGATTTGATGCATCTTCATTTACGTTTGTACTTCATAATATCGGCAAGACCGTTTTTTAAATTACTGATCTGAAAAATACAGATCTCAAGCTTTAAAATGCTTTTTTAAGCATCTCGAAACGATGATTTTTGACAATGTCTATTTCGAAATTTGCCTACATTTGCAGTGTGGGACTGGTGATGCTTTAATTTTGTTGAATAGTGTATTAGTTTGATGCAAATATAATGTCGGTTTTTTACTATTTTAAACTTTGTATTCTACTAATAAGGATACTTTATATTATTTTCAAGCGCAGATTTTGTTTTGTTAATTGTGCTAGTATAATCAATTAATCATGTTTCATCAATGTTAATTTCGTGAATAATAATAATAATAATTATATTATTATAAGTATGAAAAGAAGCAATTCCGAATATTTTGAATACAAATTCAAATTCTAGGTTTTAAAAGAGAAGAAATGAGTCGAAGAACTAATCAAACATTCGGTTAGGAAACTACAAATGAACCGACAATATAATGATGGTTTCAAAACCATTCGTAAAAATGAAAAGATCGGGGATGGTCTGCAGTCATTGACAATGACTTTAAAAGCAATTATTGAAGCAGATCTATTAAAAACCACTCAAGAGATTGCATAGGAACTAATCAATTCACAATTTCTGATCAATCAATAGTTGTTTGTCATTTTAATCGAATCAGAAAAGTAAAAAAAAGTAAAAAACTGACATTAATTTTGTGTCAATCTAATAATTAACATATTTTATATAGATTATTTGTATAAATTATTAATTATAGAATATAACGGTTTCATAAAATTATCTCGCATGGAATGCTAGAGATCTGGGGTTGACTTCCGGCCGAAGTAATATTTTTTGCAATAAATACATTTATTTACAGATTTGTAATATATTAAAATCTCTCTAACTGGTTTTAATCGTCCAAATTTAATTGTGATATTATTTCAATAATTTAGATGTATTTTTAAGTTTAATAACATTTGGCACGCATTTCAAATGACTACAAATTTGGTGTATACATATGCATATACATACATGAATAGTACATATTAATACACATGGAATTATTTAAACATTAAAAGATTTAGCTTTGATTGTTATGGCTATTATTTCATCAAATAATGATATGAAATGTATATGTATATACATAAATATGTACATTTGTGCCTGTTTAATTAAAAATGTTTAAGTTAATAAAGAAAATTACTATAAACATTTTTATTCTATTTCTCACTTTTTTGAATTCTTTTCGAAAATCGTTTGTCATATAAAAAAAGAAATGAAAAAATGCTCCATGTTCATATTTACAACTTTTGTTTAAAAAAATGTTTATGATATTTTTAATAACTTAGAAGATATTCACAAAATAACAAAGCAAAAAATCGATTTTTTTGGGGATCCGGGGGGCACTCGGGTAGTTTTTCTTGTATTCGATGGGATATAGTTTTACACAGATCTTATTTTTCTTGAATTAAAACCGTTTTGGAGGGTGCCACAAAAAAGTTTTTTGTCGAAATAAAGCCACCCTATACACACACACACACACACGCGCGCGCGCGCGCGCACAGCACATGTAGTATATATGTATTTACCTATTACATATCTGTCAATAATGATATAATAATAATAATAATATACAGAACTCTTAATTTTATACTAATAATAATAATTAATGATATATGAAACTAAACTTTTAAAAAATAGCTTAAATGAATCATCCAGGATTTATAGCATAAAAACTAGCAAAACAAGGTGGTTGGTTTCATGAAAATATTTATTCAGAATAACGAGAACACAAAATGTAATCAATTCAATAGAAAGTCAATTTCCATAATGTCGTGCAGGGTCCTTTAATAGTATATGAAAAAAATTTTTGAGTTTTTCACAAATGAATGGAAAATTGTATTTTCTCTGTCAAGAATCTGGAAAAATTTTGAAAATACTCTAATATATGTGGAATATGGTATCATAAAAGAAATTTTGTGATTGCAACGAGATTCATTTATAAACAAATATTTTTTCAAATAGGAATTTGAATTTCGGTTTAATTACTTTGAAATGAATAGATTTTTAAAGATATTTTCTTTTATATTTAATTTTTCAATATTTGTTAGCGATTGCCGATTGTAAAAAATTTAATGTTTAAACATTTCTATTTGAAAGTACAAGAAAAATTCTAAAAGATTTCTGTGTGTAAAAATTTTGTATATTTCATAATTTTATAAATATCAACAAATGTTAAATGCATTTTAAAAGGACTATTTCAATATCTTAGGGCCAATTTCACTAACGTCGGTTAAGCTAACCGACGGTTAATTCCAATGGAATTATCCAATCGCATTTGTCTTTGA
>NW_017276488.1:0-627 GCF_001594065.2 Cyphomyrmex costatus | reverse complement strand
TATGCGTGCAGATATGCGTGCAAGAGGAAATATAGTACGAGAAACAATAATTCAAAGATATTTCACATAGAAAACTTAATGTTATTTTGTATTTTATGTATTACACAATATAAATAAGTATCAAAAAAAAAACAAACTTAAACAAACAAACAAACTTCTTGTTATTTCAAACAAACAAACTTAATAATTTCTCGTGTTATATTAATATGTTTAAATAATATGTTTTATTAATATGTTTAATTAATATGTTTTTTTTTATTATATTAATATGTTTATTGCATGTTTGTATTGCAAAAAAATCATTTAAATACTATCACTCCATGATTTCACAGCTGTTTTTATTTCTATTAATTCGGATAATATATTCTTTTGTACTTTTAATTCCTTTTTCTTAAGCTTCACTTCCTTTTTCTTTAATTTTAATTTTCTTTCTTGTATTTCTAACATATTAGTCGACATTGTTTGTATTGAATTTCCTAGAATTGAAAGTGAATATCTCTTATTAGAAAATGTTATTAAGATGTATTAGTATAAGATACATATTAATAATAAAATATAAAATTATTTTGGTAAATATATAGATTAGGGGAGCCACCCCCGATGATCATGACCTTGACATATGTTGTC
>NW_017276487.1:0-271 GCF_001594065.2 Cyphomyrmex costatus | reverse complement strand
GCGTTATGAAATTACATGTCTAATTAGAAAGCAGACATAAATTATATTAATACCTTGTTGATTTACTGTTGTTTCTTTGCAAAGTTCTAAAGATATATTATTATTTTAAATGTTGTTTACTGCAACATAGAGTCCAAATCTATAAAAAATAAATCATATTAGTATATTATTTATTGTATGTATATATTAGTAACTAGTACATGTTAGGTAGAATAAATTAGCGACATTTTCTTTTAGCTATAACATGATTAAAAGATATCTCTCTTTCTCT
>NW_017276486.1:924-1199 GCF_001594065.2 Cyphomyrmex costatus | reverse complement strand
AAAAGACCAACACCTGATTGCCATGAATTTTAGCAAAATTTCTGGCATTAAGCCTACTTGTCGATGAAAATCCAGTTAAGAGCATTCATTTGACGTCATTTGGAGAACTTCTGTCGATGTTCATTATATTCGAGCATTGGTTATTTTTGGAAGTTCAACCTCCCTGCTTTGTCTTGCCCAATTTATCACATCAGTTTTTAAAACATACTTATTATATCTGGTTACATATATCGTAACAATAATGATAAACTGACTCCAATAATAATTACCCACGG
>NW_017276486.1:0-876 GCF_001594065.2 Cyphomyrmex costatus | reverse complement strand
AAAATTTAAAAAAAAAACAAAAAATAATTAAATAAAATTTATTTGCGAACACTACTTTCTAAATGTTTTTGTAATATTCGCAACGTAACACAACGCCTTTTTCTCAAACTATGTCACGCAATAATTTGATTTAATATTAGCAGGTTGAAACCGAGGAGATGTAAAAGAAAAAGAAAATAAAAGGTCCCTATTTGGCTGGTGTAGTGATTTGGCGTGATCAGGGCGGAATAGACTCTGAACTCATGAAAGCGAAATAGCTGAGCTTCAAGGAGTTCCTTTAGTAGTCACGCTGGATTGGGGACTGAGCAGAATTCGTACCAGCAACTGAACCGTACTAAATTTATATTGACGTGTAGTACTGGTTTATTTAATTGTTCTTCCACTTCTACTTAAAATGCGCTTTCGTGGAACTCTATTTATAATCTATTTACAACAATGAAAACGTTATCTAGGGATCGATTGCTATGTTAGAGTCACGTGGATGATGTAATCTACGATTTTCGTAGAACTATACGGTGCAAAGTTGTCGCTGATGATGAGTTCGCAGTTGAGAATTTTGTTAAATCGTAAAAGTAAACAGTTATCGGTTAGCTCATAATTTTTAAAATATCAAACGGGCCGAAAGATCTTCGCTAATTGGTTGATAAGTATTGTTATAAGGTAATAGTAAGTAACTATAGCTAGATTTATGATTTTCTTAAGGAAATTGTTTCTGACCATTTTTATCATTAGCTTTGTAGAGCTTTTGTTCGACAACTAGGCGCCCGCGCCGTCGGTAATGAGTGCGATACTAGATAATGATAAGCAGATCTTCACTCTTAAGACACTAGTTTTACTAATTTTATGATTTGGTCTTGACATCTACTTGCTTATATT
>NW_017276485.1:0-336 GCF_001594065.2 Cyphomyrmex costatus | reverse complement strand
ATTTTCCAAATTTAATTTAGATACTTGCTTTACGACGATGCAAGATTGCCTGGGTGAGATTCGAGAGACTAGTACACTCATCGATGTATTTCGTCTTTCTCATATTATGCTCGTCCAACGTTTCGGAGAAACTCAGTGCTTTGCGGAGAGAATCACTGCTCGATACCATGTTATGCGAATATGTGTCTGGCAAAGGTACATCTTCCAAAACGCTTTCCATCATCAAACATGGCTCAGTTTCAAAATCAAGCAAGTCAGACGATAATTCCATACTTATAAAAATTAATAAGAAGGCTCTATATGTATAAAACAATATAAAAATGCAAATAGGGCGTA
>NW_017276483.1:0-511 GCF_001594065.2 Cyphomyrmex costatus | reverse complement strand
GAAATTCATAATTATAAAGAATAGAGAGAACAAATTATAATAACCAAATATTAAAATAAATAGGAAAATTTGATATAATGTTATTACGAAATTGATCAGAAATCCTCCCTCTCGATATTAATTATTAAAAATAAATCCTAAAAGATCAGTAATAATTTTAAAAGAATTATTATACCAAATTGTCTATTTTAACGAAAAGGTAATGTGTACTAAAAAAAAAACAAATAATTCTTTATTTGGCGTAATCTTGTTTTCTTATTACTGTGTTTATTTTGTGAGTTGCCTTTTACTATATTATCATTTATTTGTCTGGTAGTTATCTCAAAATAATTCTATGAAATAATATATTATTTATTATTTGTCAGGTAGTTATCTCAAAATTATTCTATGAAATAATGTATTATTTATCAGGATAAACTTGTAAAGATATTGTAAAAAATAGATGATAAATAAATTATTTCATAGAATAATATTGAGATAACTATCAAATATAAAGGTATATACAGACAGA
>NW_017276482.1:11381-12275 GCF_001594065.2 Cyphomyrmex costatus | reverse complement strand
GTGACTGTAACATATAAATACGATATGATTGTGATTGTGATTGTAATAGTAATTAGTTTTATTGTGACTAGAATTTTTATATAATATTGTTTACCTGTTAGTTACAGCCACCATGGTATTCTTGCGTCCATTTGTTGTACACATTGCAGCTTATAGGAGAACAATTTTATTGCATAAAAAGGAATATTAATTGCACGGATATCGACTATTGTATTCTGGAAAAGTAAAGTATATATATCATAAGAAAATAAGATTCGTTAACTAGAATACACAAATTTAAACAGTTGATTACTTTGATTACCTTCTACTTGTGCAGACATATGTTCGGTGTCCAATAAGCCATGAACAATTTGTGGATTATTGTTCGTGGTTGTGAATCGCTGTTTCGATCTCGACTGAGATCTCGAATGACGGAATGGATTAGTGGACTGGAAGGATGAGACCACTGAGCACTCCTCTTTTCACTTGTTGTAAAGCAAGCTTTATTCATAGTAAACGCAGTGTTATTCGCGTGGCACGACGAAAGAGGCGATTAACTGCTGTTAATACGCCGATACTCATCCACGACGGTAGCCGTGATGAGAAGAACAAAGTAACGAGTCGCGGTAGCGAACACGTAGAAGGAAAGCTGCGGCTTTCGTCGAGTAATTGAGAGCACGACTTGACACGGCAAGTACTGATTTGTCTGAGGGGAGAATCGCGCTGCGCGATTAGCGCGACGAATCGGCAGGACGACAGCGACATCGGTTTCCAAATATGCGGCGAAATTGTAGTAATGATATTCGCAAGACGGCGCGGTGAGTGCGACGAAAGATTCACGGACAGAATCGATGAATGGCGCAATCGATCCTTTATTCGGCTTTTGTAGCGCGAAACTTATCCTATTCCGGAACA
>NW_017276482.1:527-1055 GCF_001594065.2 Cyphomyrmex costatus | reverse complement strand
AATATTCTCGAACGCTCGAATTCGCGATGCGAGAAAGTTATGAAGATCCGTATACGACGGATATTCCGTTTTATCGCCTAAATGTAATTCCCATGCTTTACGCGTGGCTTAATTTAATTTTTGCACGTTTAGATAGACGAGCAAATCGTCCCACCACTCAACTGGACGACCGAGATTTTTTAACACTTGAATTGACATATTAGCTTTATCTCGAAGCGACATAAGATCCTGCGCGGAATTGGTATTAACGGCCGGTAGCGTGTGAAGCGTATTAATATGTTCCGACACTAATCGACGCTTATCATCGTAACGCGCGAGCAGTACATTCCACGCGATTTTAAAATTAGCTTCGGTCAAAGGGAGATTACGCAACGCGTCGCGTGCTTCGTCCTTTAAACATGAATAAAGGTATTGCAAACGCGTAACATTCGACAACTCGGCATGATCGATAATCATGGAGCGGAATTGATCGCGAAATGTTTCCCATTCCCGTAAATCGCTGGAGAATTTCGGCAAATTAATGCGCGG
>NW_017276482.1:0-334 GCF_001594065.2 Cyphomyrmex costatus | reverse complement strand
AGTTGTGCGTGCAGGAGCTCGCATCGAGCGTAAGTCTCCTTGAGAGTTTGAAGGCGATTCCGAACTATGCCGTACGTGTGATTGGCACGGCCGATCTTCTTAAAATTTTCCAATGCGCGTGTGACAGAGCGCATAGCTAATCGCTGCTGCGATAGTAATTCTTCCATTATGATTTTGAGAGATTTCCGTAACTTAGTATGCTCGAAACGGAAATCTTGCGATGTGCCACGTCACTTACGTTCACGAAAGTGAACGAAGAGTTACAATGTCTCTTGCTGTTTATCCGCCACGAATCCGGCTCGAAGGACCAGAATGTTCGTGGTTGTGTGAATCG
>NW_017276481.1:947-1196 GCF_001594065.2 Cyphomyrmex costatus | reverse complement strand
TATTCTTTTTCATCAGAAATTCATATTATAATTTTTATGTACTTACGAATTGACTCTCATTGTCCTTCACATTGTTTTAATTATTAAATTGTAATATATTACCACGAAAAGTAACTGATTATTAATTATTAAAGTTGCCAATACAAAGTGGACATACGTAAATTGTATTCGACTGTCATTGGACATTTCGACTACCCGCGGAGCGGTGAGGGGGACAATGCAACATTTGGTTGATTTTCGAATCGCCTC
>NW_017276481.1:0-830 GCF_001594065.2 Cyphomyrmex costatus | reverse complement strand
ATCCGCTCAAAGGGTTGGAACCCACGAGGAAAACGAGGAAAGTGGTCAAGGTCGTAGAACAAACACACACTGCACCACACTTTTATTAAAATAACCCCTTTTATTTATTATAACACTTACAATTTCGAGTGGTTATTACCACTGATTACATTTATTTAAGTAATCGTAACCCTTTATTTAATTATTATAATTACCCGATTGAATGATTACACTTTGGTGGTTAATTGCTTATGTTACAATTCGAATAGTTGGTTACAATTGTCGAATTGATTTAATTAAAGAATATATTCGGGTTAAAGTCCTCGCTCGTGACTTAGACCGGTCGGCGACACTCGTTATCGCGGATGTAATATGACTCGATTCTCGCGATGCGCGTAACGTATCGTTACGTTTAGATGTATGACAGGACTCTCTCGCCGGTCCTTAGACCGCCGAATATATAGGCGTCGCGGAGTCATCGAACTAGCGGCATTCGTACCGTGTGCAACGCGGACTTCGTCCTCTTGCATTTCGGCAGTTCGTTGTCCTGTCGAAATGCAAGATTTGCTTTTTATTACTAATTGTTCGATGTGCGTGCGGTCATTGCTTGCGTTCGATCAGTGATCGTTGTCCGCACGCGTTATGGAATTTGCAACCTTGCATTTCCGCAAGTCGTTGCTATGCCGAAATGCAAAGGTTGCTTTGCAGTAATAATCTTGCATTTCCGCCAGCTCGTTGCTAGGCTGAAATGCGAGACTTAATTGTGGTAGCACTCGCGGTCTACAACATATTTAATAATTTTGATTCTTTAATAATTTTGTTTTATAATATGCAATCGCGTTAACGAAAAA
>NW_017276480.1:0-2321 GCF_001594065.2 Cyphomyrmex costatus | reverse complement strand
AAAACTTCCCGGAGGGGGAGAGGGTCATCGCGTATGCCAGTCGCACCCTGAATCAGGCCGAACGGAATTACAGCGCGACCGAGCTCGAATGCCTCGCCGTCGTCTGGGGAATCCGCCGAATGCGCGACTACTTAGAAGGTTACCAGTTCACCGTTATCACCGATCACCAGTCATTAAAATGGCTACAAAAGTTAGATTCACCCACGGGGCGCCTCGGACGATGGGCATTCGAGCTCCAGCAATATGAGTTTGATATTAAATATCGAAAAGGCTCATTAAACCGGGTCGCGGACGCGCTCTCACGCCAACCGGTCACCGCCGCTTCCGCCGCCGCCAATATCCCGCCACGCTGTCCGTGGTACCGCCGAATATTCACCGCCGTTCAGACCGATCCGCGCCGACACCCCGACTACGAGGTTCGCGGCGACAAGCTTTACCGCCACCTGCTGCACAATTTGGATTTTAAGGAAACGCCCGCCGACCAGCAGTGGAAGGAATGCGTACCAAAAGAGCGACGCGACGCGATATTACACGAAAATCATGACGCGGCCACGGCGGGCCATCTAGGCATCGCAAAAACGATGACGCGCGTCATGCAAATTTACTACTGGCCCGGAATGGCCCGCGACATCGCCCGCTACGTGCGCGAATGTAAGAACTGCTTGAGACACAAAGTCCTCCAAGCCAAGCCCGCCGGGATGATGCACGCGACCGCCACGCACCGCCCCTGGCAGCATGTCACCCTTGATTTAGTCGGGCCGCTACCGAGATCGAAAAAAGGAAACACATGGCTAATCACCATGCAAGACCGTTTCTCAAAATGGCTCGAAATGAAGGCCCTGCGACGCGCCACCGCCCCAATCATCGCGGGGGCTATAAAAAACCGAATTATTCTCCGCCACGGATGTCCGGAAAATATAATTTCCGACAACGGGACTCAATTTAAGTCCAAACAACTCGACAAGTTGCTCGCCGCGCACGAAATCCGACATACGTATACGCCAGCATACGCGCCGCATTGTAATCCGGTCGAGCGAACAAACCGCACCGTGAAAACGATGATTGCGCAATACGTGCAGCACAACCATCGCGACTGGGATGACCGCATCCCCGAACTCCAGTTCGCGTTTAATTCCGCGCATCACGATGCTACTGGGTATACGCCAGCGTATATAAATCTCGGTCGGGAGCTACTGTCGCCGGTAAACGCAAAAGACGCATGTAAAAGCATCGCTCCGCCGCCGGATGCTACCCGCCGCCACCTCGAAGAAGCCTACGAACTGGTGCGAATTAATCTCGCACAAGCTTTCCAAAGGCAACAGCATTATTACGATCTAAGGCGCAGACCGTGGAAACCGCGAATCGGCGAACAGGTTTATAAGAAAGAGCATCCGCTCTCGAACAAAGCCGCCGCATTTAATGCAAAACTAGCGCCGAAATTCAAAGGTCCGCTCGAGGTGCGACGAGTAGTATCCCCGGTCATCTACGATTTACGCGATACGAGCGGCCGCTGGTACCGTCACATACATATACAAGACTTAAAGCCCGCGCCGTCTCCCCCCGCCGACTCCGCCGACACCGCTAACAACGATTCTGAAATAGACAATAATACCGATTCGGAGGACAATGACTCCGAGGTGAATGACTCCGAAGTCACAACAAATAATTCCGAGGATCCGGACATCGACCCCAGTGACGTCGAGTGAAAACAAAACAGCTGTTTCGCGCCCGGACAAGCTGTCGTCGCGATTACATAGGAAGACTGTCAGTAGATAGCCATGGACACGGACGAAATCCTGGACGCGATCGACGTTTTTATTAACGAAGAATACGATCCGGCTAACCCTGGATTCGCTCGTCCGACAATCGCCGCCGACTTGAAGCTACCCGCCGTCACGTACCCGCCGCCGCGCAAGCACGTGCCGACAGTCGGGTGCACGATCCAGCGGTCCGATCTGCAACAGCAACAGAAAAAGGGATGGCTAACGGCCAAGCCACCACCGCCCCCGGCACGCAAGCGGCCACGGGAGGAGCCAAAGCCGGAACCACCGGAACCACGACCCTTAAGACCCATGGGCCCGCTACCACCGCCGCCAGTACCAGTGGAAGTGGAAAAAGGCCACATTGTGGAGGTACCGCATTTCTCGGCGCATGTGGCCCGGGAATATAAGACACGCAGCAGAGGCAGCCGCTGGCACATCCGCTTTAACGGGGAGGGCAGCGTCCGCTCCGTACGGAAGAGGTAAAAGTGCCTCTCGATTCAGGCACTGTAGGGGAGGGGGCGATGTAACGATGCACCTCGGACTGCATCGTTCCCGGTA
>NW_017276479.1:0-1168 GCF_001594065.2 Cyphomyrmex costatus | reverse complement strand
TAACGAGGGAAAAGAGGGTGATCCTTCTACCACCACGGGACAGTGGTCGTCCGTGCGATGGCTGGTTTGACGCGTCTCCACTCAGGACCAAAATCTTGAGGAACCGCCGGTTCCTTGGCACCGTGGCAATGCTTCGGACGCGCGGCTTCTCTACAACAGGCGGCGCGGGTGGAGGGGCAAGCCTGTACGTCGAGGCCGGGGCCTGGCGCGATACCGGCAGCGGCCGGGTAGGCTTCCTGGTTGGCGCGTAGCTATCGGCGTCCGGAGGCGCTGAGCGAATCGCGGTCGCGGCAGGAGCCGGTGCGCGAGGCCTCGGAGGCCGAGGAGCAAGCCGACGATCGGCTCAGTGATAGCTCTCGGAGGATCTGGAGGGTGCGTATCCCGAGGGAAGACCCCGGACGGGTCGAACTCCCCGCGTTGGGTGAGCTCCCACCAGAGTCCCTTTTGCTGGGTGTTTTGCCCTGCTCTACGCCCTCGTCGGGTGCGACGCATAACCTGTCGGATGCGAGAATAACATTATTGTCGAGAGAAAAAGTGGGAGAGTTAGAACTAAAATCGGGCGGGATCGCAACTCCAGAATCGGTGGATATTTCAATCGCGGCGACCAGTGAGCAGCATAAAAAAAGGGGGGGCACGGAATCGAGCTACTGAACGTGGCAGCGCTCAAACTCCGCTTGCTTGCAAATCGTTGAGGGGTAGAAATGCTACTCACTGGGGGAGCCACTTACCATTCCCGTAATGTAATTTAAAAGAAAGAAACAAAAAGCAATTATTTGCGCGGAGGGCGCGATAACAGTGCGAAGATCCACGTGACGTTGTCGCCGGGCGGAATCTCGGCTAACGATCCGCGAAGGACGCGAATTATAATCTATGATTCGCGGATACTTCGATCGCGGCGACCAGTGAGCAGCATAAAAAAAAAAGGGGCACGGAATCGAGCTACTGAATGTGGCAGCGCTCAAACCCCGCTTGCTTGCAAATCGTTGAGGGGAAAAATGCTACTCACTGGGGGACGAAAGAAACCAACTGGACGGCACAACACACACAAAAAAAACGATGGTCCATCATTGTTCACTTTATATGAATATATATATATCTTTATATATATTAACGCAGAAAATGAATAATTGAAAAATAACGAGAGAAAGAGACCCGCGAGTACGTGAAT
>NW_017276478.1:0-444 GCF_001594065.2 Cyphomyrmex costatus | reverse complement strand
CGCCTTTCAGGACATATGACGTTCGATTCAAAATTTTTTATATTTTAATAGTTATGCACCTCCAAAAATGGACTTTGGTGGCTCAGGATAAGAGACTTGTAGCGTTCACAGTTTTTTTGAACATGGCCGGAGACGCTACCGCGTCTCCTGATTACTATCTCAACAAAATTACCTTTTTAAAAAAAGGAAAAAAAGGCGCCAAGTGTGTAAGCCTCACAAAATAAAATCTTTTTATTATAGATTGCGCCAATTGTGAAAGGAATATGTTTTCTTGTCACATATATAACATATATACTTTATTTCAAAAAGTAAAAGTACAAAAAACTTGGCGCTGCGAGAGAGAGAGAGAGAGAGAGAGAGAGAGATTATTTTTTTTATATGGCCCTTGACTCTTCATATTGTTTATTTTTATGTAACGAATCCTTATTTCTTTTTCTATTAATT
>NW_017276477.1:310673-375190 GCF_001594065.2 Cyphomyrmex costatus | reverse complement strand
GTTATCCTCAGAATAGTGGATCTGGCATGTAGTTCACATCCACTTTTGCAGTGGGCAGTAGTGTGCGGCAGTATTTTGTGGTTACAGGCATGGTATAAAGACAAGGGTATGCTCGTTCTGTGTCAGACCACTGCGCATTCCCACCACTTTTTGTTCTTGCTTACGTCATACTCGTGTAAAGTAAATGTAGAGGAAGCTCGTGTGACGTAAGCAAGAACTTCTTGCTTACGTCATACTCGTGTAAAGTAAATGTAGAGGAAGCTCGTGTGACGTAAGCAAGAACAAATTCCCTGGATTGTCCCTATCTGAAATATGCGCAAGAGCATACCCTTGTATTTATACCATGGTTACAGGTTTTAGATCGTTATGTCCTCTCTCAGGTTTCTCTCTGGTATACACTCCCGCGCGCGCGCGCGCACACATACATGTATATGATAAATATATATATATATACATGTATATATATGTATATATAGCAATTCGTATGCGCGCCATTTATTTTCTCAATTCTTAGTCGTGCATGTTTTTTTCGGCAGGACGACGTTGAACAGTCGGTTTATCCAGTTAAGAGAGATAGTTGCTTCGACAACCTATATATGCTTTATCTGATCGCAAACGACATCAGAGAAAAACTTCTAAGATTTCTCTCTGACGACATATATATATATATATATATTTTGGTACGATTCTTGATGCTCCTTCGTTGATAGACGACGTCTCGCGGTGATGATGCTTGTTTGATTGGGAGCAATTGAGGAGTTCTGCTAGACAATCTCGAGAGAGAGAAAGAGAGAGAGGGGGGAGGGAGGGACGGGGAGAGAGAGAGAACAGCTGATTTAAATCAAAACTACATCTGCAGCAGGCAGTACAGGCTGCAATCTGCAATCAAGTACGTAGTGGTGTGTATAGTTCGTGCTGCATCGCGCATCTCGGCGCATCTTTGACCTTTCCGAAAAAGGAAGAGAGGAACGCTGTGTTCTCTGGTCATCCAATCAACTCGCGCGTTCGTCGATCGTTTTTCTCAATAATTGAAAGATGCACGTTACCTGTAAGTGCCTGAATGTATCCATCAAGTCTAGGAGCGCCGAATTACAGCAGGTTAACGTCGAGTTGACTGATGTGGAGCGTACCGATGCCTTTTTTCGCGAGGTGAATAAAAGCTTTTTTCACGAATTATTACCGTTTCTTTGTTTTTTTTAAATCTATGATTTAATAATAATTAATTAAACAAAAGAATGCTTTGTTCGACCTCCACTTTTCCCTTTCACTTTTCACCTGTTTCGTTCCAAAGTTAAAACCGGTATGAATCTAGAGTTTGATCTTTATCCCTGTTTACCGGTACGAATTTAGAATTTAATCTTATATAGAGAGACGTGTAGTAAACGTGAAAAAATATGTGGCTTCAATTTTCATAAATAGATCTTGGTTCAAGTCTCAGTTTGATATATCATACAACTCGTTACGATAGTTATCAATTCCATGTTTTTTGCAGCACGGCAATAATCTTATACTTTGAGATCCCATCGCATTTTATTAACATTTTGTTTAAAGGTGGTTTATTTTCCATTTTTTTCCCTTGATTTTTATATAAAATATTTTTTTTTAATATTCATGCGAAATTAGTATCTAAGCATTGATTGACATGACATTTCTGTTCAGAGATTAGATCCTTTATTATTGTTTGTAATTCTTTTAGCATTTTTTTACAACAATATCTACACAAAAATTACTGTCATAATCAATTGCTTGACATAATGAATGTTTATGTATATATAATTGTAATTAAAATATGGAACAATTAAATTATTAATGATATAATATATGATATATATAATGATATATTGATTTTATTTTTGACAGGATTTGGCAAGTGTATCAGAATTGGAAAAAATTACTAAAGAACAACCTGGTTTAATGGAGAAAAGAAATGTTGGATCCTGGATTGTACATCGTTGTTGCAATTGCTCAATGTATACTCATGCGGTCCACAGAGAATATGGTGCTGCTTTAGTCCTTGTTAATAACAATATTCTTGTAAGTTTTAGACAAAACATATTACAAAAGAGAGATATTAAGTTAATAAGACAAAAATGTCTTTATCAATATGAACGATCTGTTTTATTTGTATGGTTGGTATATCTTTCTTACTCGAGATTAACTGCCACTATCAAATTATTGTTATTGTGTAGTACATTCTCTAAAATAAAGGAAAAAAGCATGAAATCTTTTGTGTCAAATTTGTTTAAAAAGTCAAGAATTTTCGGCTGGAGAAGCAGCAACCGTATTTACTTGGCATTTACTTATCTGATTTTCTATATTTTTGTTGTTGCCTTTCCAAAATGTTTGTCAACTAGTATTTAATTTTAATGTGATTTATGCAAAATAATTTATTATGAATCATTCTTTATAACAGCGTGTTTGGATTTCCTATTCGGATCCTCCCTGAGGGTCATGCTATTCTGGTTTAACGTTCGATAAACAACAAAGATGGTGTGATATCTGGGTGGTATTTGGATAGGAATCTGAACATAATTTATTGTATATTAACAAGATAAGTAATTGATTTTTGGGCGATAGTCTCTGCATATGATATTGATTCCAGATACACATTTTCTGTTTACATAAATTACAAAAATAATATATTAGAGGTATACTTATTATTCAATTTTATGGAGTCGTTAACTTGTAAATAAACTCGTTTGAAAGATGATTATATTGTTACAGTTATCGCCCGAGGAAATAAATAAATTAAAATCCAATCCAGATTATAGTCCAATATTCAGGGTAGTAATTAATCATAGTTTGGAAGATCTTGACGATTATCTGCAACAGCCTAAATTTTCTGGTAAGTCAATGTGTACGTACATGTTTAATTTAGTCGAATTTGAAAATAATTCATTTATATTTGTCTATTATGCACGTATGTTATCTTAGCATTATATGTTGCGTTTTATTTATTTAGTCTCACAATTACCTAACACGGTTCAAGTGGCTCTAGATGGATTACAACAACAGCTACAGGAAGCTGTACAACGTGAAACAATAGCTATAGAAGATAAAATACGTGCGTTTACTGATGAACAGCATCAGTTGTTGGAACAATTTCGTGAAAGAGCACACAACGAACATAGGCTGTTATCAAAGTATAATTTGATAATTATATGTATAATATATTGCTATGTTATGTAATAATAATCATAACTTGTGTTTTTTTTTTATAATTAGACTAGTGTGTAGAGGTGACGAAATAAGTAGAGTAACCAATAATATAGA
This sequence comes from Cyphomyrmex costatus, assembly GCF_001594065.2. Taxonomy (NCBI): domain Eukaryota; kingdom Metazoa; phylum Arthropoda; class Insecta; order Hymenoptera; family Formicidae; genus Cyphomyrmex; species Cyphomyrmex costatus. The sequence goes on along the minus strand of NW_017276477.1, from coordinate 371,917 downwards.
GACTCCACCAACAACTCCTGATGGCTTTAAAAATATCATGACTACTTCTGCAGCTAGTACAGTGAATCCAAAGTCTGATATAATATTCAATGATACAAAAGTATCTAGTAGCCCTAATGTTAAACACGAAACAACCACCAGACACTCCTATAAAAGTACCATTAATGTAAGTCACTTTTGTTGTATCAAAGTTTTTTCAATCATTATTTGATATACAGATCGAAAGTTTTTGTATTTATAACATTAATAAATAGTATTGAATATGGATAATAAACTTTACAGGATGAAAATTCGAAAAAAAAGGATACAATGTATATGTGTACCAAGGTAAATTTCGATACAGAAGTATTGTTTCATTTTGAAGGAATGGAGGATACAGACGCAGGCAGCCAACAGCTTGTATGCTCTTCGGAAGATACCGACGGATCTGATAACGATGGTACGATGTATTAATTTATCGTTAATATCTTGTATTTATTTAGGTCTAAATCTGTGTAATAATTAATATACTTAGCGATATAAGAATCTTATTAGATCGTATCATGTCAGAACACAACTAATAAGAAATAGGTATTAAAGGCCTATAACGGCTAAAACTGGATCTTTGATGCTTAAAACTGGGTCCACAACCTCGCTTTAAGAGGTTCTAAACCGGAAAGCATAATTGACCAATTACAGTCAATTATTTTTCTCGCATTCAACTATGATTGGTCAATTTCTTATGGCTTTACGACTTAGGGCCTCTTAAAGTAAGGTTGTGAACCTAGCCTAAGGGGATCCTAAAGACGATTAGTCGACTCGACGCAAAGATTGTTTCCGAGATTTCTCGAATGATGAGTGGGACGATTGCCCCTAAGTGGCATTATGAGATCCAGTCTGATTCGATTTAGTATGAATAGGTATGAATAGGTGTACTGGATACAATGTTCTCATAATCGTTAGTGTAGGGTTGAGATCGTTGAGAGGCGGCCGTACGTGTTACATCTGCAAAAGAGCGATCGTTAGTTTGATAAATATGAGCAAATTCAAGAAGGATGTCATGCAGATTTAAATCGTGATAGTGATGTTGAATACGAGGAGAGTAATTAGATTTAGTAAGAGAGAAAGCCTCAAATTGATTAAGAGGATTGGGAGGGGAAGAGGAGTTGAGGATCATGCCGAATTTAGAGCGAGCTTCAAAATATGAAACATTCTTGATGGCCGTATAGGCATAAATTTGTCTATGTCGCTCATACACCGGGCACTTATCTGAAGAGGGAAGATATTCCTCTTCACAATTACAGCACAAGGGGGGCATTTGTTGGTGAGGGCAACCCTGCGGCTTAGAATGTCTAGATTGTCCGCAACGAGCACATCGAAACTTTTATAGTCACCACTTATATGGCCCTATCAAAGACATGAAAAACACATAAGCACTCTAGAAAGATACGGGAAAACCGGAAAGCTGACATATAGATATGATATTAGTATATATATAATTTATATTGAATTATTTAAGCATCAAAGATCTAGTTTCGATCGTTATAAGCCTTTAATTCCTATTTAATATATTTAGATTTAAGCCAAAACGGAGAGATTCATATGCCGAGAGGTCAGCGAGATGGTCATTCTACATTAGCTAAATCGCTACCTGTCATTGTGCCTGTTTTTCCTTCTATCATTCATCATACAGTACAGGATCAAGACGATGATCAGGTACCATCTTACATAATTTTTATTAATTAGATTTTACTCGTTTTTTGCAATGCAAAGTATAAAGAAAAAACGGACTAAATCGAGTGGTAATAAGATTTTTTATAAAATAAATTTTATATTTTTATGTTGTATGAACATTGTAAATTAGAAATTGCTTTATAAAAAAATCTTATTATCGCTCGATTTACACCGTTTTTTCTTTGTACTTATGATTTTTAATGTTTGCAATATTGTACGAGGGCAAGTCACTAAGTTTTTAGAAAAACATAGTAAAACACATTTTTTTATCGATTAATTTTTATTCCTCAACATAGTCTCCTTTCAGCTCGATACACTTCATCCAACGATTCTCCAACTTTTTCAAGCTGTCCGAATATTTGTTCAACCCTTCAAAATAAGCCTCTATTTTGGCGATGAGCTGCTCTCTGGTGAATTTCTTTCCTTCGAACTATTTCTTCAGATTTGAAAACAGGAAACAGTCACAGGAGGCTAAATCTGGGGAATATTCTGGATGGGAAAGCAATTCGTAGCGGAATTCGTTGAATTTGGCCATCGGTGCCGGGCATGTGCGAACCTGTGAATTGTCTTGATGGAAGAGCACTTTCTTCTTCGCCAAATGGGGACGTTTTTTCTTTAAAATGTTGTTGAAACGATCCAATAAGGCTGCGTAGTAATCGTCATTGATCGTTTGGTTCGACGGAAGGTAAATCGATATGAATTATATCGCGTGCATCCCAAAAAACTGTGGCTATCACCTTTTTAGCCGACTTCACGATCTTCGCCTTTTTCGGAGCTGATTCACCCGGTGAAGTCCATTGTTTTGACTGTTCCTTCGTCTCGGGTATGAAGTAATGGATCCATGTTTCGTCCACAGTAATGAATCGACACAGAAATTCATCTGGATTACTTTGAAACATCTCCAAACATTTTTTTGAAATCGTCGCACTTATGGTCCACAGTGAACAAACGTGGCACCCATCTTGCTTTTTCATACCCAATTGTTCGTGCAAAATTGAAATCACTGTGCCAGATGATATGCCTGTGGCTTCAACAAACTCGCGCACTTTCACTCGTCGATCAGTCAAAACAATATCGTGGACTTTATCAATGATTTCTGGCGTAGCAGCCTCAATTGGACGTCCCGAACGATGTTCATCACATGTGGATGTATGAACACGTTTAAATTCATTCAGATGTGTTATGACAGATTTTCTGAGAACTTATTGACTTGTATTATATTTCTTATTGCCCTCGTATTATATTTCTGAATCTTTTTTTATTATTATATTTCATTGAAGTTTATTCTCTCTAAAAAAAATTGTATATAATTATAATTACAGTTGCCAACCGAGCCACACAACATTCGAGCTTCGATGAAAGCCTTAGCTAAAAGTGTCAATACTGATACGGTATTTGGTGATTTACCACGTCCCAGATTTTCTACTCAGATCTGATTTATCAAGTATGATAAGAGAAATTCAGTCATAATTTCTTAATTTTTTTATATTAAAAAATATATCGTAGTCTTTATTGTTTATCATTTGTCTTTTATACAAAAGTTACAAGAGGTTTACATATGTATACTTGGAATAAATATGGCTGGTTAGTAGCATATATATATATATATAGGTATATATATATATATACATCAACTAACTCAAGTTTGTTTTTTTTTCCTTAGGCGCTTGATTTATGAACCAGATTTACCAACATAAATTATAATGTGTTTAAGAACGCGGAGGGGGTATAAATATAATAGGCTTAAAGCTCATTAAATTTCTAGTATTAAAAAAAATATTAAAATCGGTTAAGAATTAGTGTCGGTCGATTTTTGTCCACAAAGAGTTTTTCCGCCCATTGTGTGCCGCTGCCGCGCTGTATTTACTTACCGTGTATACTTACTGTCTCTTTTCCTCTTACACGCCGTCATCTTCCCCCTTATGCAACTACATTTCGCATCTTTGTCCCACCAATTGTTTTATTTTATTTTATAAATTAAAGATTGCTTAATAATAATAATAAGATCGCGATGATACTGTCACACGCAAAGATATTTCTTATCCTATCGAATAAATTACTTGGAAGTGAATTATTGCCTATGCCTATTGTGTTTCCAGCTTAACCCTCGGTGGAAACATAGTCTATGGCAATAACCACAAGTGACAAAAGATGATGAGAGAAGAGGTCCAAGAAAACGCGCCAGAGCGTTTTGAATTAATTTTTAATATACTTTGTGATCAATTTAAATCATTTATTTTATAGAAATAATTTGATACAAAAAAAATGAGTCGATCGACACGAATGTAGCTTTCATATATTATATATGTAAATATATGTTTAAAATTATGTAATAATTTTTTATTTAATAGTTTTGTGTTACACAAATGTGATATTGTAATACAATTGCTATTAATTTTTAGCTGTATTGCTTTTATAGCCAGACTCAATGAATCTCTATTATTCTCCAGAAAAAAATTAACTTTTAATAAATTAACTTATGGTATTATTTTCGTTATTATGTATATTTATGGAATTTTTCGATACTGTCAGTGAGCAAGAGTAGCTTTATTCTTTGCTGCAAGCTCCATTTGCGCAACAGCTACGGTTTTCATGCCATCCTGTACAGCTGAAAGATTAGCTTTCCATGATACAAGTAAATCTCGTAGTTGCATCCACTGCGGACGACCAAATGTTCTATGCATTGTACTTGAAATTAATACTTTTCGACCAGCCTGATCCATGCGCGCTCTCACAAGTTTGGTTTTTAAAACTAGAACAATATTTATATTTCGTGAGAATATTATTACACGATCAAAACGTTTCGTATTTTTCTTAAAAGTCTGTTTCTTAACAAATTTGTTGAACACTTCGATAACTCAGTGAAAATATAATTTTACTAAGTCAGTACAGATTCATTTAATATATCCTGTCAAAAATCAGTTTCCACTAAATAAATAATAGTGAAAACTATGTTATATTTACTCAGGATGTTAAATGCTAGTTATTGTAAATAAAATAGTATACCATCAATTATGAAGCTTTCTACTTCAGATTCATCAATCTGCAATTCCTCTTGTATTGTATCAAAGGACATTTCTGGATTTGTCTCTGCAAGTTGCATAAAAGTCAATAGCCTCATCTTTTTCATGTTTTGTTCATGATTTAATCCTATAAAAAAAAAAGAGAAAAAAGTACACTTTAAATCTTATTTTATTGAAATAAATTTCAAGTTTATATTATCTACATATTCTACATTATGGGCTAGGTATATACCAAGTTGATGCTCTACGAATTCTCTATGATGTTGATAGAAATGTAAATAAGCTGGTAATTTATCTTGTACAAATACAAGAAGTAAATCATGTATCAATTCGCCTTCTAAAAATCTCACAGGTTTCAATGCCAAAAGCGGATCTAACAAAAATGTATTTGGATCTGCTAACGCAGCTAATATACAACGTTGTGCATCTTCCCTAGCCGCGGAAGCATTCTCTGCTGTATAAGTTCCCAACAATTCCACCATAACAGCTGCTGCTTGTTCTCTAAAAAGGATTATATAAATACTTTGTAAAATATATATTATATTTGAAACACAACTAACAAGAAAATGCCTTTAACAGTTAAGATGGATCTTGACATTAAAGGCATTTTCTTAGTGGTTGTGTTTCTCTCACATGTACGGTCCTATAAGATTTAATATTTAAATATTGTTTTATATTTGAAATCATTTTTATATTGTATAGAAAACAAGTGTATTAAAAGGAGCGCGCGCGCGAGAGAGAGAGGATGGAGAAAACATAAGGCATTACCCTTGTTTGCAGCTTAAAAGAACTTCGTGCAACAAACGCAGTAATTTTTGCATTTGTTCGTTTGATGGAGGAAAGGAGGCAAATTGTTGCTTTAATTGATCTATTCCACTATACACAGCTTTTACTTGATCAACATTGCGGGCTATTTGTACCAAGTGGTAATAAACATGGTATCTCATTGGAGAATCATCAGCAAGAGATTGGAATAAAAGCCACAAACTGCAAACATATACATTTGAGAAGATATATTTGTAAAAATTTGCATATTAGTAATATTAAATATCAAAATCTACTTTCTAATTGAAAATAGGATTATTTATTAATTTATATATGATCTGTTGTGCAGTAAAAAATAATATGCTACATATATAAATTTTATAAAAATTAACAATTTATTACGCTTTTAAGCACACCAATCCAAGCTTGTTTCCAGGTGCTTTTACAAGTTTTTCACAGAATGCTAGAATTAAATTTTCAGCACGTTCTGTAGGTATCTAAAATAGCACATTAGTGAAAATAAAAAGGAAAATTAATATTCTTTAACAATAAAAAATTATCAAAATGTTGAACTTACCAGAATCATGATAGAAACAATATCATTCAATACAGTTTCTATTTCACTTTCATTTCCTTCTTTGAAACATGCCTCGCATACCCCTATAATCTTATGCAAATCATCTTCTATACCTTTAGGAGATTTTTCTTCGCTGATTTCTGCACCAAGACCTTTAAAATATACTCTTAGCTCTTGCGCCTAAAAATATAACAACAATAATAAGAATAAATTAAAAAAAAAAAATGTACTTTTAATAATATTTTTATATTTAATTATTGTTATTTAGTTGCAGAATTATTAACCCTAGCTATACACACTGAGGTCTCGGGATCCCAGTGTAATTTGTCAGATCGAGATTTTTTTGCGTTTCTGAACTATTCTTTTTTTTTCAACCTATAGATCTCGAAGCTCCTTAATCCTATCAATTTTTATACATTATAGGCTTGTTCATTAATCAATTCTACATCAAATAAAACAAAATTAATTGAAATATCAGGAGACTTGTAGTGTCTATTATTAATCTTTTAAATTTAATAATAGGACATTATCTTATTTTTCATCAAAAAGATCAGTGCTTATTTTGGTTTGCTGTAAATTATCTTACTTAATTTTTAATTATAATACTATTTTACTGTTGTGACTTGGAATTTTTATTTATGGACATGTTACTTCTGTTTCTTTTATTTTTTACCAGGATTAATTATGCTTACGACACCAACATTGACTGAATTTTATATTAAATTGAGAATATTTTTACTTAATAAAGAATGTATGCAATAAATTGTTATTTTAATTTATATTTCATATTTAATGTAACATTAAAAATGTTACATGATTCAGAGTCAAAACGTTTGTATGATTGTTTAAATTAAATTGTTCCTTAATTTACTTGGCTCTTTGCCCTCTTTATATTTATACTGTTTTATACATATTGAGCCTTATTATTACTTTTATTTTAAATTTAAATTAACTAGTAACTTTTTGAATATATATTTTAACGAACATCACGGTAACAAATATAGATGGGATCCCAGAGACCCGAGTGTGTATATCTAAGGTGCAAAATACAAGTGTATACGGCTAAGGTTAATTATAGATTAATTTGTAAGAACTTCTTACTGTTCGAATGAAATTAAATGAGAAAAGGGCAAATAGGAGTCAAGCACGGTAATCGTTGCGCGAAATAAAATACAACTGTAACACAAACCTCTTTATTAAATTAAGGCGCTAATGTTTCAGCTTATTTTTTAACCCTCTTTAGAGACATAAATTACTATTATAAATACAATGCAAATATGAAGACTAATTTTATGGGTCTGTTTTTTGTTCCTGCACCTTCTGATCTGAACTAGTACACACGGTGCAATAAGTTGATGTGAAACAAATATACGTTTGTTTCATTTTAACTTATTGCACCTTATGCATTAAGTTCAGACAATGCAGGAACAAAAAACAGACCCTACAATAATCTTTATGTATAAATGAAAGAGATTTTTGTTACAGAATTATTAATATTACTATTCTTTTTATAATTATATTATAACACTTCTTTAAGGTAAATTCATTTCAATGAATTTATAACCTACAAATATCACATATGTCTCAAATATGTATGTATGCCACAAAAAAAATATTTCTACGGAAATTAACCGCGAATATTATTTAATTTTGCAAATTTACCTGATCGTCTAACGACAATTCCATGAAAATTGGCGGCACCTGCATTTTTATAAATGATACACGTTTTTACTGTGTAATAAAGTTTAATCAATGCAACTCAGACCAATTCAGCCCCGACCACGAACGCCACGAACTGAGTCGATACGGCCGGTATCAAAGAATTACCGCCACAGGCGGCGAGTCGCAAAAACAAATTATGGCCGACGAAGTCCCCACGTGGGAGCGAGACCGGTGGGGAATACAGGGGAATATTAAATGGAGAAATTGTTTAGACTTGAGGAATACAAGAAGCAAACGGATGAGTTTAGGATTAGGGTTCTTCCGAAACGCAAGGCTGAAATATGTAAAATTTACGTTATTTTTATACATGAATCTTTGTGCGTTACTTTTAATTGAAAGATGTCCTAGCGTTTTTTTGTATTTGTATTTTTCTTAATTGTAGGAAATAAACAAATATCATACGCGTCGGGCTGTTTGGCTCCGCGGCAAAACGTCGGCTTTGCAATCCGAACTACTTCTCGAGGCTCGGTTCGAGTCGCGTCGAGCGGTCCGACATAATATATTTGTTATTTCTAAGGACATTAATATATGTGATTTCTTGGAAAAACAATTTAAAATTATGTGTTATTTTTTAGATCTAAGCAATAATTTTTTGAACTATAAAAATTTAAAACTGACCAATTATAGATTACGGTTAAACGGAAATTTATTTGTGAATCGCACGTCAATAATGTTAAGCGTAAGTCAAACGTAAAAGTTCAACTCAGTTTTTGACGTTGCTTCTAGCTCGGGAATCCAAATATCGATCAGTCTTTTATTTGTGAATCGCACGTCAATAATGTTAAGCGTAAGTCAAACGTAAAAGTTCAACTCAGTTGAGCTTTGGCGTTTTTGACGTTGCTTCTAGCTCGGGAATCCAAATATCGATCAGTTTTGACGCCAGAAATGGGCGTCGAGCGTCAGCATGAAAATGTACCTTAATGCATGACGCATAAGAGAATCAACCAATCAAAATGCTTCTCTTTCGCGAAGTGAGAGGAAAAGAAGGATTATGATTTGTTGTGCTGCGGCCATGAGACTGGCCACGATAATCCGGCTACACCGGCATCTCTGGTTATGAATCACTCAAATTTAAGAAGAAGAAGGAAGAAATTTATGCAGTTATGTAAGTTGTGTGAATTAACCTTGTGCGTTCAGAGTTGCGATGAATATCTTTTTTCTACCAGATTATTTTGTTTTATGAAAAAACGCGTCGGAATCGAGTATAATTCCATTGATTTTTGAGATGCGGGATCTATTCTGTGTACATTCCCGTTTATTATGCCGATTATTATAAGGTTAGGCTGAGTTAAACGAGCCATGTGCCATTCCGTATGAATGAGTTTAATGCTTGCACTTGACACCGGCGTTTTCTCAAAATGACACAAGTCGCGCAGGAAGATAACGAATTGAAGAGATTGCTCAATAATCCAGCTAAAAATGCAAGCGAAGATGGATCCATGGCACCACCGTTATCGGTAGGTTATTAAATACGTTCACCTAGATTTTATGTACATTTTCTAAAATAATGTAAACTTTATTCGTAGACCAATGTGCCGAGACCAAGTACATCACAAAATGCCAATCCACAATCGATGATGATTCCGATAAAGCCAATTAATAGCACGAAAGAAGTTGTGGAGCCTTGTTTACAGTAGGTCTTCAGTCATGTAATCGTTTGTGTTGCATAGAAATATCTGCTTACTGTTGCGTTATTGAGGCCCAGTTGCACCAACACTTCTTGATTTTAAGCGAAACTTAAAACTCTATTTATCTCGTTTTATAGCTGAAAGGGAGACAGAGACAGTTTTAAGTTTCGCTTAAAATCGAAATCACGTTGGTGCAATCAGGCCTAAGCCCATTCTATAATGGACAGTAGCAGTAGTGGATTATGGAATAGGCGTAGAAATCGACCGATGATAGTTAATTATCCTCTTCACATTCGACTATGATTTGTTAGTTTCTACGCTTATTCCTTAATTCACTACTACTACTATCCATTGTAGAATGGACTTTTAGATGTGTGTAGGGTGTAAGATCTTTCAGTATCAGTATAGTGTGTGCATTATTTTTTCAGAAATGTAGTTTCTACAGTTAACTTGCAAACGGAATTAAAGCTCATGTACATTAATGTGAGAACTAGGAATTCTGAATACAATCCAGCGAGGTTTACTGGATTGATAATGAGAATACAGAATCCTAGAGCAACAGCGCTGATCTTTCGCTCTGGTAAATTAGTATGTACTGGAGCGAGAAGCGAGGAAGATTCGTTTTTAGCAGCAAAGAAATTTGCCAGGATAATCCAGAAACTTGGATTCCCTGTAAGCAACATCTCATGTTTGCAGATCTCGAGAAAGTTTTTACTTAATGTACTTAGTGTTTTTATATTTTTTTCTAGGTTAAGTTTTCCAGTTTTAAAATACAGAATATAGTTGCAACGTGTGATTTGAAATTCCCAATTAAGTTGGAGAATTTAAATCACATGCATGGACAGTTTTCTAGTTACGAACCAGAGTTATATCCTGGTCTGACATATAGAATGGTAGTACCTAGAGTTGTATTGTTAATATTTGTAAATGGTAAAGTTGTATTAACAGGTATGTTTTAATATTGTAAAACATAAGATTTTTGCAGATATTACAGCAAGCAGACAGTTAAATAATTATTAAATATGTTTATTTGATATAACTTTTAGGAGCCAAAAATAGGATTGAACTACAAGATGCATTAAATAATATATATCCGATATTAAAGAGTTTTAGAAAGCAATGATATTATTTACTTACAAAATAAATGTCAAATAAAATGACAAGGCATGTAAATTGTAAAAATTGAATGTATAATAGTTCTTCTATGATAACTGATTTTAGTTTTCTACAAAATGAGAAAAGGTTTATCTTGTATTTTTATATAAATCTTTATAATGCATAATTGATGACATAATTGCAGTATTATTAATATTTTATATGTTAATTTATAATTTTCTGACTTTATATTAATGTATACTGTATGTAATTTACCATTATAACTATATTAAAGAATAAAATACCTTAATTAGTTTATAAATTTTTGTATAGCATATAGTCATTGTATATTTTTCTTTGTATCTTTTATCTCTCTCACACACACACACACACACACACACACACACACACACACACACACACACACACATGCATGCATAAATTAAAAACTAATTTACATGATACTGTACCTTAATGATAATTAGTACAATTAAATGGTTATGATTAAAAACAACATAAGCTTTTATTTACTGTTAAAGTATATATTTCAGAGATTTTGTATAATGAAAATAAATATTTTCTGATATACTATATATTAAAATAAAATATAATTGACAAACAATTATATACGTAGTGTATACAATTTATATAATATTTTACTGTATCAGAATTACTATAAATATACATACATTGACATCTATGATAGATTTCTCTTTAATTTTATGAAAAATTGAAACATCTGGATATGTAAAGTTTAATGGATGTTCAATCGCTTTCGAAAATACAAAGAGTGTTTTCTAAATATTGCAAAATACAGACTTTTGCAAATCTTACAAAATACTCATATTATACATTTTCGTAAGTTAAAGGGATATTAACATGTTTACAATATTGTTTTTATAAACTGAATAATCGCAACTTTTATAGACACTATAATATTAATTAAAACGTACAGGTATATATAATAATTATACGTATCTGGCAAGATCAATGAAAAAAAAGATACTTTAATATACACGCTGATAAACAGCCGTGGTCCATTTAAGAACTTTGTCCGTGCATCATCAGATTTGGAAACGTTACGACGTTTCTCAATACTTGACGCTTTAACGCTGCGTAAATGCGTGTTTTATTTATTATTATTATTATTATTAGGCGAAGCCTAATTATACATCTATAATAATAATATCTGAAGCTAAAGTCCTTTTCTCGATCGATTTAAACTTTGAATCAATGAAGTTTGTATTATATGTACTCTCATGTTTATGTTCTAATTTTTTCTCAAGTTTCGTTTCTGCAGTCTTTAATTGATCACGTGTATACCTTTCTTTGCAGCTATGGGCAATTTTTCTCCTTGAAAGAACGGATTTTCTTCCTGAAAGAGAATAAATACTTTTAATTTCATTATTTCATACCATTTAATTTTATTTATAAATTCAAAAGTGCTCCTTTCCTTTGACAGAAGGATAAAATATAAATTAATTCTTGTAATTTTGATTGTTTAATATACGATAACTGTATATTTCAATTACCTGAAACTGTTCGATAATTTGACTGATATCGGAACTCGAAATATGCATATTCGACAAACTGTTACTGTTTCCAGAATCGTTGGAGCACTCTAACATATGTTCTGTATCGCACATACAATCCTGAGCGCTTTGATAGTCGCGGCTAAACGCCGCTGTGTTTTCGAAATTGGTGAGGCAATTACTTTCACCTGTAAAAGTATAGGAATAAATTTTAAATCATACGTCAGATATATGAAATTATTGTCTTCCAAATTAAAAAAGATATTTGATGATTAAAAATTTAAAAAAATGTACTCTTCACATATTTTCACCGTATAAGTAGGATAGAGCAAGGGAAAAAAAAAACACTTGAGAAAATCGGAAGTATAGAGTAAAGTAAATTTTATGATTGAAAAAAAAAAAATGTTTTTGCAACGACTTTTCTATTGTTTCTTCATTAAATTATACGGTTGAATTTTATTTACACACTCGAGTATCCAACTGGACAAGGATTCGGAGGAGTGCAGTAAGCCGGTAAAGGATTTTCCGCCTTCTCGTCTTTGAGTCCTTTCAGATTAAATTGAATGCTATGTCTATTGTAGCCCTTGTCGTTATTATTTTTATTATTGTCGAACCGTTGATGACCCCAGAGCGTACTGTGCTGCAGATACTCCTGATCTCGTATACTTGGATTCGGGTTCAAAGTGTCGATACTGTCATAATCGGCAGGCAATTCCATGGGCAATTCTTTGGCCTTCTCCTCCTGATATTCCAAGTACGAATCGGGCGCATTCACAAATTCATTTCCTACTTGATCGATCAATTCTTGAAGAAAGTTCTCGGTCCACAAATCCTCCTCCTGGGTACATCCAAATAGTGGATTACACGCTCTTTTAACATCCTACGAAAAACGGATGAGTTAAAAAGAATAAATAGGAATTTACTTTGCGATGTTACATACATCTTCGGAATCAATGATTCGGATTGTCTCTGAAATTACTGAATTTTTTCCTAATATTTATCTTTTTCCATTCATATTTGTTTATTTCAATTTCTACGAGGAATACACATTATAAATCGAAAAAAATTAATTGTTTTTTTTTTTTTTTGCTGACATGATTCTTGTGGTGTCTATGAACTAGGATTTGAAGGAGAGAAAATGAATTTTCAAAAACTTGTGAATCAATTTCTGAATTTGAAGATTAAATATTCTATTTTGCAGAAGGAAATTCCTTTCAATTCATTTTATTTCATCTACTTTTTACACTTGTATGAAGTTGTTGATATTTTCATAGTTACCTTCATTAAAGGCAAGTAAATATTCGACCGTGCCGCAACAGCAATCAACAGGAGCAAAATGCAGTAGAGCATGATAATCAATGCGTGCATCTGTGGAATAGTACAAAAGTTTCTTCTCTTACAATTTGTCATTTATTTTTTCACTACAATATTCCGATAAGCAAAATATTAGCAATTTGCCTATAGTAGATTTAAGCGAAATAATGCGGCAGATTGGCTTTAGCTACGTCCAGATTAAGATCTTATTCTACCAACAGAATCTGCCGACATAATTTTATCGCAAATTGGCTTTAGAAACCAAGCAGAATTTCCCACTTCGTAATTATGTATTATTTAAATATAATATGTGTTCTGTATTTAAATAATTACTGATGAATTGATAAATTTTAATCAATTTTTGCTGATAAATTCTATCTTATTGTGCTATTTCTAGCACATTTCTGTTTGGCACTCTGCTGACAAAATTTATATATAACAAACACTGAACAAAATCAATTTTTGATAGATTTGTCTATATACCGATTATAATTTGATATTTCTCTAATAAATTTTTTAACATCTTGTATAAAGAAAGAGTTATATCTACTAATACATCAACAAATAAGATGAAAATATTCATAAGGACTCTTAATATAACAATAATCAACATAAATTAAAAGGGCGAAGTAAGAGTCAGAAACTTTGTTAACCTGCGAATTATCAAATTTTTCAACAACAATATTATATTTTGACTATCTATAATAATTTTATCTACGAAAGAAACTATTTTGAAGTCTGAAGAGGACTCAATCGAAGAGTCGAAACTTGTTACGTGCATCATGTTTTTAATTTTAAGTAATTTTTGTATATTCTCTATTGTGTTTTAGATTTAGAATTAAATATGTTGATATTTCAATATTATTTTAAATGTAATTTTTACTTCTGACTCTTACTTCGCCCTTTTAATTTATGTTGATTACTAATACATCAATAATTACAGTTAGGAAGAGCTATATTGCTAATTATTGTTATATATTATTATAACAATAATTAAAATAACATAGCTTTTTTAAATAAATTAAACAAATTCTCATCCAAATTTTCATAATTTAGATTTTCTTAGAGCACCTTTGCGAATCGTTTAATTATGTCTTAAAAAGCGGCGAAATATTTCAATTTTTACGACGAGCCTATAACGTATACATTTTCATAATTTAGATTTTCTTAGAGCACTTCAGCGAATCTCTTTTACCCAATCAGCGTACCATATTTAAAAAATATTTTTAAAAAATTTATTTAATGTAAAATAGTTGTAAAAACATTGAATAAACATTAAAAAACATATTTCTTAAATATGGCATGCTAATTGGGTAACTGTGTCTTAAAAAGCTGCGAAATATTTCAATGTTTGCAACGAGCCTATAACATTGTAACTTACCATAATCAGCGACAAATGGTACACTGCGAAGAAAACCGACAATGCAGCCCGGATATCCTCGTGAAGAGAGATGTCACACACTAGTTTTCGCTACACACGCTTTTTCTCTCTCCTCGTCGTCGTCATCGATGGCCGTGATCGCCCTCGCCGTCGCAACGAGCGCCGTTCACGGTCTCGGCGAGTACCAGAGTATTGATTTATACTTTTTTCCATTATTTCACCCTTTATGATCCTGTCTCGACAACGTGCCCGTTCGCCCACCATCCTCCCTGTTCAACCCACATTCGTGAAATCGAGCCACTATTAAAGGTCATTTGACGGGGCTGCCGTGACCAATACAGTTGAAAAATAGGAGAATCTTCTCGATAAATAGATAAATGTAGAAAAAACACTGATGAATTAAGACTTTCAATGTTTATTAAAATCAATCATAATACAATCTCTTGAAAATCTGTGTAATCATTTCAAAATATTTCAATTGACATCGTTCAATTAAACTATAAATCTCAAAGATAAAAAGAAGTATAAATACCATTCAATGTGCTATTTGCATTGACTGTATATTCTTGTTCTCATCACTTTCTCTTATCAATAAATATTCAATACCTATTGTAGTATTATTTAAATTTGCATGCATTTTAAAACGCGTTTAATCTCATGATTTTATACAATAATCTTCGTACCAATTATATATATATAATTACCTAATATATATATATATATATAACGGTTGTATGCTTATCTAAATTGCATTCATAAGCAACGGTTGTCTGCAAATGTGATTTGTGTGCAGGACACATCGTTGAATAATGATATTGAAAAACCAACTCGTCTCTCAAAGTCCTGTCGAGAAATTATAAAGTATATTCTAAAGCACGAGGTCGTTTTATTTCGCAAACACGAAGCTCAAGAGTTAACATTACGAAAATGTAATTTCTTTTCGTAATACCTTCTAAGAATTAAAGTGAATCATTTTATTTCCCTGGCTATATTACGTTTTCATATACCATATAGGTATATATATTATTCATTACAATTTGTTACGCAAAGTAAAAAATATTTTCTTAATGTATGTTGTTATACTAAAATTTATTTTAAAAAAATATGAAAATTGGAAATATAAATATTTCTACATTTTTCAAAACTACTTTTTTACCTACAATCTATCGTTCTGTGACGTAAAAGTAATCCGCGAGATGCGCATAAAATCGACGGAAATAAAAATTCCAAATTTGATAAAAGCTTGATGAAGTAGCATAGTGATGATTGTTTGTCAAGCCGGCACTTTCATTAAGCGTGCCGGTTACAGGAGGGTTAAAATAGAAAGTGTAGCGGCGTAGGGATGAAAGATCAAAAGATTGTTCCCCCTTGTTATGAACGTATATATAAACCGTCCATTAGTTGTTGTCCTGCATTACGTTTCACCAACTCAATTTACAAAATCAAATTCTCATTTCGCCTTCACCTCACCACGCCAAGTTTGATTATGTTTATCACGTTAATGACTTATAGCATTTTTAAATTGTTTCTTGTAATATTATTTAAATAATGTCAATTATTTTTAATAAAATGTGTAATTAACTGTAAAAGGATATATTTTTTGAAACGAGAAAAAATATATAAAATCAATATTTTATCTATTTATATTGATTAAAAATTTTTTCTTTACATAAAAATATCTGAAAGATAGAAAGTTTAAATAACTTTTAATCTGCTAATGTAAAAAGCATTTTTGCATTCTCTATTATATATTTATTTAATAATTGAAAACAAAATTTTTTTCAATTGTTTTCTGAAAAAAATTTTAACAGTTCAATTTTTTCATTGTAACGATTTCTTGGAGTTTATATAAAGTATTATTTCGAAGCGGTGAACAAATATATCGCAACGATTTATTCGATATGTCCTAAGGGAAGGAGTATTAGAACATTCTTGAAGCTCGTAGTGATTTTCCAGCGCAGCATCCATATCTGGCTTGTCTTATAATTCCCCGTTCGAAAAGTCCTCGAGTCTTAGTCGGCTTCCGATACCAAAGATTCCTTTGCGCGTATAAAACTGGATTACGTTCACATTAAACGGCATTCGACATAAACCAGAGAATGCTCCGACATCCATTGTCAAACGAGTTGCATCTATTTCTTGTTATGTATGATATAACGCTGATCTATACTTATTACAAAATTAATAATTGAGAGGAAGTAGAATAATGTCAAACGACTAAATATGTTTATTGTTGGCATGAAATTTTGTGCTTATGATCGATCAATGATGGAGCCTGTTATTCCCATATCCGATACGCTTTTTGATATTCTTTCGTTACAGAGATATTGTGTACGCACGACGTTTTTAGATTTCCAGATATATTGCATTATTTACCATAGGATAAAAATGTTACTTGCAATAACGCAGCGATCAAGGGGTAAAGCCACTCCAAAATTTTCAAAAATTATTCTTTTTGCTTAAATGATGCTTTAAGGTTTTAGAAATAAGGTCTTACAGCAAAGAAAAATTCCTAAGTGTCATTTTTAGAAGTTTAAAGCGTCGTACTTTTTTACGATTTGCAGTTTTTGCGAAGGGGTCTTTTTAAAGATAATAAAGGAATTAGTTACGTGCTACTCGATCATCTCTAAAATTGGCTAAGAAGGATCAGGAAGAAAAGAACATCAACGAGGAAGGCCTATTGTATATGATGCAGGCATCGCAGATTAAAGGTAAACATTTCTGTCGCCGATTGTTACATAAAACTTTAAATACATTTTTCTCGAAATCACTTTCTTCAAACTGGTCGGAAACATAACTCCTATCAAATCTTGACCGATTTACTTGAAATTTTAACTGTAGCTTCAATATTGCATTCTCTAGAAAAACACGTACGGATTTTTTTTTACGTTGCATACTTTTTTTTATCTAAACAATTTTTCATCTATTATTTACCTTATATATAAATTCAACATTTACTTTAAATTCGTACCATTTTTTTCCAAAAATGGTATATTATAAACTATAATTTCCGTTATGTCTTTCTGTAGCTTTTGGAATTTAGATTTAAAAAATTTTGGTTCTAGGTTAAAAATTGCCGAAGTTACCGTTCCGGCCGCAGAGCATTGTCCATGAGAAGATGATACCATTGCAGAGCTGTAGCGCCTCTAACAAAATCACTATAAAGAAAATATTTTTTTACACTTCTCAATGTAAGTACAACAAAGACCTAAAATACATTTTTTTTATTTCTTTCATTACATTCTCGAAAAAAATTCATAAAGTTAGGTTTATTTTTCGTGCTCTAGAGTGGCTTTATCCCTCTTGAGTGAGAGTAGCCAGTATCACATGAATTTGTTATTGTTATATTAGCACTAATTTTTAAAATCGCACAATTGATAATATTTTATTAATTAGTGTGATTTGGTTGAAAAAGATGCGTAAGATGAATCATTGCTGCTTTGAGAAATGAATTCAGAGAAATTACAATCATAACAAATATTTATTACGTTGTTAATTGTTGATGGATTCATATTTTATTTAATGAAGCTGATATGCGGATGTATTTTTAAACGACTAATTGTTTATAATTACATAAATTGTTGGTCATATATTAAGAACCGTACAAAAAATACTATTTTTATATAGGTAAATAAATAAATGAAATGAGTGAAAATCAGATAGATATGTGAATATTAATAATTAAATATCATATTAATAATTAAGTGCTGCTAATAAAATTGAGTACACCAAATCTTGCCGAACGGAAAGGACAAACGTTCCGGGATATCTCACGCAGGGATTTTTCTCCGTCGGTGGTAGAGGCGGTATGCTGCGTGCGTAGTCAGCGTGGAGCATGGAGCTGTTACTCTCACAATCAGTATCTCGGTGCGGCGCAGCGCGGCGCGGCGTCACAAGTATTGATCCCCGTGGAGAGCCACTACGTGAATGGGTTACGGCTGTCTCGTACTATTCCACTGAATTTCGTAGAATTCTCTCTTCGTCACCCACGTTCACCATCTCCCCGTGATCTCGATTTCCCTCTTAGCCGAAAACCTTTTGTATTTCACTGCTCTCGTCACGGTATATGAAATCCACCCCCGTGTTACGTTGCTACGGTTATCACGCATGACACCATACAGATACTGCACTTATTTGTCGTACATATAGTACTATAGATATTGGTTTCAGCTTGCGTGCGAAAGTACAAATAATTTTTTTATTTTACGTGACGAAAAGAGTAATATCGAAGAGTAATATAGGCATATTTTGGCGAAGAATACGATTCTGCTTGTTTGAAAAGATTTCTTTTCTGAGAATTTTTCTTGTCAAAAAAAGCGCGTTCATACGTCAAAATATATAATTAATTTTATAAATGTTACACAAAAAGGAAGAAAGATTTTATAACTTCTTATAGAGAATATAGAAATTTTATGCTTCTTTATGCTGGAAAAAATTTCAACTTTCCAATAACGTTTTTATATCAAAATCAGACTCTCTAACTATTTTAGAGAGTTATAATTTATCTGTTACATTTCAATTAATCAATAAATTAATTTTTACACAATTTTTCTTGCTCTTTATGTATAATATGTCTGAAGGTTTTACATGTATCGTTTTTAATACATATTTAGTGGGTTCTATACATTTTGGCGCGCAGTGGCAATGGAGATACTAAAGTTAAGTAGTTTGAATGAAAGTAGTGCACGATAAATTGTCTTACATAATATTGCGTTGCCTGCAGTACTATACATATAGTGTCAGCATAATTGCGCATTTACCATATAAGCTGACATCATTATGTAGTAATAAATACGAAATACCTTGCTTATTACGCAAAAACCAAGTCATATTTTGATGGATACAAAGTGTGAAGGTAGGAAAAACAAACCGATTCAATTTTTAATTGTATCCATCTTCAAGAAGAAGAATAACGTTGACTGTGTATTTCTAGGTTGCAAAATATCAATCGAAATGTTTATTCGAAGAATAATATATGGATTGTTTGAGAATCGCGCATAAAATTGTTATACACTTTCTAAATATATTTGAATTGTATTATCTCTTTTTTTCTAATTAATTTTATCATGACAAAGGATCAATTGTTCACGATTAGAAATGAGCAGGCAATACCGGTAATAAAAGACACGTTATCCATATTCGTTATTTTCTAAATTATTTAATTTAATGTTTACTAAATAATAAATAAATAAAGTACAATTTTATCTGTACATAAAATTGTAAAAAATTATTTTCTGTTACATACATGTATTACGATTTATTATTTAAAAAAATATAGTTGGCTTCTTCATAACGTCTAGTCTATATTTTAGATAAATCCATGCGATTGTGCGAGCCAAGGCGATACAGTATTCAATTTAAAGAAATATAGTCCCTATTTCGACAAGATTCGAGCACTTTTTGTGCCTAGTCTGACATATAGATTCCAGTCCTTATTGGAGCATTTCGTGTATAATACAAATTCTCGATGGGCTAAGCAGTTTCCATGTTTCAAGAAATTCGTCGATATAATAATTATGTGGAAAGATCCTTTGAACAGAGTCGTTGAATGTGATATCAGCACGGTGGAAGAAATTATGAAAAATACCATCAAACGCATAATAAAGGATGATCTGATCGTCTGTTTTCTGGACACTGTCATTTTACACCATAGATTGAAAAAAGTTTGCGAGGAATTAAACATGTTAGGCATCAAAAACAATATTTTAAAAAACTTGAATGTATGGAAGTTTGTCAACGAGCAAGACTATTTAAATCGCAATTGCTTCATGTATGTTATGTAATAAAGAAAATATTTTTTTTACTAAAAATTAAAAATGGAATATTTCAAGTATATCAACGGTTGAATGAAATTTATCAAATTAACATGTCTTAACTTATATATAAATAAAAGATCATTCCTTTATTAATGTTTATCGAAGATGCTTTATTTATCGATTATCACATAAAATTACACCAAATTTTATATTTACTAGGAATTTCAATACTATTTCAATGGACCGTAACATGAATTTAAATACGATACCTTGCAATACAAAACGATCAATCAAGTGTAAAAAAACTGTCAAACCAAAAAACGTTTATGACAGAAGTACCGAACACATCCAACCAACGACATCAACATATCAAAAACATCGAGTACTTGTTTTAAATCAAAAAGATTTTCTCAAACAAAAAGAAGATAATTTCAATTATGATTCTACTTGCGTTGCAACTGGATCAACTACTAGGCATAATGCTTATAGTACTGATAAAATTCATAAATCTTTTAATGAGAAATCATGCAATACCGAATCGAAGAAGATACGAAATAATTTGAAATTAAAAATAATTATTTATAAAATACAAATAGAAAATTATTATGAATATTCGACGTTTTCGAGCGTTAATGTCACTCGCTTACCTTTGCCTTGTAAACGGAATAATTTAATTAGGCGTATTTTTGAAGCTGATCCATCTATAATCGAATCTTGTTTGATAGTGATGAAGCAAAAGTTTGAAAATAGCATGTACAATGTTTGCTCGTGTCTCAATAGTGTTATAGAAAAATTAAATATCGAGCTGACAAAAAAGTTATGCCTTAACTGCGAAATATATTCTGGATACATCAGTTTCAAGTTAAAAGCTCCCAATATCAAGAAATACCTTTTCGTTGCGAGAGTACCAATTTGTCGGAATATCTATAAATGTATGGTTGAAGAAAATTTCTCTATTTTGTCTTCAAGCACTGAAGTTGACGAATTAAAATGTTTGAAATATAATGGTACGAATTTGAATGATGCACATATCCATGCATACCAAAAAGCTGAAAAGCTTAACGCACGCTGTTCACAATCGAATGAATCAGATCGAAGTTTTATAAAAAACACAGTAACAGACATAGCGCAAAACAAAACAGAAAATAGTGAGAATGTTCCAAGATATATTCAAAATCTTGTAAACTCCCCTTGTGATGATCTTTGCAGAGATAATGTCGGAGATGTGCACAACATGACGTCATGCGTTGACAATTCTGTTGAAAGAAATCGAGAATACTGCACAATTTTGAATTCGATAAGTATCAATTATAACGACGATGTAAAAACGTGCAGAAAAGAGATTCTTGAATCGAATAATTTAATTACAGGGAATAATATATCCACGCAATTAGTAAATGATAAAAATCACACGTGTTCATCATACAAAAACTTTATAGAAACAAACAACGAAATTGAAGATATTTTTAGTAACAAAGACTTGGACAGTTTCTCGCAGACTACAGACACCAACGACTGTTTCTCTAATAAAATATCAAATTTAGAAATTTCTATAAATAATAATAATGAATGCGGTATTAGATTATTCGCACAAGATTCTGAGTATGATAATGCAAATTGTACATGTATATCATACGAAAATTTTATCGAAACAAACGATAAAATTAAAGATACTTTTAGTAAAATAGAGACAAACAAAGATTTGGACCATTTTTCGCAAGTTACTAACGAACACGACTGTTCGTCGAATAAAAAATCGAATTTGGAAAACGAAGTTGGTACAAATACTAATAGATGTAGTATTACATCATTCACAAAAAATTCAGAGTATGATAAACAATTAGTAGAATTAAACTATAATCGTTTCTCAAACAATAAAGTTGATACGCAAGAAAATGATAGCTTATTAAATTCAGCAAAACTAGAAATTGAATGTAACTCATATTGTTCTTGTCAATATGATGATTTTACAGACACAGTCATTGATAATATTTTAAGAAAAAATATTTGTGCTTTTGAAATATCTCAAAATAATTTTGATGCACTAACAGCTCGAAGTATGGATTATTCAACGGTGTCATACAGAAGCAACAATTCGTTAACAATTTCAATTCAAATGTCTAGATCAAAGATACTGTCAAAAGAAATCAATATAGACACATATTATCCACGAACAGTTTGGTTGACATCTGAAAATACATCTATCAAGGAAACAAGTGATAGATGCAACGAAATAGCAAGTCTTTCTACGCATACTTTAATTGTTTCCAAGGAAAGAAATCACATTTTTTCTGATATAAGTAAAGAAATGTTAGATGTAACAGATGAAACGAAAAATTCTGACGTTATATCGTCGGAAAGATTTTCTGTGTTGAAAGGAAGATTTCGATCCAATGGATATTCAAGAAGTTCCGACATCTCAACAGGAGAATATCTACGTTCGAAAAATTACTCGACATCTAACGCATCGCTATATTGTCGTTCGTTTGCGACAAGTGAATTTGCGAAAAGCGACAGGCGAGATAAATTCCAAAAATCAATGCTTCGTGGATGCAGATGCATGAGATCAGCGAACGGTATTCATGACATAACTTCAACAATAATCGAACACAGAACAGCATCTCGGAGATATCCAAAAAATCATTCAGCGGAAATACGACCGCAAATGGTACTCGCGATAACAAAGTTTCGCAATTCTTTCAACAAAATAAAACGTCTGATTCGTGAAAAATTGAGAAGAATATTGTTTAACAATAAAATAAATAATAATAGTAAAATGACTAAAACATTTTGGAAAACTGAAGAATCGAAAACTGAAGATACTAGAAAGAAAAAGACAAATAACAAATGTGTAGTAAAGGTTATAATTCTGAATAGCAATATTTTATTAACATATAAAATTAAAATTTGATTGTGTTTCTATATCAATGTTTGAGTGTAATATTTTTTAATTGTTTCTGGCTTTATTAAATTAAAAATCTATAGGTATAATTTTCAAAGTGAGACTTTCTTAAATTTATTTATTTTTTGTAGAATTACAGCATAACTTCGTGTTCAACTTATGATTGTTGCAAGCGAAGCTATCCCACGTCGTCTTGTGAATCTTCAAATGTGATTCTATTAATCCATAAGACAAAGGAAAAGAAAAATCTAAAGAGAACATAAACTTTTATGATCACAGATTGGAAAATGATAACAATGAGGCCTTATTAAACTTCCATTCGATTAAACCTTTTTTGTCTTATGATTTACTAACTTCTATAAGATATAGAAAAACAAAAATTAAATAAAAATAATCGAATACGATATGATGAGAAGAAAAAATTTAGGAAAAATATTAACTACATATCAGAAGCTGTCATCGATACGATTTGAAAAATTGGGAAACAAGTATAACAATTTCTTCGCAATCGACCAAAGCATTTCTTACAGAAAATGATTTAAAATATATATTTTGGACACATCACATATAAACAGCAAGATAAGACATGTAATAATAAGCGGATCTGTAAGCAAATGCATAATCAAAATCATCGTAAAAATAAGCAAATGCGGTATGAATATAATCAATGCAGGACCAGAAACAAATATCAAGATTAAATATTTTAACGTCAATAGCAATGAATCGTTTCAAACATTATTACTACGTACTTGGAAAAAAATTCTAGAAATACACATGAACTTTACGATATATTGGAACTAAACAGTGTAAAGAGATTTGCATGTTAATGTTCAAGAAAGAATAGATAAATATTTCAAAAAGATATGTTCGATTTTTCCAATGATAGTTCACGATCCAATGCTAATCTACGCAAAAGATATGCCTTCGCGATGTTAATCGATGCCTGCAATGATTATATGGACGATCTTGATTTAGATTTCAAGTTAAGATTATTGCGATATGTAGAATTGCAAAAGCATTAAACGTTCGTTCATAAAGACATTACAACCGGACGACACTTATGAAATTAGCACGGTATCGATTTCTAGTAGCGATTTGTGAAAAAAGTTTGATGTATTATATTATTATGTTTTTTTATATCTTATTTATTTGTTTTATATCGATATCGCAAAACATTACAAACTAATAGCGTTAATATATCACATAATAACATTTTTAATGTTAATAGTTTTTTAACCGTAATAATATTCTTCAAGTTATTGGAATTTTCTTCATTTAATGTCCTCTTCCATAAATTTATTTTTATATAAATTAAAAATTATGATAGCACTTGAGAGATACCAAATGTATTAAATGTATTAGTGTATAAACTAAAACAAAAGTATTGTGTAACGATTACGAAATATAAAAAATTGTCTAATGTCACTACGTGGCAAATTTATTCTATATATAACTTATATATGAAATATGGCAATGAGATGGCGAGAGATATATTGCTTATTATTTTAAATAAAAATGTTTTATGTTATTATTTTGTAGATTTTAGGAAAAATTAATTAAAATCAGACTATATTGAAAATTCTCTCTCCCTCCCTCCTCCTTCCCACACCCACACATATACACACACACACTCATTGTCAGATATTGTAAAGAGAAATCAACGTGAAAATCAATGTTCTTGTGAAAGAATTAAAAAATTTTTTACTTGGTAAAATCACCACAAAGCGATAAGCTTGCCGACAAATCACATCCCTTTTATGGAAAGTACTCTCACAGGCGTTCGTTGGTATGTCAGAATGATAGTGAAATCCAAGTTATTTAGGGCGTCCGACTTCGAAGGGAAGATAAAGTGTACCCCAACCATTGAGAAGCAGCATCCATTCCTCGGAGCAGATCGATATTTCCTGGCAACCACCGGAAGGGTCTCTACCCTCGATTGCTCTGTTTGTAACAATGCACGTTGGCTACCGAATCTGAAGGATTTTCAAAATATATTTATTTCTTAATTGTTAACAAATTATCATAAAAAAATTTAATTAAAAGTAATTGAAATCTTAGATGTTGCGAAATGTATCTTCATGTCTGTTTATACTGATAAAATTTTTGTCGTTTACCTCAATCAGACATGATATGATCATCAACTTTAACAAAGAAATCGTATTACTATTTTTAATTTTTAAGTTTTATTTGCAATTTTAGATAATATAATGAATTAAATAGATAAGGAATATGTCGCACAAAAACTCCAATTTTATTATATAACAAAATTGGAGTTTTTGTGTAATATTTAATTAATAACAAAATCTCTTTTCATCCTCGAGCGTTTATAATTCAAAAATTTAACGATAAAGGTCTATACTAATTAAAATTAAAATAATAAACTTTCAGAATGTTAGTTTTAATACGGTCAAATTAAAAGAAAACATCTTTTTATATAATTTTCTAGACTTTAAAAAAATTATAAACATGTGTTTTAAACTCTTTTAAAATAAATGACAAAATTTATTAATATCTAATAAAAATATTACAGCTATACAAGAATTTATTCTTTTGCATATTAAAAAAAATCTATTGAGAAAATAGTTACAACTAATTACTTTATTACAAATACTTGCCCTTTAAAAGAACGATTCCCTAAATAGCATAGCGGAATCTCAGCATATCGATAATGCGTAGGTACGTTAATACGTCCGGTTAATCGACCTTAACGCCGTTACGATCATTTCTTTTCTGTGCGTGTCGTTTTGTGTTGCAAAACTTTCGGCTGGGGTGCATAGGAAGCTCCGCCTGGGTCGATTTAAAGGGGGTTGTAACCTCTGACGATTGGCTAGTGATATCGATGCGTCGTTCTTGACGAACCAATCGCGTCGCTGCGTCGAGACGCGCTGACGCCGTGGCCAGAAGTCAACTTCGTTGGTGCCGCCACCGCTACCGCTGCTGCCACCGCCGCCGCCGCCGTCGACGACGACGACGACGACGACGACGTCAGGCGACGTCAAGCGACGTCGACGACGTTCTCCGTCGCGTACCCCGCGCTACCGTTACCCACTCCGCTCGTAATTGTATCTGGACTTAATTATTGGTGAGTCCCGTGAATTTTTTTTATTATCTCCGGTTCGCTGTTCGATATTATTTTATTTAAGTATGAAAAATCGCGAATTAATGATTCCATTTTGCTCGCAAGCGAACCCTTTTGTGCAACTCCAATGTGTCTTTGGATACCAAATTTGGGATTCTTTATTAAATGGTGATGAGATCGTTGATATATTAGTGGTGAAGAGAAATTATTGTGAGATTTTAGTATAAGTGAAGTGTGATATAGTATTTGTTTAATTTTAAAACGAAGATTTGCGTCTTTTAATTTGATTTTTACTAGCAAATTCCTCCCAATTTGGACAGAAATTGACAAATAGATTCTATGAAATTTAAGATTAAATAGAATCAAAGACAAAATCGTTTATTTTCTATACCGATGAGATAATCAAGAAATTCCATCAATAAGTTCGTTTCTGCTGGGAATCTTTTATTTCAGAAATTCAGCATAAATGCAAAGATAAACGAGAAGTGATTATTTCGTGTGTCAAATTTTTAAATCAATTCGAATATCTAACAATTATCTAACGTTCTTTTGTATTCCTTTTTATGAATTATTGTAGAGCGAGTCTAGAGATAAGTATTCTAATAATGCCGATTGCGATCTGTAAATATACGAAATCTGCCATACGATGATTGATCTAACCGTGGATATTAAAGCTTTTGATGTTTCTTTATACTATCATAACGAATTCATTTAGGCTTGATTTGTACGAATGCCTAAGGCTGTGAGACGCCGACACTTGTTTGCCCCATTCTTACGTCGATTAGCTTGAAATTGAGTTTCTGTTTTAATTAAAATTCCCTTTTAATATATTACGGTGGATTTCTTTTCGTGTTCACACCCTTTATTATTTATTCATGACAATGAATACATCTTTATTTTGTTCTTTCTTTCTTAATCCTCATATTACATTTTATTACTTTATTACATTCTTCATGCTTCAGAAAAACAAACATAATATCGCAGAGAAGATTAATTGTAATGTTAATCGTGAGAGAATATATTATGCTGTCATTTATACGTCTTTGGTCTAGTCGTTCTTGTCATTAAAGAAATTATATACTTATTCATTCTTTTTCCTTTTACACAAACAGGATGTTTGTTAAATTTTAAGTTTTTAAAATACATCTTTATTTAATATATATATATATCGGGAAGTATATAAGGCGTAAAGTAACGACGTAGGGACTGCAAAAGTGCCGAATGTCGCTCAATGTCCATTAAGTTGAAACAGCATGTCCCATATACTCATCATTCCACCCTATTTCGTTAACACGTACTGTACATTTTGGTGCCTTTTGTCTGTCACGTGCCATTTTAATATCCGAGAGCCATTGTCCTCTGATGTGCCTCTTTATGATCAGCGCAGCACCCTCATAACGATTTTTGCAGGCTGCATACTCCATCATGCAATGACAACGATTACAATCTACGATAAGACTATTACAGACATACAGTGAAAGTACATGATCTCTAAAAGAATACTTAATTTTGAATATAACAATGAGAAACTCTTTAGTACGAAGAACATATATTAAAATGCTAATCATAAAAGTTGAAATAAAGTACATAATATATGTTATTCCATTTGTAATACGATATTGACTTGCACATTATGAAAAATACAAAAATTGTTTTTAATATTTATATACCTAGTTATACATATGAAATTTATACATAGAAATTTCAAAATTATATATTTTGTATTATTTTTTATTTAAAAAATTTTACAGTTTGAAGTTAAATCGCTGAGTCAAAGTTTATTATACCTTCCTTCAATACAGTGTCTTAATTACGGGTAAATTTGTTAAGATTTTACGATTTAACTGAAATGTGTCTCCAACAAACTTTAAGTGAAAAATATGATCTCAGTGTACGGTCGGGTTGAAACGTTTCTTCTCACAGTTTTCTACCCTCCGGAGATGCTCCCTCGAGAGTTCGAGGATTAGGGGTAGAGAGACTGCCACTCCAAATAAACACTCCTACTCGGGTTTCCCCTATCACCGTTCTGTAGAGATACTCTATATAGGCATAGCAGATCTTTCTGAAAGAAGCTGTAAATAGCCGAAATATATCAGCAACGCTACAGTTGTTTTTAAGGATATTGAAAATGTTGAATTATACTTGTAAAATGTTTAATATCAATTTGGGAAAATATGTTCAAAAATCTAATTTTAGTATCTAAATTATTATTACAATTATAATTTTGGCCTATTTTATTTATAAAGCTGTATAATGTATAAATGTATTGAATGTACATTATGTATTTTGGATTTTTTTTACAAAATAACTTATATTTGTTGCTACAGGGGCTGCCAAATAACATTGCAATCATACAAAATTACGAAGCAACCCCAATAATTGGAAAATGTCCGGATTTGCAGCGGCGGGTCTCGTAGCTTTCGACTCCCTCAAGACGAAAGCATCATTGAAATTATCCGAGTAATATACTACATCCATTTATAATAAATACTTAATTAATATATTTATATATATATGTATTAATACTATAATATATTTATAATATATTATAATATATTTATAAATATATATAATATATTTATATACATATATATGTATATACATATATAATATGAGGGCAAGTCAATAAGTTTTTAGAAAAACAGTAAAACACATCTTTTTTGATCAATTCATTTTTATTTCTCAACATATAGTCTCCTTTCAGCTTGATCCAACGATTCTCCAACTTTTTCAAGCCGTCCGAATAATATGATTTATCCAATCCCTCAAAATAAGCCTCTGTTTCGGCGATGAGCTGCTCTCTGATGGTGAATCTCTTTCCTCTCCGAATCATTTCTTCAGATTTGGAAACTGGAAATAGTCGCAGGAGGCTTAATCTGGGGAATATGCTGGATGGGGAAGCAATTCGTAGCGGAATTCGTTGAATTTGGCCATCGGTGCCGGGCATGTGCGAACCTGTGAATTGTCTTGATGGAAGAGCACTTTCTTCTTCGCCAAATAGGGAAACGTTTTTTCTGTAAAATGTTGTTGAAACGGTCCAATAAGGCTGCGTAGTAATCGCCATTGATCGTTTGGTTCGAACGGAAGGTAATCGATATGAATTATACCGCGTGCATCCCAAAAAACTGTGGCTATCACCTTTTTAGCCGACTTCACGATCTTCGCCTTCTTCGGAGCTGATTCACCCGGTGAAGTCCATTGTTTTGACTGTTCCTTCGTCTCGGGTATGAAGTAATGGATCCATGTTTCGTCCACAGTAATGAATCGACGCAGAAATTCATCTGGATTACTTTGAAACATCTCCAAACATTCTTTGAAATCGTCACACGGTCGCACTTATGGTCCACAGTGAACGTGGCACCCATCTTGCTTTTTCATACCCAATTGTTCGTGCAAAATTGAAATCACTGTGTCATGTGATATACCAGTGGCCTCAATAAGCTCACGTACTTTCACTCGTCGATTAGTAAAAACAATATCGTGGACTTTATCGATGATTTCTGGCGTAGCAGCCTCAATTGGATGTCCCGAACGATGTTCATCACATGTGGATGTACGACCACGTTTAAATTCATTCATCCAATTGTATACAGTCGCAAACGCTGGTGCAGATGTTTTATGAACATTATCCAACTTAGCTTTGATTTCTTTCGGCTAAATCTTTTTCATATATAGATGTTTGATCACTGCACGAAACTCGTATTTTTCCATTTTGCAAAAAATACAAAGGTTGTTTGCGTCTACAGAAATGAAATCTGTCGATGAATTCCGCGCTTTCTTCGTTTAAGGATTTCTCTGAGATCCACTGGCGTTTTTACATTCAACTTGTTAAATTTCTCTATCATGTGTCAAAAAGTAATGTGACATGCCACTGCAGATTTTTTAAGAACTTACTGACTTGCCCTCGTATTTCTTTTTACATTTGTTTATTTATAGTATTATTTTTAATTAAAGAGAGTATTTCAAAAAATGATACAAGCTATTAAAAATTTACTATTTGAGAACATCAACTTCCTACAGATTCAGAAGAACTACCGGCGGTTACGAGGAGTTTGAAACTACACGTGAGGGTAGTAAAGATAACAAGGGATTCGAGGATGAAAGAGGATACAGCGCGCAGCCTTCGTTCGAGTCGCTTCCAGAGCCAGAGAGACCACCGTTGCGTCATATCGATACTTATTGCATGCCAGAATGTCCGTGTCTTTCAAAGAGGTATACCATCGCAACGCTAGCTTGTGTAGGTAAGAATGAATAATAAATTCAAATTGAAAAAGTAGAAGAGCTAAGAGTCAGTTATAAAATAAAGCGCTTTAATTTAAAAACATAATAAAGATAATAATAATAACAAACGACGCCAATCTGGGTCTCAATGTTATAGTAAATATAATTGTAAGACTATTAAAAATCTACAAAGTATATGGTTTTTATTAATATTCTTCATGTTCTGTGTTATAATGTTACGAGTCAATAAAATAAAATAGTCAGATCAATCGTTGAAAATTCTCGGCAGTAAAACAGTAATAATCTAAAAAGTGGCTGTTAACAAAAGAAAATTAATACTAAGATCACATACAAACTAACACTATAAATATAAAAATGTACCTTATTAAATAATAAATTTTGAGAATTAATGAATAAAAAAGAACGCAAAAAGATGGTGATCCCGATATCGTGGTGATATGCTGAAGTTATTACCTTAAAAATTGGGGCAAAATTGCAAATGAACATTTCCCTTTATAAAGAACAAGTGATTTCGACGATGTCGAACGCTTTTAAGTGACTCTTCCTCGCTGGCATATTGGAACCTTCGTTGGACTGTTTCGAAGCCATATATTTTGCCACAACATCATAAACGATTGATCTTGGGTATTCAAAAAACTGAATTATTTCCATTGCTAAACGCCCAGCGTGAAGGCCTTCATCGAAGGCCTTCGCGGCTTTTCGATTATACTCCGCATCTGATTTCAACATCGCGATCATTTTGAGAATATCACTTCACTGTTTACTAGAAGCATCAGGCTTTCGACCGCCAACAACAATCTCTGGCGGAGGTATAATATAGCGGAAAATTTAAATTGAAATTTGTCCAGATTTTTGTGACGCACCCTGTATATATATATATATATATATAATTACAAATAAAAGTAAAATTTTCTTTTCATTATTCTAATTAATCATATTTTTTAGGATTTATTATTTCGTTTGGCATGAGATGTAACATGGGTATGGCCAAGCTTGTCATGAAAAATACTACGGAAGGCGAAAACCACACTATCAGGTTCAATTGGACGATCGGCATGGAAAGCGCCCTTGATTCATCATTTTTCTGGGGTTACCTAGTAACGCAAGTGCCCGGTGGTTTTCTCGCATCGTTATATCCTGCTAACAAAATATTTGGTGCAGCCATCGCGATGTCTTCTTTTTTGAATTTGTTGGTACCCGGCGCACTGAACGTAGACCCTGTCGTTGACATGGGAGTACAAGTATTGAAAGGACTGGTCGAGGTAAGTAAAGTTGGAAAATTTAACAAAACTAAAGGGTACAGTTAGAATATTCTACGTACTCATATATACGTAGATGTCAAAGTATTCTATAAAGAATAAAGTTTATCAAAATCAGGGACTCGGACTGAAAAAAGGTTTTTTCGATTCGGTTCCGATTCCGGTTTAATAAAACGTCAAATAAATGTTCCGGTGTCAGTTTCGGTTTCTCGACTAGCCTCAAGAAAACCGAAACTGAAAAAATTATGGTTTTAACGGTTTTTATGTTTTTTTTTTTTTCAATTTTCACAAAGTTTGGTAGTGAAGGAGTTTAAAATTGAAATTGACTTTTTATTTATTCTATTTATTTGTTTTCTTTTTTTTACTGTCAATATAATAGAACATTTGTTTTAAAATAAGAGAGCAAGAGAGAGAGAGAGGGAGGGGAGAGAGAGAGAGAGAGAGAGAGCTTGTTCAGGGTCCCTGATTAAAATATAGATTTTTTTTCTCTATATTTACAATACATTGTATAATATTATTATATAATATCTA
The DNA here is from genome assembly GCF_001594065.2 of Cyphomyrmex costatus. Taxonomy (NCBI): domain Eukaryota; kingdom Metazoa; phylum Arthropoda; class Insecta; order Hymenoptera; family Formicidae; genus Cyphomyrmex; species Cyphomyrmex costatus. Next base: position 339,398 of record NW_017276477.1, on the reverse strand, counting down.
ATATATTCTGTTACAATTGTAACCGGTTTTTATTTTTTTCTTAGGGTGTCACGTATCCAGCGTGTCATGGTATTTGGAAATACTGGGCACCACCACTAGAAAGATCGCGTTTGGCCACATTAGCGTTTTGTGGATCGTATGCTGCAATGGTGATAGGTATGCCGCTTTCTGGATACTTGAGTTTCTGGTTTGGCTGGACAGCGTCCTTTTATTTCTACGGTAAAGAGATTTTTTTGTATTTCAAGCAAGCGTACAAAGAAAAAGAAATATTTTATATTGTCTTAATAAATTTCTACATGCGCGCAAAAAGTTTTATTGTGTATAAGAATAATAATTTTATTTATTTATAATATACAAATCGTTTTGCTGTAATAAACTGAATCTCATTATTGCAACAGGAAAAACAATTGCTAGAAATAGACAAATAGACTATTTTAGCTTAGAAACAAACACATTTTTCGTATATAAACAAATTTGCTCAAAAATTTACTTATATTTGTTTTATTTTGTCAACAAATAAAAAAATTACATTCTATCAATTGTACGGTCATTTAATTGCTTTTACATTGAATATATAATAGTAACGACAATAAAATTTTACTTTATGTAACAACAAAACAAAATGTTGAAACGGCAGATGTAATTTTCAACAATAAATTGCAGGCATGTGCGGGTTGATTTGGTATGGCTTCTGGTTGTGGTTGGCTTTTGAAAAGCCGTCGAAACATCCCTGTATCTCAGCTCGTGAATTACGTTACATCGAGGATTCGCTCGGACAAGGACAAGCGCAAGCACCTGTACCCACGCTGGCGACGACTCCCTGGCGCAAGTTTCTTACATCAATGCCGGTATATGCCATCATTGTCGCTAATTTTTGCAGATCCTGGAACTTTTATCTGCTGGTACTCTTCCAACCACGCTTTATGCACGAATCTTTTGGCATGCCTCTTGTCGAGGTAAATATATTACAATATATAATAGTATCTGATATAATATGATTTTTCTCGATAAAACGATATATAAAGAGGAAAACATTTTATTTAATATTTATTACTAATTTACTATATAAAAATTCAATGTAACAATCGTAATATATAAAATGTGTTTTATTCATTTTGATAGACCGGAGTCATTGGATCGCTTCCACACTTAATGATGACGATGATTGTACCTTGCGGTGGTTTGCTGGCGGATTATCTCCGTAAACGTGGCATCATGACAACGACGAATGTCAGGAAGGTTTTCAACTGTTGCGGTTTCGGTATGGAAGCACTCTTCTTCCTAGTGGTGGCTCATGCAACGACATCTAAAAATGGAACTATGGCTACGGTCGCTCTTGCGATCGGGGTCGCGTGCAGCGGTTTTGCCATATCTGGCTTTAATGTTAATCATCTCGACATCGCGCCAAGATACGCCAGTATCTTAATGGGCATGTCCAACGGGATTGGCACCATCGCTGGTCTGTTAGTTCCTTTCTTCGTGGATAATATCACGGAGAAGAAGGTATGGTGAAGAATATACTTCTTTGAGTATATCCTTTAGAATTTATTATAATATGTACAAATTAAAATTAGAATATAAATTTGTGCAGGATCTACACAGCTGGCGAAACGTTTTTATCATAGCTGCATGTGTTCATATTTTTGGAGTGACGTTCTATGCTATTTTCTGCTCCGGCGAGTTGCAACCCTGGGCTGATCCCACTTTAGAAGAGCAAAAAAGGTGGAATCCTATGGACGAATTGGGCCAGACGAAACCACCCGTTCCACCTCCACCGAAAACTATGCAATCCGAATTTATAGTAAGTGTTCACACAAATCATTAGTATAATTATTTAGGTACAACAAACATTACGTAGTTTCTCTCTATTGAATTATAGCTATTAATTAATCTTTGAATAAAGTAAAAATTATTACACATACTTGCAAATTATACTAACATATTTTTTAATTCATTACGAAATACAATATGATGCAAAATATCTGATAATTTTAATATCATCTACTTGAGATTTGAAAATTTATTCTTTCAAAATAAATGTATTTATTATTTTTTTTGCAATAAAAATAATAAAATTAAAAAAATAACTATTTTTTCCAGAAGCAACCGTCCCGAGACGGAAGCGTCACTGATGATTGGAACTACAAGCAGTCATCGGTTGAAAATCATCTGCAGTATGCACAACAGGATAGTAATGCTTCCGTGAAAAACTACGGCTCGACAGAAAGCAACAGCAGTAATCCATTTCGCTCAACAAATCCATTTGCTAGCGAAGTTAACGCGTCTTTCGTGCAACCACCGGCAACGGACGACCACACATACGACATCGTGCACAATGAACAGTGGAACTGAGAATCGTCGATCACAGGATAGAATAATTGGACACGAGAAAAGCAGACTGCTTCTCTGAGGTTGTAGATTATTCGTATCGTTAATTATCTGTCAATCCTGCATCGGTTCCTCAGACATGCCGCATCTTTATTAATAAAACTTACGGAATTAAGGCTGGTAAAGAAACTAAATTTTATAGTTACACGAATAATTTTGTTTCCCTTAAAAAAATTAAAAGTCATTAAGAATTATTCATTTTTTCTTTAAAAAAAGAATTAATTTTGTTGAACGTCAACAATTATAAATTATTTTACAGAATTATTTACTATTAATTGAATTTAATTGTGGCATGTCTGGAGATCGTATGCATTATTCAGAATTCAGATAGCAGCTTTAATTTTGAATTTTACAAATCAAAATGATCAAACACATTTCTAAGTTTTACGTGCAAAGTCTTCGATAAATATATCAGAAAGAGAAAAAGAAGGAATGTTTTGTTGAGTGTAATATTTAAAAGTGCAGAGAATGGCGCTGAGAATATCCACGCGAATAACTTGAAATGATACGGGATCTAAAAAAAAACAAGCTCATTACTTTTGTTAACTTTACGAGATTGATTGACAATTAAATGCACCGCGCTACGTATTTATTTTGTCAAAGACATATTATGGTACTGCTTTTATAACGGTGTGATAAACGATTAGAAATGGGCGCACGTGTACTCCAGCGTTTAAAAATTGACAATAATAAGTCACTTGCTGCAAAAGATAAGTTTCTGATTCAAAAAGTTTATCCGGAAAAACTTTGAAAGTAAAAGAGAAACAGCTGATCGAACAAGAAAATTAAAAATGTATTTTACATAGGGTGCGTTCCGTTTCGTGCACGATTCGCATAATGTTTATCCTTGTTGCCCACCGAACGTTAAACGAGGACAATTGATGCATTACGCGCATTACGCGGGAAACGGAACGCGCCTTTAATATACATTTAGCCATGTATAAATTTATATTTTCTAAACATTTAGAGGGTGCAAAGCGTATTGTTAAGACAAGCTTTACAATCCAATAATCGACTGTTTTAACTCTTTCTGTGAGATCACAAAAAGAATATTCCTTTAATTTATAAAACGATTAGGATATCAATAATCTCTCTCTCTCTTCCTAAGAGAGATTCTTAAATTTTATAAAATTTTAAAACCTTTTTATCAAATTATATATCATATTTGCATGCAATATTGGCAATGCTGATTTCTTCTATATAAAAAAAAGAGTATTAATCGCAAGATGTCGTTTATCATTGATGAGATCCAGATATGTTCTATAAAGCGACAATAATTCAAACCTTCATGAGACAATAATTCTCTTGGTGGACAATAATAAACAGCGAGGTTTGACAAAATACCAAAACTGTGTGAGATCTCAATGTTCGCGACGCACAGCTCAATCGCTGAAACTTTTAGATATTTTCAATTGTTCTTGAGCGATGTGTTTAATTATTTATGCGAAATAATAGAAATATAAGCAATAAAGGAGAAAAGTTACGCGAGTTAATATAGAGGATAACGTAAATCGCTTGATAAAATGAAGGTAGACACAAAATATCGACATCTTTTACACAGTCAGTACAATTTGATTTACCATATAATGACGATATTATTCATACAGCGTGAATATTCAGAAAATATTTTAAATTTCACTAGACATATATCTAAATTGAAATATCTACTTTTTTAAATATACCTTGACTTTGTGATATAGTATCTATATCATAATTTGCGAATTGGATAAAACTTGAAAAACAATTTACAAAAATCAAATATGGTAACGTTAACGAAAATTCAGAAATCTGAACGAGTTATTTGAACATCAAAGAAATATTCCTACAAATTTTGTAAGATCTTTATTATGTCAAATGTAGATATCGCATATAAAGTTTATGAATATAAAAACCGTAAAGAAACAGGAAAGGAAGATAAAATGCAGCTATTAATTTTCTATTGACATCCATTAGAAGCAAAAGCGTAAATTATTTAAAAGCTGATAAAAACATAACTTATAATAAGTAAACGTGTCCGAGTCAAGTCAAATTCTTTAAATAAAAATTCTTGCGTAAATTTTCTTAACATTCAAGATAATTCGAAAAACGCGTAACGATTTAACATGAAACTATGAAAGTATTTATAAGAAAGTGATAACAACATGAAAGTATCGTAATAAAGTATGATAGATATTAAGTAGAATCATGAAAGTAAATCATGAAAGTGAATATACAAAAATGAAAGTAAGATTGATAATTAGAAAGAATAATATATATTATACATGCACACATCTTTTATTGTATACATATGTATGTACGTTCTTCATGATTGCGCGTGTGCGCGGTCGAAAGTAAAACAAAGTAGGTATACACATACAAAGAATACAGTAAAAAGGCAAGTGATGTGTGTTGCGCCGGATTTTGCGGGCAAGTAGTACTGAAAGTATTAGGCACTTCAAGCGGTTAATTTCGATTAACTTCATTTTTTGTATCTGAATATAAAAGGAGTATTCAATTGTAATACATGTACATGATGCAAGAAGAAAGAGAAAGAGCTTATTTGCAATTGCAAAATTTATTTGAGTTTTCACGTAGAAACATGTTCGCCAAATATATTTAGTTCTATCGAGCACTTTATAGACATGAACAGACATATCTTTTGTTTTTTTCTAATCTTCGCGTACAAATAGGAATCACTTTTCAATATTTATTATAATATAAAAGTGAGCAAAATCGAAATTAACCGATTTGATTTTGTTTAGTAATAAATTTAATTTGATATATATAAATATATATATGTATATTCGCATACAAATAAGATATATACAATATTTAACTAATGGCAACGTCGTAATACAAACGCCGTTAAACGCCCTCGTGCGTGTGTGGATCTACAAATCTAATAATCTAATAGGTTATAACTCCGTTATAACCAAGAGAGATCCACAAAATTAGTCAATTTATGCGAGACCTTTTTAAAAATACAGACATACCGATATAATCCATACATGTGTCGACACGCACACATACACATACACGCACACATACACACACACACACACACACACACATTATGTCGGCAAATATCATCTTGCATTCTTCGTCGATAAATAAGTTATATATTATATATGTCATATATTATTTGCTATTATATTCTATGATTACATAAATATAAATATACATATATATGTATCTATACATACATGTATGTATATATGTGTATGTGTGTGTATACATATATATATATTAGTTAGACGTGGTTATTATATTAAATACAATAATGAGATAATAATACCTGTGTGATGATCGATATTTAAGAATGCTTGGTGCGATTTACTCGTTAAAAATGTTAAGATGTAGAGATATGCTTTTCAAAGTATTAATTTTATTGAACGCTTTACTATGTGACAATAATTCTTAAATGAAAGCCTGAAGCACATGTTATAATAGAGCACGAGATTTAAAATTTAATTACTTGTATTTGCTAGCTGCGTGAATTTTTATTTATTATTTATGAATATATTCGAGTGTTTGAGAATTAATATTCTAGTGAACGAGTTTCAATGTTTAAAATAAAGCAAATTTATTTTATCAAAACATGTTTATATTAAACATGTAATTATTAATAATTATAATTAAAATATAATTGATATGATTATGTTGAAATATCAATAACTAACTTTAAAAATGAAGACTAATGCCCGCATTCATAATCAGGCCTTATACTTAAGACTTCCTTAAATTTATCTTTAGATACTTAATAGTCAATGAAATAATTCGTAGAGCAACGGAAGATAAATTATTTAAGGAAGCCTTGAATAATAAGGCCTGACTATGAATACGAGCGTAAAGGCTAAAAAAATAAAGAAAAATTGTCTTCTTTATAGAGATGTAAACCTTTAACGAATTTTAATATTTAACTAAATTCATATTTTGATCAATTTTTTATATAATCATATATCTTCTTTTCAATAAAAATACTATAGACATACTTACAGCAAGATTTTAGAAGTAAAAATTTCCAAATAAACTTCTAATTGGAAAGCAATTTTAAGTTAATTCTAGTCTAACAAAGTTTTAATATAGAAAAAAAAATATTAAGTTCTGATGGGGAATATCGTCCTGTTTACCATGCATGCGACTATTACCAAACACCCCGTATGCAACGGTAGTAATCTCACTTCGTAATATCAGTGACAACGCAGAACAGAATAATAACCAGTAATGATTAGAACGAGCTCGTATTAATGATGACATGAAATAACGATTCCGCAACGCACATTTTTTTCGCATGGTGCATCAACCGCGAGCGTTGTGCTTTAAAGATGATAGAAAGTCGGAAACACTTGCAACATTTGAAATTAATGGTATGTACGCGATAACTGTCATCTGTTGTGTGTTGTCTGCGTCACTGTTACGCTGAGAGAAACGATTTGCTGTCGGATGAATGTTGGGAAAGGACATTTACTTGAAAATAGAAAAAGTAAAATTCTTTCTCTCAGCGTGAACGAAATAATATTGTTATATTTTTTGTAAAAGATATATAACAAAAAGGTATAAGGAACAAGAGAGATAAAATGTAAACGCGTTCACACTTATAATGAAAAGAGAATTTTATTTCAATCGTTTTGTGAAAGAATCCATTATTTACACTGTTTTAGAATATTTAAATTTTTTGAGATATTTAAAAACTATTTAATTTTTTTTTTTTTTTTTTTTTTGACACTTATATTTTCTGATATTTTGCTTTTTCTCTTTCTACTTATTTTATATTGGTGATTTTCATTCTTGTCTTTTTAAAATCTTTTTAGATTTGTTCACTTTTATTAAACCTATGCTTTGATCATGATAATAATACATGAAAAATAGCATTACGTTAATATATAGATATATATGATATACATATATACATTCATCGTTGTGTATCGTAGTAGTGACAGGCCTAACATTATTCACACGACTTTATTCCCTAAACCAGAGAAAGTTTCTGGACTCGAAATATCTATAAATTATAATAATTATTACGAAAAACCTAAGATAAGTTCTAATGCTGTTCGAACAATAATATTGATACTAATATTTACATATACGTATAGCTCCAGTAATAACTTATGACAATAAATAACGGAAACGGGGTGAGCCGATGCTAAGAATAGACGCAAATTAGACTATACTTGGAAAATTTCATAATAATATATGAGATATACCGAAAAACGATCATTATTGTTGTAGGGTCGTTGCTTACGTTAATTGAAAATTAACATAACTTCATTTTCGGCGCACCCTGTATCACTTTATAACAATTAGTTCTATGCTTCTTCGAGTGCTCCACAGAATATAGAAAATAAAAATAGGAGACATATTACAGATTGTGATGAAAATATAACGAATCATCCAAGAATGTATTACATTAAAATATTTCTATATATTTTTATGAAGAATATATTGGCCATTTTGTCGTTCCACGAAGAATGTACGAAAAAATATATAAATTTAATTAAGTCAAAGTAGGTCGTATCATACACATGTCATAATAGTTATTATCAAATCTTATAATGTAGATGTTCGTGAAACAATTAAAACGATGCATTCCAAGTTGCAAAGATACCGATACCGTAAATTTGATATCATATCTTTCTTCGATTCGGAATGATAAGAATAATGTGTGTCTCGTATATGCAATTAATAGAATTTTTCATTTTCAAAAGGACCTCTTGAATGATTTTAAATATATTTTTTAAGATTAGTAACTAAGGCAGTTAACACTACATGTAATATTTTATTACACGCAGTTATAATTTGTGAAATTTTTGTTATTAAATCAAATTAAATACGTTTTGCAATTAAAGTTTTAAATAATTATAAAAAAAAGGATACATTATATTTATCAGTCTGGAGGAGGGCACAAGTATTCGACAGTTTACGGTATGAACCATCTCTATACTTAATACAAACACGCGCGCACACACACGTATTATGTATATTTAACACAATATGTACAATGCTGTATACATACTGGCATTCATAGTTCGTCTCTATTTGTACAACCTCTGAAATGTAATTAAATAATATTAATTTACATATTTCGCGATTAAACCTGTTTACAAAAATGTATCAATTATTATATTGACAATAACTACAATGGTTTATGAGGGAATGAAAGTAAAGTATATTATAAGTACAATAAATAGGCAAAATTTTAGACGTATACATATATGTATATATATTGTATATGCATATAATATAAACGTATATTATATATATACATATATATGTATATTGTAAACGATGAGAAATTCTCAAGAAATTTATACACTACATAAAATTAAAATTACTGAGAATTAGTTATGTATTTATTTATTTATTTAAATGTAACTATAGTTAATTAGATTTTGATATTTATTTCATATATGTTAAACAAGAGCAGAGAAGAGACGTCCGTACTAAATATCCCGATGTTTAATGTTATTTGTTTTACGATAACGAGAATTTCACATCGAAAAAAGGAAATACTAATAAGAGTGTTGTTATATATCGAAATTTTGATGACTTGATATAATAAGTATCAAGTGTAATTTAGTAAACTCTTTGTCTCATTATTGGTTCTTTTATTTATGCGACTAAAACTTGGAATTATTTTATGTGCTCCAAGTGATAATCCGAGGAGACTGTTTTGTATCACGCGTAATATTTTATCGTGTTTAGAAAAATATTAATTTAATATAATTGTGTAACATCCTGAAGATGATTACATTGTCATTGTAAGCGGTATAAAATCGAACGAAACAAAATGCGTCACAAATATAGCTTTGTGTAATTATATATGTACATATATTCTCCGTTCAATTGTCATGATCTTCGATACATTTTAAGCGCTAACGTTAAATACCGTATTTACAGAGGATTTTCAATGATAAAGTTTTGCTTTTGTAAAGTACTTAATATTGCGAAACAAAATTGTGTTTCTTTTTTTTTTTTTGTAAATTAACTGATTTTCCATTGTATATTAATTGTTGTTTTTCAGTATGTCTCGCTGGTTGAGAAATACTGCGTTGAAAATTTAGCAGACAATAATACAATGCAATGTTAATTATATATAATATATATATATACATATATACAAATTTGTTAAAAATGTTACAATTAAGATTATACGTATGAATCAAAAGAATCCGCTCTTCCGTGCTGTGCAAATACAAGTTTGGCGTTAGTAATAGCGCGATCACAATTCATGTCTTCGTGTTCAGAATAATTCAGAATTCTCCGATACAGCGCCTTATAAATATTAATTAAAGTTAAAAGAAATTTGATCGATTCTCTCCTTTTTTCTGATTTTAGAAAATAGCTGACAGAATTGATTGAGTATCAATTAATTTTAATTAATATTTATGGAAATGGTACGTAATAAAACTAGATGTTTAAAACTATAAACGATTTGTTTCTCTCTTGTGAATCAGAAAAAATGAATTAATTAATTTTATTGAAAAATAAAATTGACTTTATCATTGACAACATCTATCATTCATCTATTGTTATAATCGCATTCTTCTTACGGGGGATTATTATGTATTTTATATTTTTTAATAATCTTCAAAGCACGGAACAATATTATGTCTGTGGGACGATGCGAATACAAAAAGATATATTTGAATCGTTTGTGTTAGTAAGTCTTTATTCTATGCGTAGTCGCATATTAGAAATTATTATTATACATCACGCCGACGCAATCTGGTTTGTTACTAATTATTGCGACGCTAATTATCATGTAAAATATATATATGTAACATTGTAATTTTCAATGTATTATGTAATTAAAAAAAACGAGAGATAGTCTGGCGGCTATTGATAATAAATCGTAAGCCGATCTTTTCAAAACTCGTTCCTCCTGATTCATTGAGTAAATTCACGCTAGAAAAGCATAAATAATAAATGCACAACGATTATTGTAAAACTCGTAATTTATTTCACGTTTCTCAATAATACATTGCGTTATTCGAGAAGATCGGTGTATACAATCACATTTAAGAACGCAGAATGAGGACGCGGTGGGCAAAAACTGACATTCTTGTTGATACAAATCTTATTGATATTATTTATTCTTGCTTATCCTTGGAACAGCTATTAAGTTAATTATCGTTTGCATTTGCTGCTATCATAGAAATTACTTGTCACCTGTTGCGCTGCTATATTTACATATCATATATACCGATATATAGCGATATCATCATTTCTTTTTAAAGAAACGATCGCACAATCGCGCGCAATAATTTTCTTTTTGTCTTATATACATATATTTGCCCCGTGGCGTTATGTGTCCTAGCAAACGTGGCTTGTAAGAGCAATCTGGAAACTTCATTCAAATTCCCGTAATTAATTCACGCACACGACGATCGTTAAATTAACGCTTTTGAATGATTTCTCGAGTTGCATAAAACACTGTTTACAGTAACGTATCATTTAGTGATGCAGAAAGCATTTCCGTGAGACATATTGTGTACATGAAAATTAACTCTCTAATTTCAATGTCTTATGCGTGAGATTAATTTTTATTACGCGTACGGAAAGATACTTTTATGATTTCCTAATAGATACACATAAACAATTAAAACAGTGCAGATTATGTAAACGATATTTTCAATAAGACTGTATTTTAACTTTTAAAATACAATCCAATTTTTTATATATTTTGTAAATTATCTATCTTTTTTAAAAAGTAATTTTTTCATTTTAAACAAACATATATAAATAGAAAAATAATAAGTGATTGAGAGAAATATAAAATTCATAAATAAATGAAAAGATCAAGTAGCTCGATGTGAGCACTCACATTGTTACTTTTGAATTTTTATATATTTTGTAAATTATCTATCTTTTTAAAAAGTAATTTTTTCATTTTAAACAAACGTATATAAATAGAAAAATAATAAGTGATTAAGAGAGAAATATAAAATTTATAAATAAATGAAAAGATCAAGTAGCTCGATATGAGCATTGTTACTTTTGAATCGGATAAATGATTTATAATGTTTATATTATATGTGAAAAAGCTTATGTGTAGTAGCTAAAAGCCCACGTGCGCTATCGCAAGCGTACTCCATTGCATGTGTCACATATATCGCGGTGGACGGGCACGGTTATATCCATATCGCACGCGTACGAGAGCACGGAGCGTAGCGGGAGAGGAGGCGACTACACGAAGAAGCGTAAACGGCCGCCTAAAGTACACTCCTCGTGTTACTTTCTAAATTCCCCCTCGCAAACAGTATATATCCCCCGATGACTTTGCGTTTTGCAATCGTACGCACTGCGACGGGAATCGCATCCGAGTGGATTTTTCGCGCGCCGTATAAGCCTGGATGTTATATCACAAACCACGGGATCACCGCGGGAGATGGCGGTCAGTGTCGTGAGATACCTCGCTCTCCTTATGTTCTGCACCCTGCTACAGTACCGTAAGTACTGAGATTCGACATCGACGCGGTTGTCGATTTCTTCCTTCGACTTCTTTGCCTCATAAAAAAAAAAAAAAAAAGCATTCGATTCGGGGCACCACGCGAGTGTGCGCGTTGCCGTTTACCGGCGAGACTGTCATTCGAACTGCAAGGAACGACAGATAAAACATCTTAACGTAACAGTTTCACTCTACCTCTTTTTCCTTGCATATTTCTACAAAATCAGCATACGTGGGTAAGTTAAAAAACAAGCAAAAGCGCTTTTTTAATTTTAGTCGTTGTCTTTTATGTTTTAAATGAAGAATAACATATCTTTCGTTTTTATATATTCGTGTACTGTCAAAAAGAAATTATATTGTGAATAAGAATCTTATTTTTTTTTTGTCGCTCTCTTTTTCATATAAACTTTGCACATTCTCATTTTTTTCTTTTTACTAATTATGTCTTTCATTTATAGACATATTTAAGAGAATTATATAAATTTTATGTTTTTTATTTATACATATTTTTTTATATTATTAATTTAAATTCGTCATTTTTTTTAATAATTCTTAAATTTAAAAGGTATAATATTATCTTGACACACACATACACTTTCTCTCGTAAAAGACATCTTGCTCATGAGATTATAAAGAAATAAAAGTAACATATCGCAGAATTCCGCTTTTATAATCCGACTTTCTTGGAATGAAGCTATAATATCCGTTCACGCGCGGTAATCTTTAGTTTCATTGAACCATTTTACGGATTTATGCACGTTTCCAACGTGGATTAACTTTGCTCTCAATTCAACTTACTTCTCATCTTTTACTAATTTTTAAAACTAGGGAAAGATAACGAGTAAGTGTTGAACTAAGACAAAAGTTGAATAGACTTCTTTGTTGAATTATTTTGCCGTAAAATATTATCGCGTATATCAATTATGCTTTGTTCCGTAATAATTGCATGCGATCCGAAGCGTATAATTTTTATCTGATAAATAATTGTATTGGCGCGCACTGATTCAAGCTGAGAAAAACAAAGGTTGCTAATCAAGGCTTAAGAAAAGCGTGAGTGATGCGTCACCTCCAACATATATTACATTTATAACATCGGCGATAAAACTAACGAGAAGCCGACCTTCACCCAATTTCGTATAACGGTCCGATAACTTGTAACATATATACGAGACATGTAAACCGTTACACGGCTGATCGATTAACTGACAGTTAACGTATAAACGCGATACGCTAGAGTCGTTCGTTCATTCAGAAAGAGTGGAAGTGAAATCAACGAATCGTTATACTTTCAGACTATGCAACGGCTCAAAACAAAACCTTTAGAGATCTCTTTAACAGCACATCCTGCGCCAAGCCGCCTTACACCTGTCCGCATCCGCAGATAGAGTTCTATCTGTACACTAGGTGCGTCTCCTGTCATTTTTTTTTCTAATTTTCATACGTTTAATATTTAATCACAACGTTATTTTAATAGTAATGTTGAATAATTTTGTATTGATTAACGTTTCGTGTCAATCGTTTCATTCAGTCGCTTTCATTTCGACAAGATGGATTGTTAAAAGGAAGTAATCAACATTGCAACTTTCAATTTCAAGATCACGATCATTTTATCTCGTACTGAAAGTGACCTGCTTTCAAGACTTACCTTTCTCTGGCATCTATAGTACCGTCGAATACTCTCACTATATCCTCTATATTGACGTAGCGGACGTGACAAGTGTCGGCGAACAGTCGCTATATCTTCTGTTTATCGTGATTTTCAGAGAAACGCAAAAAGACCCTTCGCTATTAGACATCCGTGATTTTGATTCCCTTTGGAATTCCAAATTCAATAAAACGCACCCAACGAAGATCATCATTCACGGTTTTGGCGGCGGACGAAACTTAGCGCCTAGTACAGATTTACGAGATGGTAAGATTAACAGTCTTCTATCCTTTTAGATCTCAAATTCGTGAGTGCGTATGTATGATAAAAACTTTTATCTGCCAACGATATCAAAAAGATCACTCAATTAAACGTTAAGATTTATTAAAGCGCAAAATTAAAGATTATAGAATTTAATTTTCTCTTCTTACAAATATAAATTATATCAAAATCAAGAGAATAATTAAATCTAAAAATACTAGTTAAGAAAATAGTGTTCGATGGGCTTACGTGGATGAAAAATTAGAAACGTTAAAGAGACCATGCAGAATCAGAGCGAATAAGCCAAAATAGCCATACCACCACGTTCAATTTCAGCGTATTTCGCGCGAGGCGATTATAATATTATAATCGTGGATTACGGTTCGTTGGTACGCGAGCCCTGTCTCTCGCAGATCTCCTGGGGCCCGGATTTCTGCTCTCAGTGCATCGCTCAACTGGTGAAATACTTGAGAGACCATCCACGTGGCACGAGGGTAGAGAACGTACACGTGCTCGGATACAGCGTGGGTGCACATATCGGTGGACTCATCGCAAATTATTTGCCGAATGACAAACTCGGGAGAATTACGGGTAATTGCAGCCGATCGTCGTTTCGCAATTTAATCAGACGTAACAAATCTTTTATTATACATATTACAGTTTATATCAATTTAGTCAACTATTATAATAATTTTTTCCATTACAATTTGTCTAACAAATTTTTCGTCTTATTTCTACATTTTTGAAAGTACAAGTACAAAGAATCAAGATTGACATAATCGGAAAAAAATTCTTTACTAAAAGAATACTTTTATACGATGTGTTATACGTCTCGATGAGGGCTAATAATTCGTATATATAATCGGGACATTGATCGAATAATTGACATTTTTTTCTCTATGCTAGGCCTCGATCCGACGATATTTTTCTACATGAACGGCAACCGGTCGATGGATTTAGACGAAACGGATGCCCATTTTGTAGATGTGATTCATACAGGCGCTGGCATTTTGGGCCAATGGGGGCCCAACGGTCACGCGGATTTCTACGTAAACGGTGGCTCGAGTCAGCCCGGATGCGCCACTTCTTCTATACTCCGTGAGTATCTGACGAGTGAAAATTAACAGTGGAGACAAAATGCAATGTTGCAAGAAAATTGCAGTTAAAGATACCGGTGATTTCAATTCAGTCTTAGAGGATTTTTTTCTTCTGTGTGATGGCAAACTGAAAATTTCCTTCGCAGAAACGCTCTCGTGCGATCATACAAAAGTGACGCCGTATTACATAGAATCGATCACGACGAAAAAGGGATTTTGGGCGGCTCCTTGCGCAAATCTGTTCTCATACCTAATCGGATGGTGCAATCCCAAGAAAGACGAATACATCCTGATGGGAGAAGATTCGCCTCATACGTAAATAAATTCTATTTCAATTAGAGATCCCGCCGCGAAATTTTGCATAACGCGCTGCACGCATGTTTGATGAATCGAAATTCAATTTAAAAGATAAGCACGCGTTTAAAATGTCATAACATTTACCAACAGTTGAAGGCAATATTAATGTGCTATAAATTAACAGAGCACGCGGCATCTTTTATCTGTCAACAAACGCACACAAACCGTACGCCCGAGGACTGCCCGTAAAAAGCCAGCGTCGGACAAGTCGGAAGCAATCGTCCTCCCGCCAGTATTAAGTCTATTGAAACAACTGATCAACATAATTATAGAATAACGCGTGTATATGAATCAAATAGTTTAAACTACATATTGTATTATTATTATTATTATTATTATCATCGCTAAAAGACTTTTGTTTTTATATCGTTACCGTTTACGACTTTGTACATTTTATCGTTAGCTCTCGTCCATTTTCTTATTCTTCCGCTTCTTTTGCGATAAAACGTTTCGTTAGGTTGCATGACAATTTTATTATAAAGAATAGAAGTTATATCCCCTGTATCGTTGACTGACATTTGATCAACGATAGATTAACTGATGTATAGTTAAAGTTTCTTTTCATTCCCGCTCTTACCGTAAGTTTTATACGTATTATCTGCAGTTTAAAACCGAAACGAAATGTCGATTTACTCATCTTATCTTTTTAATCGATTCATATTCTCGATCATACACTAATTTAATTCAATTTGTGTTAATAAAGTAGCGTATAAAACGAGGTTGAGTTGCATAAATAAGATATGCAAATCTTTTGCGCAGTAAATGTGTTTTGAAAGAGGTACGAATTTTTCGAGTCTAGCTCATTAAAATTTATAGTGTTATTATATAACGTATTATTTCGAAGTATTATACGTCGCAAAATACATGATTAATTTATATACTTGATGTCCTAATTTATATACTTGAGTACCAAAATTGTTTTTCATTCCTTCGGTGTAAAGTTACTTCGTGTGTTAGAGCAATTATAATTGAATCGTTTTATGATTGTTGTGTGTATAATAAGGTATTGTATTATTATTAATACGTATTAATTAATTCCTTTAATCTACAATGTAATCAATTTGAATCTGTTGTTCAAAAGCAAAACTTGATTTTTATCTTGTAAAGATGAGAGATCTTTACAATACAAACATCGCTATAATCATGGTTGTGTTTTATTTAATCGACGACCTTTATTCGCCGCCCTCTTACAATAAATTTTCCCATGAAGGAGCATTTGCAATAACATTAAGGTCATTTATGTTAACAACAATATTTATTACATAATAATTATTACGGTATAGTAATAACTTCTATGGATTTACAATATACTGCCGCACTAAACCTTAATAGTATATATAATAATATATATGCAATGGAATGATTACAAGTTGATACATTTTTTGTTACAAGTCAAAGACTTCTTCGCCTTAATTTTTCTTTTCTTTTTTTTTCCTGAAGGTGGAACCTTCGTGAGTTATTATATGCATATATTCTCTAAAGATATGATCTCTCCACGATCACGATGCTCGCGACGTCGATCTTTACGCGTAAGTACACGCAGATATAAAGATGCGCATCCAGATTTTTTGTATATCATTGACCTCAATCGCGATATTCGATGAATGACGTCCGTCGAGCATCGCCTCGAAGATTTCACGTTCAGTGATTTCGCATGAGTTACAAACAAAGTACATATGTATGGTGAAAAACGCGATAATATAAATTGTAAAAGTGGACAGTATTAATCTCTCTCGAAATCTCCATGCAATCATTTTTCACAGATGACGACTATAATCAATTACAGTGTAATAAATAATGCAATGTCAAAATTACTCGACAATAATTTTAAAAGAAAATAATCGACCATATCCGATGTGTTGAAAAGTAATCGATAAATTTTTATAAGAAAAGGACTCTATGAAAAAAAGTCAAAACATTATAATCTTAATAATAAATCAGGATTTCTCAGACGCATCCAATTAGTCACTTTCTTAAAAATTTTGTTGCTCATTCAACTGACATTTTGGTTTAATGCGATTAAATTATGCTGTATCGTCCTCGACATTTTTTTTTAGCGAACAGCAAGAGAAAGTAGTTTTTATTGGTATAACTCGTGTGATTATGTCACAAGACATACCGGATCACCATCGAATATCATCGTTTAACTATTTTTCACGTGTCGAATGAAATTTATAGAGGTAAAAAGACACATTATTTTCGATTAAACTCGCCAATTGCATCTCGTTGGATATATAAATCAGACTAACGACTATACAGTTTTACAAATATTCTTCTTGCATCGTGTGTGTTCCGCTTTTATTTACATCCTTTGGTTTTCGTGCGTGCTACGTGCTGTTGCCCGATAATCGGCATATATGTGCATCAACGAATTTAACGCTAATATATTGATTATTTAAACGGAGATCAGTTTTTCTCTGTTTTTCATTTCACTTTGTAATACATTCGAAGCATTTGCAGGATCGCAGTTATTTTCGCAAAATGGATATCACTCTTATATATATATTTTGTGACAATCTTCCCATTGAAATCAGCTCGACAAGCGATTCTTTTGCCAATATCGATATCTTTAAATTTGCACAGAGAGCCCCAATGATCGATTATATATAATTTTCTTTTTCTCGGGAGTGTTTATGTGACTTTTCTCGATTATACTTATATTAGTTCCAATACATTTCTTCTGTTCCTTTCCTTCTACGAGCCTGCTGAAATGGATCGATTGTGATTATCCTGATAAATCGCGTGTTTCGCCCAATGTGATCCTGAAAATCAGCACGTATGATCTATTAACTATTACGCTACACAGTGCATGTTGTTTACCTCGTATTACTTCATTACGTTTATACTTTTAACCGCCTCTAGTTAAATAAGTTACTCGTAAATGGTAATAATCGATATCAATGACGATGTCAGTACAATGAGTGACATATAGGACGTATGTTCTCCTTATATCAAATCCATTTCGTTCGACTGCACCTTTCATTGCCTCACTCTTTCTCTTTTTTTACCTTTCTCTTAACGACATATCTACTTATGTCTTTAAATATAAAAAAAAGTGCAGTCGAAGATAAACTAGATCTATCTCTAGCTAAATTTTTAACTCGCGAGCAATGGCGTCGACTGGGGTCGCTGTTCCGTTGCGTTGGCGCCGTCAATGACGGAAATCGTTTCGTAAGCGACGCAATTACTTCGAAAGTGACGGAAGGGCATTAAACTGTTACATACTTGCCTAATAATAATAATAATAATAATAAACGCTCGATGCTTCCAATACACGTGAAATTGCAACGAACTAATGTTACACCGCGCTACGAAAGTTTCGATACAATAAAAAGCGCACAGCTACAACTTATGGAAACAAATAAGCACGGCTTTTTCTTAAAAAAATATAAATTAAAACAAGATAGATAAAACGCTTAATTTGAAAAAAAATTAAACAAAATTCAATACATTTAATTTGTAATTTAGAGATGATTGAAATAATGCTTTTGATATTTTTATCACACATCTCTATCTTAATAGCTACTATTTTATAATCGCAAATCATTTTACAATGAATCAGATAAATCGTAATCATTGATCGACGTCATTCTCACGTAGCTTTTCAACGATATATATAATCCATGAATTCTCGTTAAAGTGTTCTAAGTACATAATGCTGCTGTGTAATAACGTGCCTTTCATACATGCTACACGATTATCGTTTACAATAATTGGTCCTGAATAAACGATAGAACCAAATCCGGTAAATATACATACGATATCGGTGTACTTGAATTCGTACGAATGAGGGAATTACGATCGCACGGATCGCGACTTTTGTGGGAGTCTCGTATACGAAAGTCTGCAACGCGTCACGATTTGCGATCGTAAGATGAGAACTCCGAGGATTGAAAATTTCTTCTAAGGTCTTGCGACACGTTAGAAGAGAATAAAAGATGCTTTTACATACCATTATTACAATATAACGCTCTAATTGCTTGATGATATAGGATTTACGGTTTTCTAAATTTGCGCGCGTGATAAATGCTATGCGTTGTCGTTTCTGATGATTCCCAATGAGAAATGGTTCATCGAATCGATGTCGAATTGACTCTCCGATACGATAATTCCAAATTCAATTTGACATCGATTCAACGTCATCTAAATGACACTCATTTCTCGCTGGATTGGCCTGATCCGGAAAAGATTTCTGATCGGCGATTATCTTCCATTTCACGATTTACAATGAAATTTTATTTGTTCGAGCGATATCAGCGAGTGTTTCTCATTTCGTACGTGAAATTTCAATTCTTTTTTTCGATCCTCTACTCCGAACTGACATCAGCCTAATAAAAACAAAACGTACATGGATTGTATAACTGTCATGAAAATATGCAATGAATCACAAAATACGTATGTACCGAGATATATACAATCTGTATTCGTTAAATTAATTAAATTTTTACCATTAAAAATTAAAAACGTAAAAAAGTTTTCAAAATAATTTGTCAAAGTTGAAAATGTATGCATTTAAAAATTTCACACTGATTGTATATATAAATAGAAAAAAATTATCTTAAAATATCCTCGATACCTTCAAATCTCATGTTATACTTATCATTTTTTTTGGAAATAGATAACGATGTTGGCATGCTCGAATTTACCTAACACAGTTCCTATTAAAGTAGGAATAGATATATAGGTTCAAACATCAACAAATTATGCTTCAGAATATCGGGAGACGTAAGAAAAAGACCGAGAATTTCTTCAGCAGCGTATTCCTCCATTCATTTTCTCCGTAAAAGAGAATTTTATTTTATTATAAATTACTTTAATCTTTATGTTGTAACGATAATAGATGTATAACGCATAATTATAATCTTATATACACTGAGTAAACGCTACGATACAAAGCTAAAATCAATAAACATTCGCCAAATAGTTCCACTCTCGCTGTCCTCGGTTATCATTAATATTATTGTGATTATTATTTATCGTTAATTATTATTATTTATATATTATTAAGAGCCACGATGTGTGTGTGTGTGTGTGTGTGTTTGTATGTGTGTGTGTGTGTGTGTGTGTGTGCGCTGTGTGTGTGTTGTAAAGAGCGTCCATAGCCTTATACCTAGAATGAGCACATCCTCTTACACGATGGCATATATACATATATATATATATATATATATATGTGTGTGTGTATATATATTTATATATGTATATATATGTGGGTATATATATATATATTTCAATGAAATTAATATTTCTTTTCAATAATGTTATCTTTTTTAATCAATAATTTATAGTAAAATTTATATATTTGTAAATATACTTTTTAGGAAATTAGCACAATATATACTACTGAAAATGGAAAAAAAATATAAAAGTTTCATACAGATATTAAAAAAAAATATTCTTAATGTCTATAGGATTTCTGATCATCCCAAGTATGTTATGAAATGGACGCTACTAGATGCTTTTATTATTATTATTACTAAAACTCGATAACGCATATATATAACTTCTCTCTTAGTTTATTAAAGCTAAAATTGTACCAGCAACTTATAATTAAAAGAAGCGATGATCAACCAATGAACTCACAATTAATGAAAAGATTTACGATTAACATATTTTATAATATATTACAAAGGCATACACGTGTACGTGTAGCTTGAATAAAAAAAATGTTTGATCGTGTATAGCTTCCCATTCTCAAAATCAATTATTTTGACTAATCATAAAAATTTGCACACGATTTTAAAATTTATTTTGAAATTAAACAGCTTTCGTCATGCAACAAAGGATTGCATGTAAAAAAATAAAACATAAAGAATTAATATTTTCTTCTATACTATATCAAACGCATTACTTGCTACTTGTATATCTCTTTCTCATTCTCTCCGTTTCTGTATTTCATATCAATCGCGTCTCTCCACATAGATATCTTCTTGGAAGCATCCAATGATATATATCGGCATAAATTTTGTTCGCTACTTTAATTCGGCGATACATTTAACTAACGGATCATTTAATGCAAGTCAGAATAAATAGGCCTGTTTTGCGATTTACGACTAGAAGCGGTATAATTCACGATAAATATAATTCACGATACCATGTATATTAAGTATATGTGTGTATGCGTATAATGGGTGACACACTGAGTAGAAAATTGCATATAGTTACACGTAAAAAGCTAACGCGATTGCATATTGCACGATATGCAATTTCTTCTTTGAAAATCGGATTGCATGGTTTCAAGTTTATGTATATACCATATGGCTCATTGATCAAAGCGTATTGTTTGTCTACATAAGTCGACTAGTAAAATATTACAATCAATATATCTGCGATAAAAACTTTCCCAACAAATTATCTTATATCTGCATTCAACGTCTATATCCATCAAAGTAACACGTATATTTTTAAAAATATTTTAACAGCGAATCATAACAGACTCAAAACAAAATAACAGATAGTACAACTGTTTTTATGTGACGCAATTTAATATAATAATGTGGTATTAAAGAGATTATAATAATGGAATATAAAATATATATATATATATATATATCAGGGTTAGATAAGTTAATATTTTTTTTAAACTAAATTAAATTAAAGTTAATGACTTATAAAATTAATAAAATTAAGTCAAAAGTTGAATGAATAAAAAATTAACTTAACTAAAGTTAAAGACTGAATTTTTTTTAACTTTAGTAAAAAAAAAGTTAATTTTACAAAAAAATTATTTTTGAGATGAGAATATAACTTTTCTTAAAATGAAATTACATTAAATAACAATTACAATATATAGATTATTAGGTTTAATTAAATTAAATTTTTTTATTTACATATAAGTTATATGATATAATTATCATAAAATACAAAATATACTGATACTGCAGATAATATTATACATGTAAAAATTAATAATAAATTATTAATTATTATTAAATTAAAAATAATTATTAAATTTCATTACTTAATTTTTCGATTAAAAATTAAGCGTATGTCACAAAAATCAAATATATTTAATAAATAATTTCAAACAACGTTAAGAAAAGAATTCTTATTTAAAATACTTTAAAAAGAAAATCATATAAGAAATCATAAGAGATAAAAAGTTTCAATTTAAAAAAAGTTAATAAATTAAAGTTTAAAAGTAACTAAATTAAATTAAAGATTAATGCATTTAAAATTAACTAAGTTAAATTAAGAGTTACTAATTTTTTAACTTTTCTTTAACTTTTAACGTTTTAACTATAGTTATTACCCAACCCTCTGATATACACAGGGCGAGACAATAACTTTGTCTACCTTAAATATCTCCGTCATTTTTATATATAAAAATATTGTAATTACACAAAAATTGTACGATATCAAGAGGATTATAATACATGCTAGTTATAATTTTTTTAAATGGAAGCGCTTCGGAGATTTCAAGGTCATCTCCTTTTTTTTTTAATGATATGCTATACTTTTTTAACCTTGGTATAATAGTGGGTGCTTAGACGATTTCAACGACCTATAATAAAGATCATTCGTTATTAAATAAAAAAGTAAATACTTCTTTATTTACCTGCTGATCTTTTATTATAGGTCGTTGAAATCATCTAAACACCCGCTATTACACTAAGATTAAAAAAGTACAGCATACACCATTTAACAAAATGGAGGTAACCTTAAAATCTCCGAAGCGACTTCGCTTAAAAAAATTATAACTATTATGGTTCTTTTGATACTGTATAACTTTTATAATTACAATATCTTTATATCTCTAAAAATAGCGGAGATATTCAAGGTGGATAAAGTTATTGCCTCACCTTGTATATATACATTTATATATTATATATATATATATGTATATATAACTTTATCAAATAAATTCATAAACTCTTTGGTGGTGTATGTATCATTGTACGTTATACTACGTGCAAAATATCGCCAAATTACAAATTCGTGTCATTTTATTTAATAATAGAAAGTCATTTATGCGAGTATATATATGTATATATATATATATAATTGAATCTAAATGCTCCGAATCAGTGTCTGATATACTTAATTCTCCTCGCGTGGATATTATTTATTTCACTTTAACGCATCAAGAGATTTCCGTACGAATGGTGCATAATCCGAATGTCTAACATGAAGGTACATCGCAGATTCAAGCATTACTTCGCGCGTTGCACGAAAATATATCGTACACCGTTACACTCGGAAATCAATACGGAAACCGTTCACCGTCGCTAAAAGTAACGTTTATGCACGTTCACCAAGCTACGGCTTCAATCTTTCGAGTGCACGGAGGAGTTCAGTGCAACCTGCAATCTCGATTCTTTTCGAAGCAATTTAAAGTAAAACGCTGAATCGCGAGAATAAGTAATAAAACGACGTTGTACGTTAACATTACATTAAAAGTCTCAGCAAAAGGAAAAATAGCGCAAAGAGCAAAAGTTTAAGACAATAGTACGTAAATTAAATATACCGAGCACATATATAATTATTTTTCTACAAGAGATGCCTCTTTCAAAATGACAGGACGCGGAAGAAACTATTTTATTATATAATTAATTTAATTTCAGCTTATTTCGAATTATAATTATGCATTTATGTTATGAATAGCATTTGCTATTTTCTAACTTTGTGCAGCTTTGTCTCTGTTTCCTTTTTACCGAGTCTCTTAATTTGTACAATTCGTATTTCGGAATCTTTTGTAAATCCAAATAATATGTTATTATCCATTATTAATCGTTTCGCATATAGACACAATTGTGAGCATTCGCACCATCATCATTATATATGTATATTCTTCCCTCGGAAGAAGATTATGCCGCTATTTTTACGGACAATACAATTGTTTTATACTTCATAACACGAACGATATATTTAGAAAGTATATTACGAAAACTTGTGATCAAACGAATGTGAATCAAGATGGAAGCCTATCTAAGAAATAATGCTGTAGATATTTCCTTGAAGCAATGATATTTTTTGCAAATCTTCAACATTTTCTTCACTTAATCAATATCTCAAAAAAGACGCGTTACTTAAAATCATTCAACGTTACATCTACAGAGAGAGAAGTATATTAAATATACGTATATATACAAGACACTACATTCTTCATGTGGGAACATATTTTAATGTTAAATCCTTCATGATTGGTATTTTTATCGTTTATCATAAATTATTAATATCTATTAAATATGGATTTGTTTTATCTTTCCCTATAGATTTTTTTTTCTTTTTTTCTCTCGTTTTTTATACCTCTTTCTATTTCTTTTATTCTTCTTTGTTGCCTTTTCTCTCGATCAATTATCCTGTAAAGAGAGGACGCTTTAAAATATTCTTTATCGTAGAACTTTATAAAGTGAAATAGGCAAGACAAAACAAGAAGGAAACCGCTCGGGTTCACTTGACAAGTTATCTCACAACGAAAAGAACCCAACTATCCAGAAACATAGTTCTTTTTTTCTTTTACATGCCGTTTATTTTTGTCTGGAGAACAATATACTAAAAGTTCATTAAAATCAAAGAGGGACAGTTTGGTCCCTTTCTTTGTCAGTAATTTTAATGAATTTAATATCTAAATTAGTATTCAAATTATAATTTCGAGATTCATAAAATCCTTAAAAAGAAGTTGCCTTTTTAATTATTCAAAACACTTGTTAAAAATAAAATTATTCTAAAAGTTCTTTATATATAATAAGCTCTATTAAAACACTGACCGTATATATGTGTTTTAATTGGAAAATCAACATTTTTAATCCTTCTTATCTCCATCTTCAGGATCTTTCAGCGTGTGCCACTGAGCGATCGGGCGCCTGGGAGACGCTAGCATATCAGACCAGTGTCTCAATTCCGTTCCACTCGCATTGTATCCCAATACTACCTTTCCAATCGGTTCTGATGTGCCAATGCGATCATAATCTACTACAGTCACGACAAGTTGTACTTTCTGAAAGATCACATAAAATATTACAGTAATTGAATTTTTACATATTATTGTTCGAATACATTAAAGTCAGGATACAATATTACGTATCGATGTAAATATAAGAGGGAATAATTTATAGCATATAATAATAAAAATAATGATTACTGTTACTATACACCTGAATTTTTTATCAACTAATTATAAAAGTAAAATATTCTTAAAGCAATTTTCTTATTATAAGAACTATATAAGTAAATAAAACTGTCCATATCAATTGTTAAATTGTGCTTTATAATTCTTGTAAGTGGTTTTTCCTTAATTATTAACTTTAAATCGTGATGCTCAATTTTCACAATTTTTTCACAATTATTACTTAATGATTAAAAATGTTTATAATAAAGTGTATTTTCTTGCGTACCTGTATCTGCTCGAAAGGTACCTCGAAAGTGAATGATTCGTTGTAATACGGATTAAGAGTGCATTTCTTGATCGACGTTTTCTTCTTCTTCAATCTCTTTCCATTTTGCATCAACGCGATCTTAACGTAAGGATCTGAGAGACCACCGACATCCATCTTCTTCAGATTCTTAGCTTCCAAAATAACTACCGTAAGCTTGCCAGCTGTTGGTACATATCTCAACGAGAAACATATGTCACCCAGTTTATTATCCTGCAAGTAAAGGCAATTTCTGTTTAATGTATTATATATACTTTAACGTGCAATATACGAAATTTGAATTGTTAATTTTTAAATTATTGTTATACTTAGACATTTCTTTCATTTCAGCAAAGAAAAATATAAATTCTTCAATTTAAACAATGTAAGTATATCTTATTTTTGTATGTATTGCATTATACGTATATTGTTTTATTTCTTCGATTAACTTACTTGTCCACCTTCGCCTTCAACACTTTGTAATTCCCTCCATTCTTCAATCGTTTGCGCTAGATCTATTTGACAGAGCGGCACCTTTACTTCGCCGATCTGATCGTGTTTCGAAAATCTATCAAAGTCGAAGATGGCAAAGACCAGAGTTTTATTCATAGCATCGGCATAAGGAACACCCTAAACAGAAAATTATTTATTAACACAAATATTAAACAGATTATTATAACAATTTTCACACTTTAATTAGTGACATAAACAAATAAAAAAAATGTTTAACGCTTTTTAAGGATTATCCTCGCACATTATATTGAAGTTGTACATAACATAAATATATGTAAAATTATCTATAATGTGTAAAAAATTATAGCTTCTTTTAATAAGTTCCCAAGTAACACTTATTGGTTCATATACGTTTTATATTCTATTTCCTTTTTTTTTTTATATATTAGAGACATTATAATTCTTAACTAACCTTAAACGTAAAAGTTTCATTGAAGATTGGATTTAACGTCTTTCTATGAACTTTTGTCTCGAATTTCTTCTTCTTATCCGGTAATAAATACACTTTTACGTATGGATCTGACGTACCACCCATATCCAATGCTGGCAGTTCTTCCGCTTGTATTACTGTCACGGCAAGACTGTTCGAATTAAAATCATATTCGAGCTGAAATTAAGTATCAATTTATTTTAGTGAATTCAAATCTTAGATAATCTATTTATTTTTAATTTTCTAGCAATTAGCATTGAAAGAAAACGAAAAGATGGAACAATTTGTACCTTATACTGTAGTTTTCCAAGCTTAACTTCACTCTGCTTACTCTCAGCTTCGTCGGGTTCTTCAGCATTGTCCGTCAATTCTTCCATATCCGGCTGAACCTTCGCATATCGAAGTGGATTCCACGAGTGTAGAGTGTGTTTCTAATGTCTACATTAAGTCACGGCATACTGAATACATACCTTGTCCTTGTACGTACTCCCCAAAAGCTGCACAGACTTCAAGTCCACAGCTCCCTTCAATCCCTTCTTGCCATCTTTGGAGCGTCGTTTGCGACAACATCTTCGTATACAGCAAAAGCAGATTCCAAGAACAATTACGCCTACGACTGTATAGAAGAGAAATACATAAATACATTATAATCAAATTTCAATATAAATTTGGTATGTATAATTGTGTATTATACAAATTTATTTGGAACAAGTACATTCTATGCACATTCGAGCAGAAAAAAATATGTATGTACAGCACATACTTATACGTAAATGTAAATAACACACACACAATAAATATATAAAAAAATATTTTAAATAAGCGTTTACAAAATAAAGTAATCTCGTTTTTATCTATTTCTTCTTTACAATACTTGAAATTCTTTATAATACTTGAAATTAGAAATAAATTATTTTAGTTACTGTTTGATACTAGATATACATATACTTCAAATAAAATAAGTTTTCTCAAATTAATTGATTGCGATTATAAATCGCCTTCCTGAAAGTTGCATCTCTATTACCTATTAAAATAGCAACAAGACCCCATGGTGGTATTCCTGTTTCTTCTACGAGACTGTTCTTCAATTTCTGAATTTCTTTTTCGATAGTCTTTTCTGCGCTTTTGGTTACAATCTCTTCCGTTGCTGGAAACAACAAGTTTTAAACTAACACTTGGCAAGAAGAATTGTAGATTACATGTATCTGCATTCAAAATCCAGCACCAATATAGTACATATTAACGATTAAAATTTAATATTTTGCGACGTGATAAAAATGTAAGCTAAAATTTATTGGTTATTGTTTTTGAAAAGAGAGAACAGAATCACGATAATACTTACTGACACTCTTTTCATAACCATCTGTACCAAAGAGAGATACGTCCGCCTCAGTTGCGTCAATGCTCGATTGTGTTTCTTCGTTACGCGGTTTAGAAGCGTTTGCGTCTTTTGTGAACGGTGGCATTTTCTGCATTAAAATAATATTATTGTAAATACACCATATTCGGCAAGGTAGTGCATCCCACTACGACATTTTACACGACTAAACATAATAATTCTTCTAATAATAACAATTCTTATCTCTCAATTATAGTTTACTAATAATGAAGCAATCGAAGGCAACTTGATCTTATTTTCCCGGGACGGATTAAATCAATTTGTTTAATCAGCAAAATATGAAGATTTAACGTAGCACAGCAAATACATGACGCGCACAACCAACAACGGACGCTGCTTGAGATTTCGTAATCTATGAGAGCGCGTTTCCGCGCACAGCAGTTTCAAGCCGCATGCGTATCTAAAAAGGCTTTTTTTAGTTAAGCACGACGAACGTATTATTAAGGAAAGCACGTAATAGTAATACATATACGATATTTGTATACGCGTCGTATTGTATTTCTCGTGTGCAGGACGTGTCGTGTGCAAAGTAAAAAATAGCACCGCGATGTAAACAATAGATAGCCATTCATAAAGGATAATCGCAGCCCTTTATAATTGCATCTTGACACGGAGTCTTCAAAGGGAAAGCTATTTCAAGAAATTTCTTCCTCGGGATTCTTTTCTATTCGAGAGAATCTTCAAACTGATTTTCATTATCGGAGTTTTCTTTCGAATTATCATTATTAGGGTAAATTCTGCGACAAATCCATAATAACGACCGGATAGATCTGTTGCCCGAGCTAGCATTTCGACTTTCGCCGACATGTATCGACAGAAAGCAGTGTCTTTGCAAAAAAAAAAAAAAAAG
>NW_017276477.1:202888-308725 GCF_001594065.2 Cyphomyrmex costatus | reverse complement strand
ATATATATATATATATATATATGTGTGTGTGTATATATATTTATATATGTATATATATGTGGGTATATATATATATATTTCAATGAAATTAATATTTCTTTTCAATAATGTTATCTTTTTTAATCAATAATTTATAGTAAAATTTATATATTTGTAAATATACTTTTTAGGAAATTAGCACAATATATACTACTGAAAATGGAAAAAAAATATAAAAGTTTCATACAGATATTAAAAAAAAATATTCTTAATGTCTATAGGATTTCTGATCATCCCAAGTATGTTATGAAATGGACGCTACTAGATGCTTTTATTATTATTATTACTAAAACTCGATAACGCATATATATAACTTCTCTCTTAGTTTATTAAAGCTAAAATTGTACCAGCAACTTATAATTAAAAGAAGCGATGATCAACCAATAAACTCACAATTAATGAAAAGATTTACGATTAACATATTTTATAATATATTACAAAGGCATACACGTGTACGTGTAGCTTGAATAAAAAAAATGTTTGATCGTGTATAGCTTCCCATTCTCAAAATCAATTATTTTGACTAATCATAAAAATTTGCACACGATTTTAAAATTTATTTTGAAATTAAACAGCTTTCGTCATGCAACAAAGGATTGCATGTAAAAAAATAAAACATAAAGAATTAATATTTTCTTCTATACTATATCAAACGCATTACTTGCTACTTGTATATCTCTTTCTCATTCTCTCCGTTTCTGTATTTCATATCAATCGCGTCTCTCCACATAGATATCTTCTTGGAAGCATCCAATGATATATATCGGCATAAATTTTGTTCGCTACTTTAATTCGGCGATACATTTAACTAACGGATCATTTAATGCAAGTCAGAATAAATAGGCCTGTTTTGCGATTTACGACTAGAAGCGGTATAATTCACGATAAATATAATTCACGATACCATGTATATTAAGTATATGTGTGTATGCGTATAATGGGTGACACACTGAGTAGAAAATTGCATATAGTTACACGTAAAAAGCTAACGCGATTGCATATTGCACGATATGCAATTTCTTCTTTGAAAATCGGATTGCATGGTTTCAAGTTTATGTATATACCATATGGCTCATTGATCAAAGCGTATTGTTTGTCTACATAAGTCGACTAGTAAAATATTACAATCAATATATCTGCGATAAAAACTTTCCCAACAAATTATCTTATATCTGCATTCAACGTCTATATCCATCAAAGTAACACGTATATTTTTAAAAATATTTTAACAGCGAATCATAACAGACTCAAAACAAAATAACAGATAGTACAACTGTTTTTATGTGACGCAATTTAATATAATAATGTGGTATTAAAGAGATTATAATAATGGAATATAAAATATATATATATATATATATATCAGGGTTAGATAAGTTAATATTTTTTTTAAACTAAATTAAATTAAAGTTAATGACTTATAAAATTAATAAAATTAAGTCAAAAGTTGAATGAATAAAAAATTAACTTAACTAAAGTTAAAGACTGAATTTTTTTTAACTTTAGTAAAAAAAAAGTTAATTTTACAAAAAAATTATTTTTGAGATGAGAATATAACTTTTCTTAAAATGAAATTACATTAAATAACAATTACAATATATAGATTATTAGGTTTAATTAAATTAAATTTTTTTATTTACATATAAGTTATATGATATAATTATCATAAAATACAAAATATACTGATACTGCAGATAATATTATACATGTAAAAATTAATAATAAATTATTAATTATTATTAAATTAAAAATAATTATTAAATTTCATTACTTAATTTTTCGATTAAAAATTAAGCGTATGTCACAAAAATCAAATATATTTAATAAATAATTTCAAACAACGTTAAGAAAAGAATTCTTATTTAAAATACTTTAAAAAGAAAATCATATAAGAAATCATAAGAGATAAAAAGTTTCAATTTAAAAAAAGTTAATAAATTAAAGTTTAAAAGTAACTAAATTAAATTAAAGATTAATGCATTTAAAATTAACTAAGTTAAATTAAGAGTTACTAATTTTTTAACTTTTCTTTAACTTTTAACGTTTTAACTATAGTTATTACCCAACCCTCTGATATACACAGGGCGAGACAATAACTTTGTCTACCTTAAATATCTCCGTCATTTTTATATATAAAAATATTGTAATTACACAAAAATTGTACGATATCAAGAGGATTATAATACATGCTAGTTATAATTTTTTTAAATGGAAGCGCTTCGGAGATTTCAAGGTCATCTCCTTTTTTTTTTAATGATATGCTATACTTTTTTAACCTTGGTATAATAGTGGGTGCTTAGACGATTTCAACGACCTATAATAAAGATCATTCGTTATTAAATAAAAAAGTAAATACTTCTTTATTTACCTGCTGATCTTTTATTATAGGTCGTTGAAATCATCTAAACACCCGCTATTACACTAAGATTAAAAAAGTACAGCATACACCATTTAACAAAATGGAGGTAACCTTAAAATCTCCGAAGCGACTTCGCTTAAAAAAATTATAACTATTATGGTTCTTTTGATACTGTATAACTTTTATAATTACAATATCTTTATATCTCTAAAAATAGCGGAGATATTCAAGGTGGATAAAGTTATTGCCTCACCTTGTATATATACATTTATATATTATATATATATATATGTATATATAACTTTATCAAATAAATTCATAAACTCTTTGGTGGTGTATGTATCATTGTACGTTATACTACGTGCAAAATATCGCCAAATTACAAATTCGTGTCATTTTATTTAATAATAGAAAGTCATTTATGCGAGTATATATATGTATATATATATATATAATTGAATCTAAATGCTCCGAATCAGTGTCTGATATACTTAATTCTCCTCGCGTGGATATTATTTATTTCACTTTAACGCATCAAGAGATTTCCGTACGAATGGTGCATAATCCGAATGTCTAACATGAAGGTACATCGCAGATTCAAGCATTACTTCGCGCGTTGCACGAAAATATATCGTACACCGTTACACTCGGAAATCAATACGGAAACCGTTCACCGTCGCTAAAAGTAACGTTTATGCACGTTCACCAAGCTACGGCTTCAATCTTTCGAGTGCACGGAGGAGTTCAGTGCAACCTGCAATCTCGATTCTTTTCGAAGCAATTTAAAGTAAAACGCTGAATCGCGAGAATAAGTAATAAAACGACGTTGTACGTTAACATTACATTAAAAGTCTCAGCAAAAGGAAAAATAGCGCAAAGAGCAAAAGTTTAAGACAATAGTACGTAAATTAAATATACCGAGCACATATATAATTATTTTTCTACAAGAGATGCCTCTTTCAAAATGACAGGACGCGGAAGAAACTATTTTATTATATAATTAATTTAATTTCAGCTTATTTCGAATTATAATTATGCATTTATGTTATGAATAGCATTTGCTATTTTCTAACTTTGTGCAGCTTTGTCTCTGTTTCCTTTTTACCGAGTCTCTTAATTTGTACAATTCGTATTTCGGAATCTTTTGTAAATCCAAATAATATGTTATTATCCATTATTAATCGTTTCGCATATAGACACAATTGTGAGCATTCGCACCATCATCATTATATATGTATATTCTTCCCTCGGAAGAAGATTATGCCGCTATTTTTACGGACAATACAATTGTTTTATACTTCATAACACGAACGATATATTTAGAAAGTATATTACGAAAACTTGTGATCAAACGAATGTGAATCAAGATGGAAGCCTATCTAAGAAATAATGCTGTAGATATTTCCTTGAAGCAATGATATTTTTTGCAAATCTTCAACATTTTCTTCACTTAATCAATATCTCAAAAAAGACGCGTTACTTAAAATCATTCAACGTTACATCTACAGAGAGAGAAGTATATTAAATATACGTATATATACAAGACACTACATTCTTCATGTGGGAACATATTTTAATGTTAAATCCTTCATGATTGGTATTTTTATCGTTTATCATAAATTATTAATATCTATTAAATATGGATTTGTTTTATCTTTCCCTATAGATTTTTTTTTCTTTTTTTCTCTCGTTTTTTATACCTCTTTCTATTTCTTTTATTCTTCTTTGTTGCCTTTTCTCTCGATCAATTATCCTGTAAAGAGAGGACGCTTTAAAATATTCTTTATCGTAGAACTTTATAAAGTGAAATAGGCAAGACAAAACAAGAAGGAAACCGCTCGGGTTCACTTGACAAGTTATCTCACAACGAAAAGAACCCAACTATCCAGAAACATAGTTCTTTTTTTCTTTTACATGCCGTTTATTTTTGTCTGGAGAACAATATACTAAAAGTTCATTAAAATCAAAGAGGGACAGTTTGGTCCCTTTCTTTGTCAGTAATTTTAATGAATTTAATATCTAAATTAGTATTCAAATTATAATTTCGAGATTCATAAAATCCTTAAAAAGAAGTTGCCTTTTTAATTATTCAAAACACTTGTTAAAAATAAAATTATTCTAAAAGTTCTTTATATATAATAAGCTCTATTAAAACACTGACCGTATATATGTGTTTTAATTGGAAAATCAACATTTTTAATCCTTCTTATCTCCATCTTCAGGATCTTTCAGCGTGTGCCACTGAGCGATCGGGCGCCTGGGAGACGCTAGCATATCAGACCAGTGTCTCAATTCCGTTCCACTCGCATTGTATCCCAATACTACCTTTCCAATCGGTTCTGATGTGCCAATGCGATCATAATCTACTACAGTCACGACAAGTTGTACTTTCTGAAAGATCACATAAAATATTACAGTAATTGAATTTTTACATATTATTGTTCGAATACATTAAAGTCAGGATACAATATTACGTATCGATGTAAATATAAGAGGGAATAATTTATAGCATATAATAATAAAAATAATGATTACTGTTACTATACACCTGAATTTTTTATCAACTAATTATAAAAGTAAAATATTCTTAAAGCAATTTTCTTATTATAAGAACTATATAAGTAAATAAAACTGTCCATATCAATTGTTAAATTGTGCTTTATAATTCTTGTAAGTGGTTTTTCCTTAATTATTAACTTTAAATCGTGATGCTCAATTTTCACAATTTTTTCACAATTATTACTTAATGATTAAAAATGTTTATAATAAAGTGTATTTTCTTGCGTACCTGTATCTGCTCGAAAGGTACCTCGAAAGTGAATGATTCGTTGTAATACGGATTAAGAGTGCATTTCTTGATCGACGTTTTCTTCTTCTTCAATCTCTTTCCATTTTGCATCAACGCGATCTTAACGTAAGGATCTGAGAGACCACCGACATCCATCTTCTTCAGATTCTTAGCTTCCAAAATAACTACCGTAAGCTTGCCAGCTGTTGGTACATATCTCAACGAGAAACATATGTCACCCAGTTTATTATCCTGCAAGTAAAGGCAATTTCTGTTTAATGTATTATATATACTTTAACGTGCAATATACGAAATTTGAATTGTTAATTTTTAAATTATTGTTATACTTAGACATTTCTTTCATTTCAGCAAAGAAAAATATAAATTCTTCAATTTAAACAATGTAAGTATATCTTATTTTTGTATGTATTGCATTATACGTATATTGTTTTATTTCTTCGATTAACTTACTTGTCCACCTTCGCCTTCAACACTTTGTAATTCCCTCCATTCTTCAATCGTTTGCGCTAGATCTATTTGACAGAGCGGCACCTTTACTTCGCCGATCTGATCGTGTTTCGAAAATCTATCAAAGTCGAAGATGGCAAAGACCAGAGTTTTATTCATAGCATCGGCATAAGGAACACCCTAAACAGAAAATTATTTATTAACACAAATATTAAACAGATTATTATAACAATTTTCACACTTTAATTAGTGACATAAACAAATAAAAAAAATGTTTAACGCTTTTTAAGGATTATCCTCGCACATTATATTGAAGTTGTACATAACATAAATATATGTAAAATTATCTATAATGTGTAAAAAATTATAGCTTCTTTTAATAAGTTCCCAAGTAACACTTATTGGTTCATATACGTTTTATATTCTATTTCCTTTTTTTTTTTATATATTAGAGACATTATAATTCTTAACTAACCTTAAACGTAAAAGTTTCATTGAAGATTGGATTTAACGTCTTTCTATGAACTTTTGTCTCGAATTTCTTCTTCTTATCCGGTAATAAATACACTTTTACGTATGGATCTGACGTACCACCCATATCCAATGCTGGCAGTTCTTCCGCTTGTATTACTGTCACGGCAAGACTGTTCGAATTAAAATCATATTCGAGCTGAAATTAAGTATCAATTTATTTTAGTGAATTCAAATCTTAGATAATCTATTTATTTTTAATTTTCTAGCAATTAGCATTGAAAGAAAACGAAAAGATGGAACAATTTGTACCTTATACTGTAGTTTTCCAAGCTTAACTTCACTCTGCTTACTCTCAGCTTCGTCGGGTTCTTCAGCATTGTCCGTCAATTCTTCCATATCCGGCTGAACCTTCGCATATCGAAGTGGATTCCACGAGTGTAGAGTGTGTTTCTAATGTCTACATTAAGTCACGGCATACTGAATACATACCTTGTCCTTGTACGTACTCCCCAAAAGCTGCACAGACTTCAAGTCCACAGCTCCCTTCAATCCCTTCTTGCCATCTTTGGAGCGTCGTTTGCGACAACATCTTCGTATACAGCAAAAGCAGATTCCAAGAACAATTACGCCTACGACTGTATAGAAGAGAAATACATAAATACATTATAATCAAATTTCAATATAAATTTGGTATGTATAATTGTGTATTATACAAATTTATTTGGAACAAGTACATTCTATGCACATTCGAGCAGAAAAAAATATGTATGTACAGCACATACTTATACGTAAATGTAAATAACACACACACAATAAATATATAAAAAAATATTTTAAATAAGCGTTTACAAAATAAAGTAATCTCGTTTTTATCTATTTCTTCTTTACAATACTTGAAATTCTTTATAATACTTGAAATTAGAAATAAATTATTTTAGTTACTGTTTGATACTAGATATACATATACTTCAAATAAAATAAGTTTTCTCAAATTAATTGATTGCGATTATAAATCGCCTTCCTGAAAGTTGCATCTCTATTACCTATTAAAATAGCAACAAGACCCCATGGTGGTATTCCTGTTTCTTCTACGAGACTGTTCTTCAATTTCTGAATTTCTTTTTCGATAGTCTTTTCTGCGCTTTTGGTTACAATCTCTTCCGTTGCTGGAAACAACAAGTTTTAAACTAACACTTGGCAAGAAGAATTGTAGATTACATGTATCTGCATTCAAAATCCAGCACCAATATAGTACATATTAACGATTAAAATTTAATATTTTGCGACGTGATAAAAATGTAAGCTAAAATTTATTGGTTATTGTTTTTGAAAAGAGAGAACAGAATCACGATAATACTTACTGACACTCTTTTCATAACCATCTGTACCAAAGAGAGATACGTCCGCCTCAGTTGCGTCAATGCTCGATTGTGTTTCTTCGTTACGCGGTTTAGAAGCGTTTGCGTCTTTTGTGAACGGTGGCATTTTCTGCATTAAAATAATATTATTGTAAATACACCATATTCGGCAAGGTAGTGCATCCCACTACGACATTTTACACGACTAAACATAATAATTCTTCTAATAATAACAATTCTTATCTCTCAATTATAGTTTACTAATAATGAAGCAATCGAAGGCAACTTGATCTTATTTTCCCGGGACGGATTAAATCAATTTGTTTAATCAGCAAAATATGAAGATTTAACGTAGCACAGCAAATACATGACGCGCACAACCAACAACGGACGCTGCTTGAGATTTCGTAATCTATGAGAGCGCGTTTCCGCGCACAGCAGTTTCAAGCCGCATGCGTATCTAAAAAGGCTTTTTTTAGTTAAGCACGACGAACGTATTATTAAGGAAAGCACGTAATAGTAATACATATACGATATTTGTATACGCGTCGTATTGTATTTCTCGTGTGCAGGACGTGTCGTGTGCAAAGTAAAAAATAGCACCGCGATGTAAACAATAGATAGCCATTCATAAAGGATAATCGCAGCCCTTTATAATTGCATCTTGACACGGAGTCTTCAAAGGGAAAGCTATTTCAAGAAATTTCTTCCTCGGGATTCTTTTCTATTCGAGAGAATCTTCAAACTGATTTTCATTATCGGAGTTTTCTTTCGAATTATCATTATTAGGGTAAATTCTGCGACAAATCCATAATAACGACCGGATAGATCTGTTGCCCGAGCTAGCATTTCGACTTTCGCCGACATGTATCGACAGAAAGCAGTGTCTTTGCAAAAAAAAAAAAAAAAGGTTGCCAAGGAAGAGAGAGAGCTGAAAGAGAACAAACGTGCAGGTATAAAAGCGATGTATTACCGCGCGCATGGCGATGTATTATCGAGCAGCGCGTGGGAGTTCGTCCGCACACCATCCTATAACTGAACGACGGGCGAAAGAAATAAAGGGAGATGAGATAGGAAGTTATGAGAGATAGAAAAAATTGTGAGAGATTTCGTATAAAGAGCTACAAAATAAAAAAATAAAAAAAAAAGGGAAAAGTACGAGACTGAAGTACGTTTCGCAGTGAGACTCGAATCAAATTGTACAAGGAATAAAATATGAAATGTTCTCGTAAAAAAACTTAGCTTTTCGATGACTCTATTTGTCACGCATAAAATCACAAGACATACAATTTTGTATAAAACTAAATGCATTAAATTAATAATGCATAATGTATATTACGAATGTATTGCTTGCATTTGTTAAAAATTATTAAGCCATTTAATTTTTTTCTGTATCATACTTTAATAGCGTATAAAACATAGATTATTTTAAAGGATATTAAAATATAATAATGATTTAAGAGCATTAATAATTGTTAAATTATCAATGCTTTTCAATTATTTCTTTCTTTATTATCTCAAAAAGTTTACAAATATTTTATAAACAATATTGTATAAATTATTATACAGAATTTAAATTAGTGTAGAAAAATTTGCATTATGTTTTTACTAGACGAAAAAATGTATCAAAAATT
The DNA here is from genome assembly GCF_001594065.2 of Cyphomyrmex costatus. NCBI lineage: Eukaryota > Metazoa > Arthropoda > Insecta > Hymenoptera > Formicidae > Cyphomyrmex > Cyphomyrmex costatus. The sequence goes on along the minus strand of NW_017276477.1, from coordinate 299,605 downwards.
ATTTCAAGCGTAAAAGATTCATTTATCGCATTTATCATTTATTCTAAAGAAAATCTCTAGGCTGTGAAAAGTTTAAAATACTTCCACTAATTTATTTCATAAATCTTAATCCATTGAAGCAAATATAACATAAAATTCTCTATCTTCAGAAAATTTATCGTTATCAATAAAGTGTTCCATGTTTTGCAAAAAATATTTCTTGCTCTCTTTCATTTTTCAACACAAAAGAATTCTTTGCAAAAAGATGAACTTCCTTCAATGTAACCCGCTGTTTGATTAAAAGAGTAAAAAAAGTAATTATCCAAAATTCTGACATCCGATTTATAAATACAAATCAGTCTATTAAGTACGTACAGTTAAAATATCCATGTTTTATATGATTAGACTATAGATTGAGTGAATTATCTGAACGTATATAGCCAAGCGACTCCATATATGAGTGCGTATGCGTAATCGAACCGTTTTAAAGAGCAAATCAATACAAGGTACTGATAAATAAACAGCTGGCTGAATAACGTTCGCAACCGTCACTTGCATAATATTGTATATTATATTTTCTAATTATAAATATATAGAATATTATATTTCCGTAAAATCAATAACGAAACTCGAAATATTAATAATAAGAAGGAAAGGATATAAATTTTATAAGCGTTGTGATGGGGGTACAGCAACTCCATAATGTAATAACAGTTTGGAAAGTTTATATATCGATTTATTTATATCACACACATGTCTTCCCGAAATATCCGAGTCAATTGAGAGTAAAACTCTTACGCGGCGGTACACTTTCTCCTTCCGCATCTCTTTGCGTGTCAACGTCAACAGCTGTTTTCCGTAAGTTACTGAAATGACACTTGTCATACTTGGCTCAGCAGATGTTTAAACGTTGCGAAAAAGAAGAACACTTATTTACAGTGTCATTTTGCAAACAGGAGTACGTAAGTGCAATTTGCAGTCATGACGAAAATGACAATAAATTCTAAAGTAGCATCTAAGCACTTTCGATTTATGATGGACATCCATTTAGAAAAATAGACAGTTAAGAGTTGCTTCGTTTAACCATTCAGAAATGTACAATTCGTACCACAGTTGAAAACATTTAGACCATCTCTTCGTAATATTCAGTACGTTATAAATTATACAACGCGTTATATAATTAAATAATAATATACTTTTTATTTTTTATAACAAAAAATCGTGCATTTTTCCAATGTATTTTTACAAAATTTGTACAGTTAATTTTTTGAATAATCAAGAAATAACAATAATGTATTGCGAGCACGAAATTTCTTTTAGGTTCATAATATATTTTGCTAACGTTTAAAAAAGGTAATTATATATATCATTAATACAAATATAAACTATTTAAAATATAAAGTGAGTACAGGAAAACACTTATTAATGTAAAGAAAAACAATAAGACACAAATATTGACTTATATGCCTTTAAAAAATAAATTAACTTAATCAGATTTTAAAGACATAACACAATAAAAGAACAAGATGCGAAGGGTATCTTCTCTTTTTAAAATAATGGTCGTTCGACTATAAATCGCCTACGTTCTTCTCAAAGACAATTTACCACGATCGTTCTTGGAATATCCAACGCTCCTTTTATAAATGGACATCCCCATAATCGCAGTCAAGCGTGAGCAAAAGTATTAAGTTGTGAGTAAGATGGAATATACGTTTCTTCCCTAATATTATATAAACGCAGGACACCACTAATATATATATAATTAATTCTTTTAATTACGCGTATCAATCTATTAAATAATTCCATAAATCACTGAGTATGTAAATCAATGTGGATCCTTTAATAAATGCTTTATTCGTTCGTGTTTCCGATTCAGCATTTTGCATTTTTAAAAATCAAATGATTCTTGCATAAGTTTCGAGACTGTGATATCGATGTATCTATATATATATATATATATATATCACAGTCAATTTTAGTAAATGTATACATTCATTACAGTAGACTACAGTAACTCCATGCATTTACTGAGTTAAAACTTTAATTGCATATTATACATACGTAAAAAATTAAAACGACAATTAAATCAAAATTTCGATCAATAACGGTCAATAACGAAGAAAAATTATTAATAAGGATCAGGAAATTTTATCATGTATCATATGGGTATCAAAAATGATTTCTTTATATATTTCAAACATTCTGTACGTTTTATCTCATTACAAATATTAATTATAATAATTAACTTTAAGTGAGAATCTAAATCTGAATATAAAGAATCCAAAATTTTACTATATAGAAATAAAATCTTTTTCTGCTTCTATTTATCAGCATATTTACGGCAATTTCTTTTGTATATCTTTTTCTTTTCTTTCTGATTGATAAAATTTAAGAAGATTCAGAATTTGCTGTAATTTATCTGTGACTCTTCATAATTACATTAATTTCTTCGATTGCTGCGTAGGGGTGGAATCGTGTATACTGTAATTTATATGAGGAAAGGAACGAAAATCCGAGAGGATGAGAAAAATGACAGGAAGGAAGAAGAGGGAACTTCATTGACCAGCGAATAACGCTCCTTAAAAGGGCAGAAAGCGGTTACTTCACCTCGGGAAAAATATTTATCCTCCCCTGAAATTTATTTCTCGAAATCTGTATTATCCTTGGCGAGAGATACAGGCTCCGTCGAATGAAAAATAAATTGTGCAGCTTAAGATGGTAAAATAATTAAAAAAAAAAAAAAAGAAAAAAAGACACGTTTCCCGAGAGCCAAGACCGGGGGTGGTTTCCAATTATATTCACGCGACGGGTAATCGATTTCTAATTTTACATCCGCCACGGAGGATTTATCCTGGTAAGATGGATTATATATCGTTCGTCCGGAATGGTACTCACGACACGGAAGCTGTCGTCGGATCTCTACACCCTCTCTTTCTCTCTCTCTCTCTCTCTCTCTCTCTCTCTCTCTCTCTTTCACTCTCTTCTCTCCTCGAGCTGGTTCCTCCTTTGGGCGTTACTCGGCGGCGGCCTCGACTCGGCCTGTAACTACTTGCGGACCCGCGCGTATCGCGTATATCGGATACAGATGCAATTTTGCGAGTCGGATCTATCCTTCGTGCTCGTATTATAAGCGCATCGCGCGATGCGTCGTCCGCGCGGCAATATAGCGATGAACGAACCGAAAAGGGATGAAAATTCTATTCCGCTGTAACACCACGACAGTCTCTCTCGTCGACGACGACGACGACGGCGGCGACGACGACGACGATCACGACGACGACGGCGACGACGACGACAGTGGGACGGAGAGCGGAGTGCGCCTGACCGGTGCTGGCGAACGCGAATATGGCCGTCGACGTAAATCGATAAAACGCGTTACGTTTTCCGGCGGCGGCGTTTCGACGCGCCGCTCCGAGCCGACGCTCTGCGTCGTTACCTTTTCGTCACCCCTCACCCGCACCCCTGGCCCAGGAATTCGCGAAGCCAGGGTCTGCGACGATGATAACGAGGAGCGAGTACTGACGCGACGTCATCAGCGCGCGCGGACGTGAAACGTTAATTCTTTTTTCTTCTTTTAATAATAATTACCCCTCTCTGCGTTCCGACAATGACGATGATACAATTATCGGTGGGTGACGTCAGCCTATCCCAATGATTTTAAATAAAGATTGGTTTATTATTATTAGTTTCTCATCGATACGACAATCAGAAAAGGGTAAAGGGCATCCAAATGTCGGAGCGTACAGACCAATACATATCTTTCGCGTTTCTTCACTCGGAACGCACCTTGTACGCGCAGCGGTCCCAAAATCTTCCGCGCGCAATATGTGATTTTTAATTAGAACTTAATTCGCCGTATTAATTATGATATTCACTTGTAATCGTGAAAAATATTTTATGCGATCATTACCATATTTGTTTAGAACTTGAAGATTTTACGTATAACGGCTCGGTCATCCTGCCGAATAATATAAAATCAAATTGTGTATATATATGGAAAGTATATTTTATGTGCGACAGTACGACTTTTTTTTTCATTGAGGAAAATATATCGATGAGCTTGTTGCCAAAACAGAAAGAAGCGTATAGTCACATATATCCCGAGACGTGTGTCTCAATGGAGCGCATATACTCGAATCGATCTATTAGAACAGAAAAATCTTTTGGAATATTTACCACAAGCCTTTCTATTAAAATGAAATCTCATATTGAAACCAAAATAAATCTGTCACGTGTTTTTAGCGCAAAAATAATAATACAGAAGAAGGAGAACTTGAAAAATAATTGCGGAAATAGTACTAAAACTCTTGGTGTAATCTTTGCAAACTTAATGCATGTATAGTCATGTTACGCTATTGCTACACGCTGAATTATCTATAAACAACCTATCTTTTGCATTTATGAAATTAATAAAGTGATGAATTTTTGTTGTTGAAGCAAAATTAATTTTAATGTAAGCAGAGTATCTCATTATACAAAGTACACAAATTTATATTTATTATAAATATATTGTATGCATAAAATCTCTTGTACCGATTGATCTAATACGTCTGAAACGAAAGATGTGTCGTATGATAATTTCTATTGTTCATAGTTCATTTTATTTAAAAAAAAAAACAAAAAAAAACGCTATCTTATAGTTAAAAATGCACACTCGTACATACACGCACACGCGTGTGTTTATATATATAGTATCTAATTCTCAAAATAGTAATTTTCCGTAGTAATAATAGTAATAACAACGATGTTCAGAGATATTGATCGCAGGCAAACGCAAATATAATCTAGAACTCGCGTACGAAGAGGCAAAACGATACTTTCCGAAAGATGGAATATTGTGATTGTAGGGAAATCGATTTGTAACATTATTCCAGTCTCTCTCTTTAGCTCTCAAACACATATGTATGCATACACCCGACTGATTGTGAGTAGACACAAAGTGCTATATAAAGTTTCGTAATTCTATAAAAGCTTCATTTTTACTGAAATAGCAACGAGTTGAAGAATAGAGTATATATACGTATATTTGTCTATAGATACATTAAAAAATTACACACATGTAGCTCTCGTGTCAATGATACTTCCAATTCCACGATCCTATACTATAAAAGTTATGTTGACACGATAAATATAGAGCATTAATCTATATACTTATTATATATATATATATATATATTATACACTTATAATTATAGAGCTTATATTGATGTAATCTTTCAAATGTAATTTATTGATATTTTGATTGACACTATAATAATTATTACAATAATATATAATATTATTATCATTTTTATTGTATTAAGTCAATCGAAAAGTTCCATCCGTCTTTTTGCAAAACGTATATGATTTTATTTAAGAAACAAAATGAAAAAGTACATCAATCAAAATATTGTCCATCGTTACAGCAATGACTTTTTCCCATCTTTCGGGCAGCAAAAGCGAATTCCGCGACGAAAGAATGATTCATCCTTGGAGGCTACCCAGTCGGAGACCCATTTTTCATAAGAATTGAAGCGTTTCTCAGTAAGTGCGTGTGCCATTGACCGAAACAAGTGGTAGTCGGACGGGGCACAGTCTGGTGAATAAATCGCATATAGGGTAGCACTCTTCCCAGCGAAGTGCTCTTCCAATCCAATGTTTCTTTAACAGCTTTAGTAACGTAGGGTCGAGCGTTATCATGAAGCGAAATTACTTTATGCCGTTTTGTCTGATATTCTGGTTCAAAAACCCCTTTCTTTGTTGCCTGGCAAACAGAATTTTGCAGGTGGTTCTTCGCCTTTCGATGTCTCTTGGCTTAAGTTCATGGGACCCATTTTCCTTCCTTGTAGACCTTTCCTAAGGCTTTTAAACAATCGGAAACAACAAATTGAGCACAATTTAATGCTTCTGCAAGTTGTGTTTGCATTTGATATGGGTCTTCCATCATGCCTGCAGTTCTTAGCAGAACCTAGTAGGCCGATTCAAAATTAGTGATGCCGATTCTTGTATCGATATGCATCGAGAATCGATTCATTTTGCTCTTGAAGAATCTTATATTCTCAAGCGATTCTTTATGTTAAAACTTGAATTCTGTTATTGAGACTTGAATTCTTTATTCTACATATTATATTCAAAGAAATATATGTATATAGACGTAATATAAATATTTTATTTATAGGTATAGACTTTAATGAAAAAATATAATCGAGAATTTTATAACAAATAACAAACAGTACAATTATTATATAGTGAAATGTTAACAATAACAATTACCTTTATAAAAGAGAAGAGAGAGAGAGAGAAGTACTAAATTATTTATTTTTTTAATTCCTTTCAAAAAAGAAAATGCATTCCTTAAAATCTTTCTTATTTAATTCAAGCTCACGCTAAATTAATAAATTTAATTGAACTGTAAGGCCTTACATGAACGCTCTAATTTTAATAAACGGTACCAGAAAACAGACAGAAAAACATCTAGAGCAACAACGATGCTCAAATAATAAATAACTCCGTTGTCAATTAAGTTCTTTTAAAACTAAATTCTTAGCAATGGGTAAATAATTTGAATTAGCTGGATGAGAATCACTTATGTTTATTCTAACACTTTAATTTCTCGATTCTTTCGGAATCGATTCAATTTGTCACGGAATCGTACCGATTCAATTTTTCTAAATCATTATTTCGAAGGAGAGGCGCATGATTCGAACGGAGCGATTGGGCTGCCAATCACTGACCTAGTTTACACCCAGCCGTCCAATCGCGATTCGCTTCGAAGTGAAGTGAAATTTCTTGGGTGTAAACGGATTAGTTTCGACTGATTTCGATCCTCTTTTCTCAGCAGAGTAGAGCGAATCCGGGTGTAAACATTCCATAAATCCACTTCACTTCGAAGTGAATCGGGATTGGACGACTGGGCGTAAACTAGGTCACTGTACCATGGGCTTAACCCCGGATCTACAATAGAGTTTTAAGCCATATGAAATGGACATATCATAATCAATTATTCTCCTCGAATTCGATTGTAATTAGTTAATTTCTTACAGCTTAAGGCTTGAAACATCTCTATTGTAGATCCAGAGTCAGAGCCTTGGCACACAAAAAACTTAAAGCAGTAATGCCTAGTTCATACTGGATGCGATGGGCGATGAACGACGAGCGATATCCAATAAAAGCTTTGCTTTAGCTCACACGACGATGTAAAGAAGAGTTCTTATTGGTTATCGCTCGTCGCGCATCGCTCATCGCGCCTAGTGTGAACTAGGCATAAGACTTAGCAGTAAGCGAATTGACCAATCACAGTAAAGGCCATAAGGCCGTGCAGTAGCAAATCAACGTTGTGGATTTCCTACTGCTTAAGTTATGACCTTACGGACTCTACTGTGATTGGTCAATTCGCTTAGGCCGGAATCAGGCTACGCATTGAAGATTGATAAAGATTGAAAGATGGAAATTTGACCAATCAAAGTAATAGGAGTTAAAATTTCTTTATCCTCATTGGTCAAATTTCAATTTTAAATCTTCAATCTCAATTTTCAATGCGTAGTCTGATTCCGGCCTTACTGCTATATCCACACAAACTTGCATAGCTGCATAAACGCATGCATAAAGAAAATTATCCAATCGCATTTCCCATATAGAGATGCACGTAAAATGTGATTGGATAATTTTCATTATGCATACGTTTATGTGGTTATGCAAGTTTGTGTGGATATGGCTTTATTACTGCCTTAAGTTTTTTTTTTGTGTGCGGCCCTTACTTCACAAAAAACGTCAACAGTTCGATCGAATGAAGATCAAGTGCACAATGTAAACTAGGCCTATCGCTCAGACTCAAGTGAATTGAAGTATGAAGAAGTGGCATAGCCACGCTGCGCGTGCGCCTATGTGCAGAAATATACCATGCTGTTAGGAACGGGATAAACGACGATCGAAAGACGGATCTTGTGTTGTTTTGGCTATGTCGTATTTGGTGCTTATCTGATCTTTAATACATAACTCAATAGCTAAGAAAACGTATTAAATTGTTTTCCATTCTTAATGTTTTATGCCATGAGTAATTATACTCTTTATTTACCTGCTATGTGTATTTTGAATATAATCAGGATTACTATAAGATAAAAATAAGGATTGCAAGAGTGTCTCTTTCTTTTTTTTTTTCATATAATATGCTTCTTGGTGTAAATGTACAATGGTGATTGATTTATAATTTTGATTTAATAAAAAGTAAACTTTTCAAATTGTATATTATGTTTTTGTTTAGATAAATAAAGAATGGGTTGCGTCAATAGCAGAGCAGACAACGATCTGCATCCTAACATTTTTCAAGTGATGAATGTAGACGATGATGGTAATTTCGTTTCCCCTGGACGTTTGGAAGTAACAGAGGTAGACATTATATTGTATCAACGTGGCAAACAGCATAAATGGCCGTTGCGTTGTTTGCGACGGTATGGATATGATTTAGAAGGACTTTTTAGTTTTGAGTCAGGCAGACGCTGCTCCACAGGTCCTGGTATATATGCCTTTAAATGTCGGAGAGCTCAAGAATTGTTTAATCTTGTACAGACAAAAATTCAGGTTAATATCAATATGTACTATTCCTAATATTGATATTGAACTATAGATAATGACAATATTTGAAGAAAATACTTTCTTATTAACACAGGTACGCAATAACAGTGGAGATGATACAGAGTCCAGAGACCTTCCAATTCCGTCGCATTCTGCGTCAGTAGCAAGTGTTGCAGTACAAAATGTGGAGCCTAATTATTTGGATCCAATATCATTTAGAAATCACAATCATATAAATTCTAGATTTCTGAATAGCCAACAGAATGGTATTAGAAGATTAAACAGTGTTGGAAGCAGTAGTGGCCCAATATCGCCCCAAGGAACATTGGGCTCGTCATCACCACCTTCTATGCTGCCACCACCACCACCAATTTCTCAACCTCATCCGTCCTCTCTTTATGTCAATGAGGAAGTCTTATCGTCTCTTCCCATTGAAATGGAGCGCAACAATAATAAAAGCCTTGCAAGAACAGTACAAAGGTAGCATTGATTTGTTTAATCATTGGTGTAAAATACATAAGATATTACATGATTTTCTTGGTATTACAGATCACCACAAAACGTTTCTATGATCAATAATGCAATATCCGTCAATGGACCTGTGGAAACGGAATTAATACCCATTCCGTGTAACACAGAAATATCCAGTTATGATGCAACGTCACTATTACCGATTATGACACCTTATATGAACATAGACATCTGTGGCGAATCCAATCCAATTTCGCCAACGCACAGTACTTGTGAAACAAATCAGCCTAAAGAAGAAAGTAACGATATCGATGGATTTGAACACTCATATATGAATATAGGTCCCGAACAAGATCTCACAGAGAACATTGCTATTAGAGTGCGGCCGCTACCATTGCCCGTCTTACAATCGGACGTGGAAGAAAGCTCCAGGCATTGCTATGCTAATTTAGAGGCGAGCGAAATCGAGAGTCTTAGGAAGAGATTCTCTGGCACTTCAGTAGCTGAGAGATCGCCCTTGGCACCTTCTACACCAACAGGATGTCCAATCAGGGAAGTAAATTATGCAGTTTTAGATCTGGATAAAAAAGACACACCTACTGGCACATCCGACATTGTGATAAATATTGCTCCTTCTCCTCCTGAATCTCCAAACAAGCCACAAAAAGGCTATGCCACGATAGACTTCAACAAAACAGCTGCTCTCTCGCATTCTGTTAATCCCAATCTCGTAAATGACAATGAAGGCTGCAGAAAAACCCGTCATAATTCTACGATAAACGACCTAGCAATTCCATGCAGACATAATTCAGTAACTGAATAAATAAGCAAATAGCATATTTTATATAGATTATATCATATATATATATATATATAAAACGACGTTCGTATAACGACTGTCGTATAACGATTGTTCTTCACTGTAAAAAAAGGACAAAAAAGTTTAGAAAGATTGATTCAGTTTTGTTATAAGCTTCTGCAATTTATTCAAGTCATTTGATTACATGTTAACATCCAAGGTTTCTTAGTACATATTGGAAACTACATAGTAGTTGTTGCCATAAGATATTTCAGTATATGAATTTGTACAAATTTTCAGTGCATTTTATCAGAGTAACAGTATTCATAGTCTTTTTTCCAAGTCAAAATAGAAAAAATGTTTTTATATGAGAAACGCGCGCGTGAGTGAGTGAGTGAATGAATGAATGAATGAATGAGTGAGTGAGTGAGTGAGTGAGTGAGTGAGTGAGTGAGTGAGTGAGTGAGTGAGTGAGTTTTTAGTACTCCATGCAGACAGATTTTTTACATTTAGCATTTTACAAAGTAACATGGAGAAATTGGAAGCTGAAGTGCCCGCATCTTTTTCTGTAAATATATATATATTTATACAGGATGTTTGAGAAGTAATGAAAAATTTTGTCGCATAGGGGTAGAATGGACTAAATTGAGAAGAAAAGTCCTGTACCATTTTACAATTTTCGCCAATAAATAGTTCACTAGATATTAATTTATAAAAATATCCAAATTCGCCCGGCTTACCACCAAATGCAAACGCGCGACTGAAACGACCGCCCAGCAAAGCGCGCCGTGCTCGTTTGTCGTCGCTAGGCACGCGTTGTTTATAACAAGAGGTAATGGTCGTCGCTAGACAATGTCCATTTATAATGTTTATATTTTTATAAATTAATATCTAGTCAATTATTCCAAAAATTGTAAAATGGTAGAGGACTTTCTCAGGTTTTTTTTTCTTTAGTCCATTCTACCCCTATGTGACAAAATTTTTCATTACTTCTCAAACACTCTGTATATATCATAGAAATTAATGTCACTCAACAATATCACACATATAAAGTATAGTATGTGTAAAAGTATGATGTAATCGCTGATATTAATCACTTAAAAGTGATATTAATCATTTAAGATTGTAGATGGCATATTTATTAGATTTGATATATGTGTGACATGATTAATATTGATTAATAATTAATATTAATAATACTAGTAATATTAAAGTCATTGTTAAAACAGCTGATGTGTGTAGGAATTTATTAAATTCCAAAGATTATATATATACATATATATATTTCTATTTGTTTTATGTATGAGAAAGAGTGTGTGCGTATATACATATTATTTATTTACTAAATTTTATCGATATATTTTTTATATAACATATTAATTCAAATCGAAGATAACTTCCTTACAATAATTCTTAATTCTGTAATTAAATTACAATACATCCAAGATGTAAGTAATTATAAATTTTTTACGGATAAGTTCGTACATGTTGTTAAGTTATATGTTTATAATCATTATCAAAAAATTGGATTTATATCAAATATATCATACATTTATATTATTAGTAATCTAAGAAAAACGTAAAATAATTGAACGTTAAATAATTAGGTAAATTTTTCTATGTAACTTAAATTTCAGTTTTTGTTAGCAAAAATTCGATTTAACTTGCTATTCGTGATTTCATATAGATTGTGAAGTCACATAAATAACAAGTTTTGCTAATATTACATTTATCATACATTTTTCAAGCATGTTAATTGGCTGCAGGATAAAGAGATCCGAGAATTTCTTTGTCTTATAACTAAACAATAGGCTTGGAAAGCTTGTTGTATGATAATAAACAGATGAATTGTAATACTAGCTTAAGGGATTGTTTAAGATAAGGACAAGACATTATTAATTATAAGATAACCGAAATATCCAGTAAACGAGAATGGATAAAAATGAGTTGAAAATTACACAATTCATTTTAAAAAAGAAATTGAGTAAAAAAGGGCAATAGCAGTTAGGCGTGATACTTATTGCGCAAATCGATATATAAATTTAACACAATATTCTTTATTAAATGACGATCTTGTATATTTCGGCTCATTTTTTAGCCCTCTTCAGAGACATTTACATAAAACTGTATTTACAATATATGCATAGTAACTAATTTGTCATAGCGAGCCACTTCTACATAATTAAAAGAACCTCGATATTGTGTGAAAAATTATAATACTGATAGTAATCGAAAATAAGACAAAAGTTAAAAGAATAAATTGTAGAAAATCAATTGAAAGAATTTATATCAATGAAAAGAAGAGAAGAAGAAAGCTCACTACCACAAAATTCTACTATATCATAAACGACGTAAACAAATCAGTTATATTAATTTAATCAAAAACTAGTCTTTGATTTGTCAGAGAGTTAGTGTCAAATTTATTCTCTGCTTATATATTCATGGCTAATTCATTTACGACATAAGTATTTTTGGTCTTAAATGATTAAGATACGAAATAAGCCATCGTCGTATTTAATTCAGATGCATTATATCCATATCATGTTCAAATTATATTATTTTTAGATTCAAATAGATTCTAAAAATCAGAAGCGCAAATTCGCTATCCATTTCAATCCATTCTCGTTTACTGAATGCCAAATGTTACGCAGACTTATTATTATATAATTATTTTTATATGTAAATATATGCCTGTTTCCTTTTTGCTATTTCCTATTTGCATAAAAAAATGGCTGTTGGCATGATTTCTGACAACGTAATTGTTTATTACGTTACTTTTTGATTATTTGAAAATTATTTGATAGGAAAGCGCTTCCATCGAAAAGAAAACAGAAAATAATCCTTGACATTAGAAAAGAAGTATAATTCGATATTTAAAAATGGAAATTTTAATAACAGATTAATATTGAAGTATAGAATAAATACAGTATATATATTTGAAGATTTTAAAGTGATACTTAGGTTAAAAACATATATTAAAAAAAGAAATAGAAAATATTCATTATCTATAATATTAACATATTCACTGCCATATATAAATACTTAGCAAAATTAATTGGATGCTATATTTTGGAGTTGCAGCCCTTATGTTACAAATGATTGATTATAAAAAGAAAAGAATATACCAAATAATTAAAATTAAAACGCGTGTTCTCCGTTTAGTCTTTTCTTCTCAGTTGAGTCCATTCTACCCCTATAAATAAATATAAATTTTTTATTACTTCTCAAACATCCTTTATAATTTGATGGCATTTTAGTCTGAATATGTTATTTATTTTATTAAATAATTTAATAATAAATAGACTCACAAAATAAATCATAAAATTAAACAAAAAAAAGCTTTAAGAGTCAAGCAACAAGATGTTCCTGTACAATACAATTAAATATTACATAATTTGTCATCAAAATTGATTGAATCACTACATGTTTTAACCTATATTAGGATCCTTCTCAATAAAATTGACAAATCATATAAAATTTACATTAACAATACAATTTATTCTTCTGATATAGAAATATTTTATTAACATCATTTTTTATTATAAAAATTTTCCATATTAATATTTTCAAGAAATACGCATGAACACTTTTGAAAAAATTGAATTAATTGATAATATAATATTTAGTAGATCTCTGAATAATTCATAAACATATAAAGAAAATACTTCTTTCATAGTTTTAAATATCTTTTAATGCAATGCGTCTGCAAATAATAAACAAGCTATTTCAGGTAATAATCTACATATATTATTTTTCTATGATAAATTTTGTGAATAGAATATCTTCTGCAGTCTAAAGAAATATTGTTCATCACAATCATACCGAGAGAGTTTACAATAATCACAAAGAGAAATGTTGGAAATTGGTAGTGAATAAGTTAATATGAAACACTTCTCTCTCTCTCTTTCTCTCTCTCTCTCTTTCTCTTTTCCTGAGTAATATTTAACAATTTTATATGAAAAAAGATAAATTTTAAAGCATTGTTACCAGTAATCTTTTATAGCGTGAAAAATTTGTTTATTCTTCGAATCTCTGATATGTATTATCTATTGAAGTAATATATATTTATTTCATTTTTCATTGTTTAAATAGCGAAAAGAATTCAGGCCTACAAGCCTTTATTAGTAAATGTTAGAAAAATGGGGAAAAATCTCTTTTTTACTAGAACGAGAGAAAAAGTAAAAAAAAGGACTATTTTCAGTTTATTTTTAATAAATATAATACTCTCATATATTAATTATAGAAATAATCATTATTCGTATAAAAAAAGAATTTATGTAACCTTGTCTAGATAAAAAGATCATTTAAACGATCAAGTAAATTATTGTTTATATAACGAAATGAACAAAAATTATATAATATAATGCTCAGCTCTGATATATTGCATAGTGTTATGTATGCATAATATATGAAAGATTCTATACAACATCTTCCCGTTTTACAATTGAAAAACCTATAAAAAATACACAATGAATAATGTACAATGCTTGGCAGATAAAAATTTTTATAGCCTATGTATCATACTCCCGAAACCGAATGCGCGAAAGTTTTGCTAAAAGAAATCTTGGTTTTTAAATTGTTAAATATATTAATTTTATTCGCGCTCGCGTATCTTTAACTTATATGTTTTATAAATATGTGTATTGCAATATTATCGTTGGCCTACACTTCTAACAAAATTATATCAGCGTTTAATACGTTAAATTAAATATTGTGAATGCGTGTATGCTTATGTTTAAGAATATACTTTTTTTATCCAAAGAATATATTTTTAAGATTAACGGTTAGAAATATTTTAATAAGATTAGGGGCAAAATGTATAATCAAGCTTTTTGTTATAATATCTCTGAATCCACACACGGTTTTGATGATGTAATCTATAACTTTTTCTTGTGCCAGAATTATTTTATTATAATTAAGGGGAGGGAGATAATTTAATAAGATTAAAGTTTTTTTAAATTTAGAAAGTGAAATTAAAGACTGTCGTAATGAACGAAATGAACGTGTGTAATCGATTATATCTGCAGAACATACTGTCCGTTTTATGAATACAAGTAGAATGTATAGACCAAAAGACGCTTAAAATCTGTTTTATAATGATGTTCGTTCAGAGCTTAAAGGTATAGTTTAGACTTTTTTGTGCTATATACAAGTTCTTTAAATGAATACAACACAGCGATAGTGTCATCTTGTCAATCTTCAGTATACAATATAGCAGCCTGTATTATAAATACATACATCGAATTAAATTTTAATTGATACGTGTGTATATGTATGTTTGGATATATGTATAGACATATGTATTGTATATGCCATACCACATGTGTGTATCTTAACTACAAATAATATTATAAAACTGATTCTACAATGAGTCGGAAATCTTAATCTTAATTCGGTGAAGTTGGTCAATCAGCGTTAGTCGTACAAGTTGGCTATTGGTCAACTTTATCGATAAGACTTAGGACTACTGACTATCGACTCATTGTAGAATCAGCATTAAAAGCTTCTTATCAGTAGGCCATTAAAAGTTGAAAACATGTCTCACTTTGTGCAACAGTGATGCTATATATGCCTATCATTTCTTCATTTCTTTTAAACAATAAATTGTACAAATCCATAATGAATATAACTATTTGTTATTTGAAATGCATTTAACGTAATCTCTTTAATGTTATTGTTAAAATGCAATCAACATTTTATGCGATCGGCCCCGATTCATGTTGGCGAATGTTTTCATAAATTATTTTACATATACAACTGCTGTAGTCTAAAACAAAATGTACATCAATTACATCTGATAAAATTTCATGGCTGTGAGACAGGTTTTGTAAAAGATTCATAATGATCGGAAAAATTTAAATTATCGAAAAGAATTTATAATTTGTACGTTTGTTTTTATTTTATTCCAGTGCGTGTAATAAAAGAAATCTATAAAAAATAGGGAAGACATTTATTTTTATACAGTGTCTTGATGTTTAAATTAACAAAAAGTATAATGAATTACATTATGTGCATTATACGATTATACGATCATTATATAATATCTATTTCATAATTCTAACACAGCCTTTCAGATATCATGTGATATATACTTTGAAGAAAATATTTAAAAATCTATTTATATTATACTTAGAGCTGTATATACATGCTCTTGTTTTACTCATTTTCGCTTCATATCAATATTATGTTATATAGACATATTATATAGATAGATTTATAAAATATACACTATGTTATAAAAATCGTATTATTTTATTTATTAACTCCCGTTCAAATAATCATGACGATAACAAGTAAACCTAACTAAAACGATAATCACGATAACAGTATTAATGTTTATTTGTAAAATATATGTAGATAATATGTTGCAATCTTTTAAGTGCACTTTAATACGCAGCGGGATTTGTGGCAACAAATGTATATTATGATTGAACATATTACATAATTTCTGCATGTATTAAACGTGTATTGCAATATTGAGCAACAAGTCTGATAATTGCATTCTGTTTATAATAATATTTAGCTGTCTTAAACAAATTGTCGGATGTTAGTGGGAAAACGAATCAGGCGGCAAGTTGTCGACGTCTGGTCAATTCGTGATCGATTAAGAGCGAGATGTCGGGATGACGGCGCAGAATGGTCGCGCAATAATGCATGGTTTGGCTAGGATCAGCACCAGCCTTCAACAGTATCTTGACAGCGTTAGCGAATCCACTCTCAGTGGCGACTTGTAACGCCGTCAGACCGTCAATGTTAACCTTCTCCAATTGAGCTAAGGGCGAGGTGACTAACAGTGACACCGTCTGATGAAATCCTCTCGCTGATGCAAGGTGCAACGGAGTGTTCCCGCTGGCGTCCTGCGTGCCAGGATCTTCGCCGTGCACAAGTAGCTTCGTCACCATATCAACATGGTTCTTTCGCGATGCTATATGTAACGGGGTTTCACCATATCGTGACGTGATGCCTGTCGGCGTGTGTTGTATCAACAATGTCGCCGTGTTTAATGTACCGCATTCCAAACTCTCGTGTAAAGCGGTCTCTCCGCGATCATTCTTCAGTGCAGTATCCGCACCGCTGGCCAGAAGCGTACCAATCAACGACTCGATGTCGGTCTTGTGATTGTTATCTGTAAGATAACGTGCCATTAAAGCTGTTTTCGTTTTGGAGTGCGAGAATAATCAACTTGTTATTCCAAAAAGTCACGCGTCTTGTCATTGCTTGTACGGAAAAATATCTTTTGTTTCGAAACAAATTGTGTAAAAGTACACAGGATTGAAAAGATGCAATTGTTGAATATAAAATGGTATAATCTTAAAAAATTTTTCATTAAAAATATCAAACACCTAACTTTTAATTGTAAGTAAATGGAAGAGAGAGTTAAAGGTTTTTTTTTTTAAATTAAAAGATTTTCCTCCCAAAAAACAAATAAATAACAAACATCATGGCCGTATACCAAAGATAGTTGACGATGCTAATATGTGCAAGGCACTTCGACCTTGATGATCCTTAGCATTAACGGGTCCAGCTTGCGTCAATAATTCTAGCGTCTTCACAGCCGCATCGAAATTATGACGAAGGGATTTTAGCGATGTGTGAGCCAGTTGACGAGTCAACATGTGCAACGCAGTCGATCCATTGCCAGCCTCTTTGACGCCTGACGGACAGTCGTATTTCAAGAGATCCTCCACGAATTTCAACACATTACCCGGTCCACCGTTCAGAATTACTCTGTGAAGTGCCGTCTCACCCCGCGGTGAACGCACAGCTGGATCGCACCCGTTTGCTAGTAGCGTGCTGTAATCCGCCAATAAAAAGATGTAAAAAGTTTGCACGCATATTATCTTATCATATAGTAAAAATAAATGTTATAAATTTTTAAGGATAATATTTACCAATATTACGAATATATAATACATATGTACATTACAATATTATGAATACGATATAGATATGTATCACGAAAATAAAAATAACTATGCCGCAAATATCATTTAAATTTAAAATTAATATAAGTAGTATGGCTCAATAATTTAAATAATACGTGTAGAAGGGCTACGAGCCAGATATGAAGTAATAAAATATTTAATAAATTCGAAAACATTGTATCACAAACAAGAAAACGAAAGTTACATAGAATTAAATAATTGTAAACAATAATTTTAATAATAAAAACGCAAACAAAAGTTAAACAAAACATAAAATGTGACAATTATAAACAACAGACGTTTCGACCTCGCTTAGGTCATTTTCAATGTTTAAACGTATAAACTTTAAAAAAAAAGTATTATTTAAATTTAACTTTTACGTCATGAGGTAATTTAAATATAAATTGCAATTTATCCAAGAAAATTTTCACAGCTATATACAAAGAATGTTCGATATTACGCTTTGTATGATTTTTTTTTTACAAAAATATTTAAAAATTTATCGATAAATCTAAAGAAATATGTACAATTATTCTTAAAAATCGTGTTTTGATATAAATTTCTAATATATATAATGAGTAACAATGCCGTAAAGATCAATGAATTTATTTAAAAAATTAAATATTGTCAATATTAACGATAACTCGTGAATAACTTATTGCCAGAAAGTTCTAATAAATAGATATAACTTGCAGGAAGGAGAAAGTTATATATACAAAGCAATGCGATCTCATCTAAACGATTGCGTTCTACGATTCTATTCTTTTTTTTTATATAAATAAAAGATCTACCTCAGCACAGAAAGGCAGTGATTCGTTGCTGCCATCAATAGGGGTGGATCGCCCGACACGTTCCAATCCGGTTCGTCCAGATTTTGCACGCAACCGCTGGCGATCAACATCGAGACACGCTCAGTATTTCCCGATCGTACTGCATCATAAAACGAGCCACTGTCTTGCTGGCTGATAATTTCCCTTTCAAAATCATCTGGTTTCTTATCCGTCCTCAGGCGAATTTCCGCCACATTCTCGCAACAAACTCGCACGTCCTCCACTGCGGAATCTCGAAATTTCTCCCCGGAGTGAATACCACTGTCACACTGTTCCTGCAGCACTTGGATCTCCAGCGTGCTTCGATTCTTCTGGTCTTTGCCAAGATCCTTAACCTGTTCCCTTTTTGCACTGCACATGGATGCGCTTTCCGATGAAATGTTATCCGCCAATAAAACCGATTTCTCTTCCTCATGCCTCTCATTATCTTCAAAAGACAATTCCCTATTTTTGAATCTATTCATTTGTAAAATATCATCTACAAGATTTACAGAAACGCCGACGCTTTTTTCATCCTTACTTTCCTTTTCTTTCTCGAACATTTTCGGATCCCCGCCAAATGATTCATCGGGCGAAACGCTGACTTCTACAGAAGAAAGAAGCGTGGATTCCTCGAAATACGAGTCACCTGTTGCGAGATTCGCCCGAGACGACGTCTCCTCCATGTCAGAGACAACGTCCGGACTGTAAAGTACTCTCACAGTATCGTGCGGACTTGTTGCCTTCTGCTCTTCACGTTCTGTCGTCGTTTCGTACGCGGAAGTCATTGCGCCCGCACGCTTAATTGGCCCTGATTATTTGTTCAATTGACTCAACGCTTACGACGCGAAACGATACGCGTGTCTGTGTACTGCGAGAAATTTTGTTTTCGTCACTTAATCAAATTACGCCCGCGATATTATACAATAAAACCTGCGGCTATAACAAAAAGCGCAACGGGAGGTCAACGAAACTTGATGTACGGAACGATCGAACAGAACCCAAAGCAAGCAAGAATCATCGGCGTTTTACGATGCTTTACTAAAAACGTGCCTTTACCGGCTGCCTACACCGGCTCTTCTCTTTTTCTTTCTCTCCTTTTCATCTTCAGCTCCCTCCACTTCTCCATACTGCCATTCTGTGTCTCGTGTGTAGTGCATCTTCATTCGTTGCCTATGGTTGTCTACCCCACTTCACTAGTCTGCGTACTCCTTATAATCTTCCTCAGACGAGCCTGAAGCCATGGGTGCCGAACCATTGAAATTTAGACCAATTGTGATGATGAACGATTATCGAATTTATTTGTACTCTTGTAACCATAAAAATTACATTTTTTTTTAAATTAGAAAAGCACCAGATGTATATTATTGTATATTAATCAAAGTAGTACAATTTTTTTATTATATTCTATAATTGCCTAATAATAATTATGAAGTAATTACGATGAAAATGCTTACGTAATAAATTCATTCACTTTGTTACACTCTTCTCTTTCTCGTTTTAATTTTAAGCGGTATTCACACCATGTATTTTAAATAGTTCAAATAATACTATGCACACTTTTTCTCTTTTCACGAGTGACAAAGTTAACAGCATTCAACAAAACAAATTTTATTCAACCTAGAAATAAAAAGATATGTAATATTTCGAGAACCATCAAACAATTGAATAATTTCAGTCTTACTTTACCAGTTATTTGTTAGTATGTACAGTTTGCCTGCACAACTTGAAAATGTATGCGAATATCTGATCACACCATTTGCTACGCCTATTAACTCGCTGCTTTATTGCCGTTGAGTACCGATAATGCAAAAAAATTTCAAGAGAGAGAGAGGAAAACTCGGCGACGACGCATGAAAGATATCAGGACACGCAGATGTTTATGAACGGAAAGAAGAAAAGGAACTTTTACGCTGCATATATATTGCACGCGCGCTTCGATGTGGGAACTTGGGATTTCGGCAAGATAAATAATGATTGAATGTACGGTACAATCCAAAAATGCATCGAATGCATCTAAAAAGTTTTATTGAACACTGTTTTACAGTAACTTAAATAGGAGCAATGAATATGACGGACTTGAAAAAACCGTAGCCGATAAAATAACACTATACGTTCCTGTAACAGTATTTTCTTTTATATAGATATAGAATAATAATCGTTAATTTATATGAAGTTATGGTATTCTCATGTTACAAAAACACGTGAGCTGATACAATGTGCTAAATAATAGATTAATCTGCAATTGCTTGAACTATTGAAGGAATCGTAGTTCTCTAATTAAATCAAAGAAATTCGGTAAACGTCAAATTAAATCCATATCCACTGAAACAGAAACTCACAATGTATTACGTTCACATTCAATCATGACAATATAAGTGATATTTACCATGTATTTACCATTTATCTGCTTCGTGATCTGGAACCTGATCGAGATTTCGACCTGCTTCGATCTTTGGAAACAGACTTCCGCTTCTTGCGATATTTATCCTTGGCACAAACGCTCTTGCTCCGAGATGGGCTGCGCCGTGATGAGCGCGAACGCGAACGATTACTGCGAGATCTTGAGCGGGAACGAGAACGCGATCGCGACCGTGATCGCGATCGTGATTTGGACTTTGATCGCGAACGAGACCACCTAAAGTAAAAATCATAATAAATAAGTGTTAAAAAAAATAGCTATGCATATATTTTGCCTATCCATTACTACAGAACATTAATATGAAATATAATACAATTTTTAAAAGTAAAGATTTGATTTTTTTTTATGGATTTTTATATAGTACATATCTCTCCCTTTAACAGCGAAAAATAATGAAGAAACCTGATCCTAATAAACCTTTTAATTTACATATAATTACTCTAATTATCTATTAGATGACAAGCATCATCTTTATAAATATTGAAAGTGTAATATTTAGATATATATTGAGTTCTCTCTCTAAACGGTATAATTAGTTAACTAAACTCTGATTTATAAACTATAAATCTTTAAACTTTACATATTCATAATAAAAGTATATTTAATTTTTATTTAACAAGACTGTTCAACTATTTCCATAAATAAATGCAACTATCTTCACAAGTCATGCAAATTTGCTTATACATAATAACATGAAGTGAATTCATTTGTATTCAAAATTCACTCCGCCATGTATATTAATCCTCGTAAGATATACTATACTTTTGACTATTCTACTTATATACCATCTTTCCTGGCTGTGCTTATAGCAGACAATTGTGGATTGCATGCGCGATAGCTGTACCGAGAAGGGAGAGCGGATGAGCCCTTTATGCAGATAAAATTACGAGAGGGTCCGAGATGAACGGATGAAGAGTGGCTAGAGACGAGACTGCTGAAAATTTGGTCTCTCAGCAATCGTTAAGTATTACGACGATGACGACAACGACAACGACGATGACGATGATTAGGACGATGAAGACGACGATGACGACGACGACAACGATGACTACGACGAAAACGACGACTAGGCAGAAATCATGGATAGCTGAACGAAGAACACCAGGAGTGCCAGACGTGCATAAACTCTCGATTTAGGGTGATGGTCAGTGGTCAGCGGATCAGTATCGTAGCAGTGCGTAGAACTAGCCACCCCGTGTCCGGTCGGTTACGGCCCATGTTTGCCGCGTTTTCTCGCCCGCAGAGTGTGCAGAGGGAAACCCAAAGTAGATGTGGAGTGCTCTACGCTGTAACTACGACGCGCAGTGTGTGTCACAAACGTGAACCCAAGGCGAATCTCGCGCGACAATGTCGAGTAGCAACACACATTTCACATGTGTGTGCTGTATGCTCAGCCGCAACTCCTATAAATAACGGGCAATATTACGTTGGCCGCTTTACAAGTTTAGTTTCTTTATGTTTGTAGAAATATCTTTTTTTTTTTTTATTATATATATTACCAGTTATGTCTAAGTAATTTATAATCTCCATTAAATAAAATAATAGAATCCATATACAATCTTTCAATTTAATCAAGCAAATTTCACACAACTCAATGGAAATCATGTATATATTATTATAAATATTTGTTTCCCAATTATTATATATAAATAGAACGTCTAATTAAAGGCCTAAATCCAAAGATGGCTGACACAAAAAAGAATCTTTGCATTGGTAAATACAAACCATCATCTTGAGGTTTATATAAAACAAGAAATATAAATCTGTATTTATTTGTAACATGCTACAACCCTTTTCTATCTTGCAAGTTAATTCTCCATAATATATGCAGAAAGAGAGGAACTTGCATATACAATATATAATTTAATATATAGTTTCTTAAACGTAACGCACACACGCGTATATATGCATAAATGGTTTAATCCTTTTTATAATTTATGAAGACTTAAATTTAGTTCAGAATTGAATGTCACATTGATTTTTGATATTTTTATTATGGTGATCATGGTAGGGTCCTTAATGGGCTATCATTAAAGAATTTTGGGAACAAGCTTGCATAATTACCAAAGAAACATAAAATTTTCTTCTATTTCCACAAATTAAGGTTTTTGGAGTCATTAAATATAAATCTCTGCAGTCATAATTGTGAAATTCATAATGGCAAATCCAATATGGCAGCTAAATTTAGCCAATTTCTAAATTCTAATTTTTTTAACAAGACTCAGTATACAGAGGTATTTTAGGTTGATAATCATGAATTTATAGTTATTGAAATGAAATTTGCAATACCTAAATTTATAAAACATAATTTCTATATTTCATCCACCATATTAGATCAATCTTGAATTTTGAGTAAAGTGAAATTTCATATCTCAAAATCCGCTTTAATAATTAAAAAGTTCATGATTAACACAAAAAACTCCTGTTTTACTGAGTCTTATTTTAAAAAATCATAATTTAGAAATTGATTACATTTGACTGTTATATTGGATCTGTCGTTGTGAATTTCACAATTATGACTGCAGATTCATACTTAAAGCTCTCAAAAACCTTAATATATGGAAACAGAAAAATTTTAGTCTCTTATGCTTCAGTAATTGCAAGTTTACTCTAAAAGTTCTTTAACGATAGCCCAATGAAGATTTCATAATAATGAAAATATCAAAAATTACCATGTAACATTGAATTCTACTAACAAAAAGTTAAAATTTAAGTCCTCATAAGTCATAAAAAGGATCAATCCATTTATGGTCAAAGCCATTTGCATCTTGGAATGGAATGACTTATATGTATGTATACATATATATATATATTATATATATATGTACATAAACTTGATCCATTCATGTTTTATACAGTTCTTACATATCAAAATAATTATTAAGCCCATTAAAAAAAAAAAGGAAAAATTTTTAAAACTCACCTTCTTCTACGAGAACTTCTATGACGATGACAATCTCTTGCATAATGGCCCTTTTCACCACATTCATAACATTTATCTTCTGGATGAAAAGGTCTTCCAACACCTCTTCTAGAAAAGCTCCTGTCTCTTAATTTCTTTCCATTTGACAATTCCACGCGAACACGTCTTCCACATAGAATACGACCATCCAGTCCTCTCACAGCATCTTCTGCATCTCTAGGATCTTCAAATTCGACAAAAGCAAATCCTGGAGGATTTCTAGCAACCCAGACATTACGCAATGATCCATAGTAGGAAAATGCATCCTCCAATTGTTGTTTACTAGCACTGCTCCCTAAATCTCCTACATAAACCTTGCCATCCGAAGGATAACGCGAGATCTAATAACATATAAAAACATATATATATATCTATATAAGCAGTAAACAAATTCTTTCTCTTACAAAAGTATCAATATATAAATAAGATAATAAATTCATCAAATATTTTTCTCACAACTTTATATGTTTAATTAAAGAAAACAATTTATATAAATCTCATATTTCTTTAAATTAACTCTTTCCGAAATAACATTTAAATAATTAACAATTCCGTTCATAATAAAATGATGTTTAATTCTTTTCGAAACATTATACAATGACTGAGACAATAACAACCCAGGATTGATATATCTGTACCTTGCTCATGTTATTAGCCTTGCAGAGTTCTCGTGAAGATATCTATAAAGAATGATAAAGAACTATGGCATATTTTTTTGGAAAATATAAATTGACAACAGTAGCTTCCTGCTTCTTCCTATGCGTTATCGATTCCAGAGAAACAAATTGCAAATTGATTAGAAACCCCTTCGTATGAACAATTTTTCAATAGAGCTTCCACCACGATATTTACTATAATGTCCACCAATGCCAAGTATATGCTACAAGCCGTTTATTTATTTAGCCAATCACTAACGGAAGATTTTATACAGCTTATATCGCATAAATATCTTTTACTAGAGACAGAGAGAAACTAGGACTCAGAGCAAAGAGAAATCTGAGAGCGGCCATCTCGCGAAATCCCGACCTTTTTCTGTAAAGGACTACGCAGATAAAGGCCGCAGCATACACTATTGCATGACGCATCAAGAGAATCAACCAATCAAAATGCTTCTCTTCCGTGAAGTGGGAGGAAAAGAAGGATTATGATTTGTTGATTCTTTTACGCGTCATGCATTATGCGTCATGCAAAAGCGTGTGCTGCATTAATATATGCATAAAGAAAATTATCCAATCACATTTTACGTGCGTCTTTATAAGAGAAATGCGATTGGATAATTTTCTTTATACATATGTTTATGCTGCTATGCAAGTATGTGTGGATATGAGGAGCAATGAGGAGATAAAATTAATTTCCGATTAATCTGTCGGACGAAAAAATAATCCGTGAAAATAATCGATAAATTAAAAAAAAAAATCAGTGTATTCGATTAATCGATAGAAATCGCCTATCCCTAGTAGCTTTTTATTATTTGTGTTAATTGTGTGTTACATCGGTGTGTAGTATAGAGGGAGGTCATGTAAGTGAGACAAGAATAAGATTTTCTGCTTCAATATTACACAAATTCTCGATTTCAAAAATAAATGTTCTGTTTTAAACAAATTATTTTTCATATAATTTTTTTTTATAGTTCTATGGCATCGTTGTGACACATTTCCTAACCTAATAATCATCAACTTTATACTTAACATCGAGGTTGCTGGGACAGAACGACGCTTTTTTACCAGATTCGTTTGTTTCGGACAAAAACACTACGACTAAAAGCACAAGTTCTTTGATTTTTAAGAGGATGGGTAGCTAAACAAAAATTTATCCAATTATAGTAAAAAATCAGTTACATATAACAATTAATTACATAACAAAATCATGTAATTAAAATATGTAAGTAAAAATCACATAATTGGATTGTTCTAAATATGATATTTTTCAATAGGGTACCAATGTGATGTGGCAGATTTAAAAGTGAAAAATTAATTGGGCAAAAATAATTCTACTTCTGAATATGGTCAATTTTACATATTGTGATATGATTCTACACATAAAAATGCTCAATGATGGAAACAGAGCCTGAAGTGATAGAACATTTTTTTGGAGTATATTTATTATATTGTATGAATCGAAAATACAAGGGAAGAACTTACATAGGTTACACTGTAAATCCAGAACGTAGAATTAAGCAACATAACACTGGTAAAAAGCATGGTGGAGCGTGGAAAACTAGTAACAGAGGACCATGGTAATCAAGAATCTATTCTTTGTATGTATACATATTTATATATATATATATACATATACACAGAGTGTTAAAAAAACCATTCAGCATTTATATGGTAGATAGTATTCACTATATTGATTATGAGTAAAAGAAGTCTTAATAAATATAAATCAAAAGCCATTTTTGAGATATAAACTATTTTGTATGTTAATCTCATAAAGTTATAACTTTTACTTATTGTCTCTTCTAAGTGTTGCATACCACATACTGTGTATGATCTATATTCACTAATTATAAGGCTTTCATTCAATATTATATGTACTATCTACCTGCTACCATATAAATGTTAAATTATAGTTTTTTTAACACCTTGTATGTTTATGTATGTGTGCAATATGTATGTGTACAAAAAATGTATTTACGATACAAAAATTATACGGTTTAGTCAGTAATAGTCGGTAATACAGACAACTTTAGGATGTCCTTAAGTTCATTAAAATTGTAAGGATACAGCCACAATAGAAGGAATAAGGAACAAGAAATTTTAGCCTATCAAAAATCGGATACATTGGTATACATAATTTCTGATAGACTGAAATTTCTTATTCCTTATTCCTTCTATTGTGGCTGCACCCTAACCCCTTCAAATCTTTTAGCGTACTTCTAACTTCCAATACATCCTCCATATGCGTTCATGGATTTCCTAACAGTACTTCTGCACTTAGAGTAAGTTTTGAGAAAGTTCCTATTTTTTTTTTTAAACAAATTGTTTTTTTTTTTAAATAAATTTATTTTAATATCTAAACATTATCTTCATGGTTTTAGTTTGAATGGGCTTGGCAACATCCAAATGTAAGTAGGCGACTTAAACATATTCCTGGGAAAAAGTCATCACAGAAGATGCTTGATTTTCGATTGATGGTCCTATCTGAAATGTTAAAAATTGGGCCTTGGTGTCGTCTACCTTTAACTGTACGATGGTTGGATCATCAATTTTCCGAGAATTATTACGAATGTATATCTGCACCGTTACACATGCCTATATGCTATGGCAAAGTCACTAGTTGTAAAGTTAAACAAACACAAAACACAAACGAAGATGATATTCTATTACAAGAATCTCAATTGCCAATGAAGAAGTCATTGTTTTGTTCTCTTTGCGGCTTGAGTGTAATAGAAAAAGATTCTGTTACTTGCATAAAACCAAAATGCCTGTTGATTGTTCACTTAATTTGTTTAGCAAAAGAATTTTGTAAAGATAATGTTGATATGATTTTACCGATCGAGGGCACTTGCCCTACGTGCAAATCTAATGTTCTCTGGGGAGATCTTGTAAGAAAAAAGAATGGTTGTTATCGAAATTTTGAAGAAATTGATACTGTTTCTTTCCCCAATGATAACGACATTTAGTTAATATCATCGACACATAGAATGGACCGCTGATGGTAGTGGTGGGGGTAGAAAGACGAGTAAAGTGAGAGACAGAAATAATATGATCGTTCTTTCTCTGTTTACTGAAGCTTGATTGGTTGTTGGATTAACAGCGACCAATAGTAATCAGTAGTTATCAGTAAACAGAGAAATCATATTATTTTTTCTTCTCACTCTACTCGTCTTTCTACCCCCACCACTACCATCAGCGGTCCATTCTATATGTCGATGGTTATATAATAATAAATATCTTATAATTGTCCAAAATATAATAAGTACAAATATAAGAAATTGGAAAAAAGTTAAGAATTTACATTTTTTTCTATTTGAAGAACTGACGAAGATACTTCCTCAATACAAGAATTCAATATTTTGATGTTCTCTTTTAGACTAGTGCGAAGATCTAGCAGAACTGTTAAACAGTTGGTAAACTGTTCTAATGAAGCGTAAGGCTGGAATCAGACTACGCATTGAAGATTGAGATTGAATTTTGGCTAATCAAAATAATAGGAGTTAAAATTCCTTTATCCTCATTGGTCAGATTTCAATCTCAATGCGTAGTCTGTTTCCGGCCTAAATAATCCCCATAGGACAATGAAATTTTAAGCTTGCCGTTTTAATACGTCACATGAAGTGAAAACAAATATGCATAATCTCAACTAAAATATGAAAAAAAAATTAGATCAATTTTTACTATAGAAAGATGAGTAACACAAACGGCTAGCGTGAATTTGTTGTGCTGGAGTAACGAAAACTGGCGTAATTTCTGTGATTGGCCTAGTTTCTTTACGTTGTGCGCCGACTGAATCCATGAGATTTCGCCTTAAAGTTTAATTTTGTTTGAAAATTTGGGGAAAATTCATTCTGAATATAGGAAAATTCAGCTTTAGCCATTTAGCAACACTGTGTGTACATACATAATGCAGAAATAAAGAACAGACCTTTTACTCGAGGGTCTCTCTAATATCTAATCCTGTCGGTCTTATGCGCTTCGAGTTTTCATCGACACAAAGTGACGAAGATTGAATAGAGGGTATGGTCAGAAAGTGATAAGCAGGTAATTATTTAACGTGTTTTAATAAATTGTCAATTTCTCGATCGATAAATATCATTAAATGGGGAAAAGATAGATTATTCGCTGTCCTGGCACTTTGGCATAGTTTTACGTCACAATATGTGATGATTATTAGGCATGGTGGAGAAGGTTATATTTTTGTAACTTACAATAGAAAAACATTGAAATATGTTTAGAAAGCTAAGTATTTTCCGTGACTTATATATTTCCGTGACTTATATATTTCCGTGACTTATATATTATATATATAATGATTACATATATATATTATTGAAATAAATACGTTTTATTAGAAATTATAGACTTTGTATTGATACAAGAAATGGAACAATCTCATATTGAATTATGTAAAATATGTAAAAGATTCAATTGTATGCAAATTTATTTAATTAATTTGATTCTAAGATTTTAGATTACATTTAAATAAAGTTTGTTGTTAATAGATTATCGTTATAATGAATGATTTGGAAAGACCTGCTATGGAGATAGAATCATCTGACAAAGCCAAAGTAGGCAAGTTAAAGAGACGTTCGGCTTCTTCTTCCAACAATGATTCTGAGAACAGAAAAAGGCGAAATATATGTAGTAAGGATAAAAGAAAAAAGTCAAAACGTAGAAGTAGTTCCAATAGTTCTAGTTCTTCTAATATTTCAAACTCAGAAAGAAATACATATAAAGCAAAGAGGAATAGAGATGAGGATATAAAATACAAAACTAAAAAGTATGAAACTAAAAAGTTTCAAAGAAACAGTGGAAACTATAGCAACAATTACAGATTTTACAATCGGAGGCACGGTAACTTTTTGAATAATGAAAGAGATTTTGGTTATTCACGACCTTATAGACACTATAATTATTATAATAGAAATAGAAGAGATGCATATAACAATTATCATTATAGTAGATATAGCAGATCATTTGAAAGAACGTTTAATCATAACAGATCAAGGATACCAAATTATAGAAATACTGGCTACAATACAACTAGTCAGCTGTTACGAGAGAGTAGTTCAAAAGAACAAACAAATCGACCAAGATCTGTTTCTAAGATAGAAAAATCTGATTCAATAAAAGATGACACAGAAATAGTTGAACACATAGAACAGAAAGAGAAGAAAAAGATAGAAAATATACAAAATATAACTCAGCTAAGTCACAAGAAATCAAAGAGAAAAAGATTTTCATCTACTTCTAGTTCTTCTAGCAGTAGCAGTAGTGACAGTAGCTATAGCAGTTCCAGCAGCAGCGTCAACAACAGCAGCAGCAGCAGTAGTGATACTAACAGTAGTAGTAGTAATAGTGACAGCAGTATTGATAGCTCAGAGGACGAAAAGAAGCAGAAAAAAGCTAAAAAGAAAGCTAAAAAATTGAAGAAAGCTATAAAGAAGCAGAAGAAGAAAAAACGAATGAAGAAGAAAATGAAGAAAAAGTTTAAGAAATCTGCAACTAAAAAAAAAGGACATAGTAAGAAGTCTAAAGGAAATAAAGAAGTTCAAGATAGGAAGGAAAAAGTGAAGGAAATTGTATCGAATGTAATAGAAAGAGGAAAAGCTATGGCACCCATGACAAAAGAAGAATGGGAAAAAAGGCAGAGCATTGTGCACAGAATGTATGATGAAGAAACTGGAAGACATAGGTAAATATGTTGCAAAACCATTGAATATAGATAATGAAATTTATATACATATATAAGGCAATTTTTGGCGTGATTCAGGTATAACAACCAAAGTGTACCAAACTGTACCAGAACGTTTTTGTATGTTTGGTCATTAGTGATAGAGGTGGAACTAACCATTTTGATATATGGTTGATACCATGCTATAGCTAGCAATACAGCAGGGTACCAATTAAAAATTTCTAGGTTGGAAATACGTGTCAAATATAACACGAAAAGATATAAACAATACATGTTACATATCTATTTCATATTGTATTTATGTTTGATTCGGTAAGTTATCTTAGATTAGAGGTTGACCTATAAACGTATACTAATTATTATATAAATTTGGCATTTATGATCTTAATTTCTATGTTCATATTGGTTAAGGCATTGATTGAGTATTGAGTTATTTGTGTACTAAATAAAATCTCTTTATTATGTAAAAATTTTATTATTTTATTTGTTATTTATAGATAAATAAAAAAATAAATAATAAAGTTAATAATAATATAGATAATAATATTCCAAACTTTGGAATATAATTCAGGACAATTATGATGTTGCTTTCGTTTGTGCTTAATAATGTGATAATTTTTCTCTTCCACGTTTTGCAAAGAAATACTCGTCTACTGAAAGTATTTCATCATCTTCATCATTATACATTCACTTATTAAGACAGTAAAATATACTTTATTAAAACTTATTACATTTATCCTTTTCTTAGTCTTTTTAAATAGTGTCGAATTCGCGTATCTGAAAAAGAACTAGTATGTTTCAGCGAATAATTAAGGTATAAGGTTATCCACAATGTGAGTTCCACCTCTACCAATAACAACCTTGGTGCATGTACCTTACCATCGCCAAAAATCGCCTATAATAATTGTAAACTTGTCTTTCTTATGTATACATTTGTATGTGTTTTAAAAGCCTTCAGACGATATATGCCAACATTAGCAAATATACACATACATAATATAGAACATAATTATGTATATTAAATGTAGTAAATATTTAGGAAATATATGCAAAAAAAAGTTGGCGTCTATATTGGTCATATCGTCTGAAGGAGTCTTTATAGCGAATTTTATTTGAGAGAGAGAGAGAGAGAGAGAAAAGGGGGAAGGGAAAGGGGAGGCAGAAAGAGATGTGCACTCACAATCAGTGCGGGCTGCAGTTAAAGCTGCCGTACACAAATTGATTTAAAGATGTGTTTAATTAAAAAACGAATTGTACTGTCAAATTTTGAATATATTTTATTGTGCTTGTTAAATAAAATATACGTTTTATAATTCAAAATATTTGCATTTCACTTGCATTTACTTAGATTATATTAGTGTACAACAGCTTTAATATGCATTAACACGTTCAATAGAATTTGCTATTAAAATTAATTTTTGTGTTTTTGCAAAGATTAATCAAAGGCGATGGAGAAGTCTTGGAAGAGATAGTGAGTCGAGAACGTCACAGAGAAATTAATAAACAAGCAACTAAAGGAGACGGCAAATACTTCCAAACACATATATATATATATATTCTTCATATATATATATAAAGTTTTATATATAGGGTATCTCTAAATTTCCGCGTACGGAGTATAAGACGTGATATTTTTATGCTAAATAACTTTTTCCTTTAACAAAATTGCGTCTGACAAGTAGTTTTTGCAGGAGAGCAAGTTGAAGTTACTGTATGAGTGTTCTTGTCTATGTAGCACTTAGGACCGACGCACGCTCTTAACTCACGTGTATCTTGCTCTCGGTTATTATTCAAAAGTAACATTTAAAGATGCAAATATGACTCTGTTACAGTCGTAAATAATAAAAATTAGTTAATTTTTATTATTTATTATTAACTCATAGTTATGAGTATTGGCTCTTGACCTCCTATATTATATTCCTTAAAATATGAGAAATTAATAAATAAATAAAAGTTGTTTGTTCTTATACACCATATGTGGGAATTTAGAGACACCCTGTATATATATTACACATAAACGTGTATTGTATATAATTTATATATTCTTCCTTTACACACTATTATTATCTACTATCACAGCATTTTTTTGGATTGCATTGTGACGTTGAATACATTTATGTAAGGACATAAGTATACTTGTTATTACTAAAATTGTAATTCATGTGAAACATTACATAAAAAATTAGATTAAGTTTAAATTTTTTTTATGATATTCCTATTATATGGAATTTTATCGAAAATAAAATTTATATAGAAAATCAATTTTCTTATTTAATTAAAAAAAAAGAAACAAATAAAAATGAGCATACAACGCAAGATGTTATTCGCAAAATTTGTATATTTAAAAAAGAAAAGTAAACGTTTCGGTCAAGTTTTGATTATCACTAGTACATTACAAGAATTAATTATACAAAAAATGCACAATATAAAACAATAATAATCACTGCATATTAATAAGATCGTCAAGATTCATAGGGTATAATTAAATGTTAAAAACTAAGAACAGTAAAAACGAAAAGATTAAAAGCGCATAATTTAAAGTCGAAAAATGAAAATTCCAAAGTATTCTTATTCATCGGTTAAGTATAGATTAAATGTATTCTTTCACGCTATTTGAAAATTGGAAATTCTTATTCTCGATGACGTATTAGGTGTTTGAATTAATTCTCGTTGTTGAAAGGTCAGTATTTATTGTGCTGTTTCAACATAGCCGAAAGTGACTGTTTGTGTATATGAAAGTACTATCAATAGGCTTTAATAATCAGTATATAAAATCTTATCGGAATGCAAAGAACATAATTTTTTATCGCATTAAAAATGTCGGGTTTCGTACCAAAAAAGAGCATTTGCGTTACTTTTCTGTTTTAACCTCAAGAAATCTGCTGCTGAAAGTCATCGTTTGCTAGTGGAGGCTTATGGGGAGCATGCTCTATCTGAAACAACTTGCAGAGATTTTTCTACCGCGGAATCCATTTGTTACCCGAAAAGTGGGGAAAGGTTATAGCTTTCGATGGATAATATTGTGAATAAATTATCAAATACCTTTTTGATAAAATAAGCATGAGTTTTTTTTAGCAAAAAACAGCGAAAATTAATTCAAACACCTAATACAATAAAAAATATAGATTGAATTACATTACTCAATAATTATTATTAGAATAAGAAAGTATTTTTAAGGCTTCTGAGTAGAGAGAGAGAGAGAGAGAGAGATATCGCGTATGCGTATCGCGGCGACCATGTTGGAATCGTCATAAATGAGAATGACTCGTTCATTTTTGTTGCGTCTCATTTTTCAATAAAGATAATTTGGATAAATTTTAACGACGAGATCGCTTTACAACATTTGTAAAATTCTATTTGTAAAAATCCCATTTGTAAAAATGGGCAGAAACTATACTTTTCTCTCTTGATAGTCAGTAAATGGTCGTGAAAGGCACGTAAAATGAGTCTATATTCGGCAAGAAACATACGGTTTGACAGCTGTCGAAACGAGTGAAAAGTACGCTTTCATATACGAAATTCCAAGATTAGTGTCTGCTCATTTTTAGGATTTTCATAAGTACGAGATTATTCACATTTTCATAATTAAGCATAATATGAAAATGGTAAGCTACAGAAAATTTCGTTGATATAAACATCATTTTTTACGCCTATTAGCCTTCTAAACGGTGGCGAGGCGCTATAATATACACACAAGTACGAGCCCATGTCGGTGTACTCGCCTTCGGTCCGAAAGTGAAGATATGGATAATAAGCTCGTACTTGTGTGTGTGACATGGTATAAAAATATAAGGTATTTCATTGTGCATAATGGCGGAAAAGTATTAGAACAACCAATCACAAATTTGTCCTAAATTTAGCGCTAAATCCAAATACAGTTGGTAAAAATACATACACAATTGTATTAGGTGTGTCGGAAAGTTCCGTCCATCTAGCAGCGAATAGTTATAGCTAGAATTGTCGATAACTCTAATGTCTAAACCAAGCTTAATTTTTTAGTTTTACCACCTGTCAATAAAATTCAGTATGTAAAAGTATACGTTTGCATCAATAACATTGCTTTTTTACTGCATCGATAATGAGCCAAATAAGCGTCATTTACGCGAAGTGTTAATCTTTTGCTTCAAATGGAAGAAAACTGCAGTTGAAGCTCACTGAATGCTTGTAGAAGTTTATAGTTATAGTGCTCCTTTCGATAAAACATGCAGAGAATGGTTTCGGCGCTTTCAAAATGGTGATTTTTATGTGGAGGACAAAGAGCGTTCTGGACGGCCAAAAACATTTGAAGACAAAGAATTTCAGGCATTGGTGGAGGAAGACCTCATGTCAAACGCAAAAACAACTTGCAGAAACATTAAATTCTGCTCGATCTGTTATTTCCGATCGTTTGAAAGCCTTGGGAAAGATCTACAAGGAAGCAAAATGGGTCCCATATGAACTGAAGCCAAGAGATATTAATAGTCATTGATATTTATTAATAATCTCATTCTATGACTGTCACTAATTTGACCAGAGTCAAAAAGGAGGTTTCTATTTAAAAATTCCATGTTTATCTTCACATGATCTTCAAGTTCAAGATTAAATTTAAAATCACCAAAAAATAGTTCTTTATGACCTCCTACAACTTATTTGAATTATTTTTCCTGAAAGTGTGTACTTTTAGATTAGAGATTATACAGGAGTCCTATTTTTTTCAAATACCCTGTATGTATAATATAATATAGATAATTTAATCAATTTCATCGCTTACTTCAATTTATTTCAGTTTCTAGAAAATTTGATTAGATAAAAACTACTGATGAATACATCACGCATACTAAAACGAAAAACATTTTTAACATTAATTATGCACACTAAAAATGTTTCTATGTTTGTTCATAATTACATTAATAAATTTATAAATGTCTCGAATATCTTGATTGACTAAATTGAAAAACATATGGTATCGAGATTGACATAAAAAATGATGCAGTTGGAAAATGGTTACTGCGATGATAAAGTAATTTTTACACTTTAATATATACATATATATATATATATATAAAATCTTGTTATATATTTTATTATCTTATTATATACTATTATCATATTACATTAGATTTATTATAAAAAATTTGTTTAAAGATACATTTTAAAACAATCTTTTTAAAAACACAAAACAAATGGTGCTATTTTTTTTTTATTTAAATTGGTTTTGCCAAAACAACTTTATAATTGACATATTTAAGAATATTGTTTTATTTTTTGGACTATTTTGTAAATATTGATAATCGATGACAACAGATTATCAACAAATGCCATTATGTAATATAATTATATCTTGATCCATTTGTAAAACTTAAAATATATTTAATATACCACAGTAATGAATTAAAAAAAAAAACAGAGATAATTATTTTCTAATTAGCCACTTTCTCTATTTCTAAATGATTCACTTATGCGAAGATTTACTATTGATCAGATATCATCCAAACTCGAGTCTGCTCTTTGCTTGGAACTACAAAAAATTGTCAAGTCGATTAGTGCGCCTGGAAAAGGATTATTGGCCTGTGATGAATCACCTTCAAATCTAGAAGAGAGATTTCAAGAAATTGGTATAAATAACACCGAATCGACGAGACGTGCTTATCGAGAAATGTTGTTATCTGCGGATAAGGTTATTGTGAGCACTGTATGGTAGTAGAAATTTTATATCGCGGCAAAGACGTAACGCAACAGATTCCACAGACAAATATAGTTTCATAATACTCAAAAACATATGTATATGACACATAGCATAATAAAATAAAAGATAATTAATATAAATAATATAATAATGTTGCACATGCTTTTGACTTTAGTCTCAATTTTCGCAATACATAAGCGGCGTGATTTTACATCATGAAATGATTCATCAAAGAACATCGGAAGATGTGGAATTTATCGAGTTTCTGCGTCGAAGAAACATTGTAGCCGGTGTGAAAGTCGATCGAGGTTTAGTACATCTCTTCAATACCGAGGATGAGAAGATTACGCTAGGTTTGGACAATTTACAGGAGAATTGTGTTCGATATAAACAAGAGGGTTGTCACCTTGCTGAATGGAAATGTGTTTTTTCAATTTCGGAACGATGTCCCAGTCAGTTGGCGATGATTGCTAATGCAAATGTTCTTGCTAGGTGTCTGATTATTTTAATATTCATAAAAACAATGTAATGTATCGCGTGATTGACGATAATTAATTTTATGCGCTTATTGCACAATAAATTTCATCAAAAATTGTTGATAAAATCTATATATTGTTCACACTGTATACACATATTATATAATAACTATTAAACATAAATAAAATTTATAATTGACGTTTGATAGAATCGTAGAAGTATACATATAAAATATTATTGTATTTATGCAATTCTATTGTGTAACATATTTTTGAAGTATCTCGATTTTATATAGATTTGCTAGCATTTGCCAAAGAACGCGAATGGTTCCCATAGTAGAACCAGAAATATTGAATAATGGCGAATATGATATAGATCGAGCTTTACAAGTTCATGAAGAAATGTTGTCCATCCTCTTTCGTGCTCTGAATGAGTATCATGTATATCTAGAGGGAATGGTTTTGAAATTAGCCATGGTACTGTCCGGTATAAAAAACGCAATAAAGTGCACGCCGCAGGTATTGCTTTAATATAATATAAAGCGAATTGTAATATTTCTCTAAGAATACAATTTTATTGAATATATATATTTGCTCTCAAACATTATTGCAATTATAGATTGTTGCTGAGTATACGCTAAGAGCATTACGAAGAACAGTACCCATGGCGGTTCCAGCAATTTTCTTTCTAAACGGTGATCAAACCGACGAAGAAGCTGTATTAAATCTAAACGCCATTAACGCGTGTGACAATAAAATACCATGGAGGCTTAGTTTTTGTTATGGACGTGCTTTGCAGGTATCTTAAAATTTATTTAAATTTAAATAGAATTTGTTGTATTTATTGATGTCTATTAATTTTTTGAATTTTAAATTGGTAAAAAAAATTTAATAAGTTCTATTTATCGTCTGCTTTATTAGAACACGGTAATAAAGATTTGGAAAAATAATCCGGAAAATGTAGATAAAGCTCAAGCAATGTTTCTTAAAAGGGTAAAATTATGCTCCGAAGCATCTTTGGGAAAATTACGAGTTCAAGACAACAATTCGCTTTGTGAATTAAACAGATTTAATTTTCTCTCCCTGTAATTATACAGCACATTCATAAAATTTTACAATCGCCAGAAAAATTAACATAGTACGAGTTATATTTTAAATAAAATTTATGCTATCGTTAAAGAATAATTTTTAATAAATAAAAATGTGAAAGTTTATAATTATTTCAAAATGTATGTGCATATATAATGTAAACGAGAATTTTTTACTTCTCTAAATATCTCTGAAAATTAAAGGTATGTATAATAATTTTGAAGTAACAAAAATTCCGGTACAATTCAAATATAAACTTGGAAAGAAAAGGATACTAGGAGTTAAGCGCAGATAACTTTACGCAAACACTGATATATATCAAGCAAAACTTATTTATTATAATAATTAAGCATAATAATTATGCTTAAGCATTATAATAATTATGCTTAAACATAACTGTTATAATATGCTTAAGCATAATTATTATAATAAATAAGTTTTGCTTGATATATATCAGCGTTTGTGTAAAGTTATCTGCGCTTAACTCCTAGTGCCCTTTTCTTTCCAAATTTATGTTTAAAGATATGTATATCTGATGGACACACATATGAAATTTCATTATAAATAACAATTATTTAGAACATATAATATTAAAGATAATGTCTACAAAACATATAATAACACACATAATATACTCTCTAAATTCTTTGGAGTAGAATCTTACTTTAGAGTAATAATTGAGCTAGTTTTAGGAAAAAAATTCAATTTTTTCAATCTTTAAAAGTAAAATTTGATCTATATAAATATTTTAGAGAATAATATAATCTTTATCAAATTCCATGTATAAAAAATGGATAGACTGTACATATCGTTGCATTCATTTTCGTCAGTATATTTTCGGGTGTTCTCATATACTTGACAATATCAAAATTTTAAGCACATTATACAGACATAGATATGTAATATGGAAAATTGGTGAGATATTGATTTGATAAAAAAAAATCTAAAATCGTATGTTATTGTTAGATAAGAACCAAAGCGATGGGTCGAGCCCATTTGAGCAATAAACTATTATATCACGTGTGATAAGACAATCTGGTAATTAAGAAAAGGAGGCACGTTTGACAATATTTGTGGACGTACGAATGTATTTCAATCTTTGTACGCTTTTAGTTTCAACATTTAACACTTTAAAAAATTTCATCAGTTTCGAGATAAATATTAAGCAAGGTGCTCTTGACTGACCTCTAAAATAATGGTTCTCAATGCAAGGTTTATATACGCGGACTTGTCCGTCTACTGATCGATATTGTCGTCATTTCTCCTCGGCAAACTGTTTAGTGACAATGCTCCAACGCCCATTTTCCTGATCTCTGAATAACTCATCATCATGTGGTATGCCAGGAACGTAACAGATACGTGCTGCAAAATAGTAAATAGCAGTTTTACAGTTCAAGAAAATTGCTCAAATACTAAACTGTTTTTTTCGTAAAATAATATTTCTAATCGGGGATAATCATGATCTATGAGATAAATGTTATCCAGTGCTATATTCTATCCGCGATGGTTTTTGACAAACATTCAATAATAATAATAATAATAATAATGCAGCCATAATAATAATTGAATTATATTTTATACTACATATTTGTCTGTATAAATTTTTTAACTTATTGTTACTTTGAATTTTACAGATTTATTACGTTCATTTTTCGACTTTAATAAAATCACATAACAAAAGCCAATCGGTTAATTTTCCTGTCTTCGACAATATCGTCAAGTTGAGCACCTTTGCATACAAGAGCGCATGCGCGCGATAAACACACAATCAGACTTTGAAACCGACAACGGCTGGCGTAGCCTGTGTCAGTCACACTCCAACCATTAGGTGGATTATAACAGGCGCTCGCGCAGCTTCCATATACGAATTGGTCTTCATTTGCATTAGGTGAGTCCACGTGCTGTCTCTCGTTTTTATAACGAAAAAAATTGTGTGCGCATGATATGTGCCATTCTACTTGTACCTCCCTAGGTATTGATCGTTTCGTATTTTGCCTCAAGGAATATCTGAAATGCTCAACCTATCTATAACGACCTTTGACCTTGACTGACATTTCGTTGCAACTGTGTCATATGCGACTTATCTACTTACTATTCAATGACAAATATCAATGACAAGTGCTTTAATGTATGTATTTTATTTCTTAAAGTTAGAGATTGTACGCAAATTAAATATTTTTATTGTCACGAGTAAACAAAGGTATCAATTTTGTGTGTTTATAATAAAATACAATTTCATTATGCTAATCATTATGTCAACTTCAAAATGGTCGAATATACGAATATATTGTATTACTATAATATAATCAACATGTTAACAAATATATTCTACATTCCAACAGAGGTAATATAGAAATATTTTATTATAAAGCAAACTAAAAAAATAACAAAATTATCAGAAAAATATATACACATGTATGTATACATACACACACACGAATCATATGTAATATAATACATATATATAAAAGTTTCATATACGTAAAATATTAAGTACATATTTTTATACATTTGAAGACATTATACTATATAATAGAATAGAAAACATTACGCTGTTAAATGAAAATTTTATAAGATTTCTGTTATTTATTTAAAAAAAGCCTAGTGTACATACATAAAAGTAAATGAGATTTCACTCTTTACGTAAAGTGTTAGAGAAATCCATGCCTTAAAGAATTATAAGAGCAAATATATTATATCATAATATTATATAATCATTAATCCTGTTATACTTTTATTAAAGAGCCGGAAGAATATTTCCACGTGCAGTATATATACATCAAGCACAATAGTCATACGCACTGTATATGTATCTATTACTGCGATAGATAATAGGCATGTTCGTATTCCGTTACATAATCAATAATTTAAGCCGCTATCTCGTTAATATTCTCTCAGAAAATTTGGAAGATTTTCTTACTTCCGGAAACTTACCATTGCCTCAACACAGATTTATTTGATAATTTATTAAACTTACTAATAATTTAAATATAATCAGAGAAAACATTTTAAATTAGACTTAATTTATTAAAAAGCTTCAACAAGTATTAAAGGTAAAATGTAATAAAAATTTCATCCATGATTTTATAATTATTGAATCGTAAAGAATTGAATGATAAAATGACCTTACACGGTTAATAATACTGTCAATATTAACAAATATTGACAATATTATCGTGTATGGTATTAATATTGATAGATTGACGTAGAATACTGACAGTGTCTGAATTTTGGTTTTCGAGCATCAGTATCGTCGTTTGTATTAGGATTCATGTTACAATATGTTACAGTGCAGTAGATAATATACGTATAAATAAAAGTAAAATTCATTATCAATAATACTGATCGCGTAAGGCTATAACAACAGTAAAAATATTGATGCGTACTGTCAGTATTACTGATTCAGTATTGATCAGTATTATTGACTGTGTAGAGTCAGCTATAAAAATAAAAAAAAAAACATATTATTAGTAACTTTTCAAATTACGTATTTTAAAAAATTACATACTAATTTGGAACAATCCATTGTGATTTACTTGTCTTAATTACATGATTTCGTTATGTAACTTTGTGACGTGATTTTTTTTAGTGGGGAATATCAGGGGTGAGATAGAAAGTACATTACAATTACAGCCATTGAAGTAATTATTACCTTACAGTAAAGTAAATTATACTACATGTTTTGTATTCTCAAAATTAAGTAAGCACGAACCTTTCTCAAGACTTAATTTATATACTTATATTTTTTTATCGTGTAAAATGTAAAAAATACCTACAAAATAGCTAAACAATAATCACTCATCAGAAAAGTAAATTACATAAAAAAATGACCTATCCTTATATGGAGTTCTGTCAATTTCATAAAATATATATATTTACTAGAATTCTAGCGTGTAGTACTTTACATTTTTCTCTGTACATAAATTCTATCAAAATTATTTACCATTTTTTGTCTATTATAATCTTTTATATAAGGAAATATTTTTTTGCCGTCTTTATAGTATAACAATTATAAAATGCAATAACATAAAAATCTCTTAAAAAAAAAAAAAGATAAATTTATACATAAAACACATTATAAAGACGTTTGTATTTTTAATTCTTCTACATTCACTTAATGTAGTAAAAAATTAATATATATTTTCTTTAATTCTGAAAGTTGTGAAAATCATTTATTTCATATTAATAGCGTGAGTTATTTCGAGTTCTACTAGAAAGTAATTTGTTTGATAATTCTCCGGCTTTCACCTCGCATTTTTTTTTAACAGTTCTGCGTAGCGACATCATAAAGATATAGTTGGTCCAAATATATCGTCTAAATATATAGTCTGGCGAGTCACCAACAACTTCTACAACGCGCATTTATTTTCCCACTGATGATGCAATTTATGTCCGCAATGTCCGCATGTGTGCGCCGCTTAAAAAAAGAACTTAAATTTTTCCTTTCACTTTCTGAAGTTTGTCATGATGCAGAATTAATAAATAAATACACATTACAAATCGTTATTCAATAGGTGCGTTCGGCATTGCAAATCGGAGACATCCGTTTGCTCTTTCACCTTCATTTCACCTCGGAAATCGCTCGTCCAACTTGTACCGTTCTGCTACATGTCATTTCATCTGCATTTGGTATTAACATTTCTAGGCAGAAAAAAGTCCGGGACTGCCCTGCGAAGCGAGATATTAAATTGAGCGTTAAAGTTGACGACTATTGAGGTTCGGAAAAATAGACTACAGCCGCCCCGAATCTATGCGTTAATTGTCCACACACTGCTCTGTCTACACGAGTTAGAAATATTCCAAGCAGACACTGTTTAAGCACTATTTTATGACGATCTGTCAGATTTCCTAACCTCAATAGTCGTCAACTTTAACGCTCAATATCTTGCTTCGCAGGGCAGTCCCGGACTTTTATCTACTAGATCCTTTTATTTTACGCAAAAAGACGTCGAATGAGCCTAATTTCATCGAAATCGG
The DNA here is from genome assembly GCF_001594065.2 of Cyphomyrmex costatus. NCBI lineage: Eukaryota > Metazoa > Arthropoda > Insecta > Hymenoptera > Formicidae > Cyphomyrmex > Cyphomyrmex costatus. The sequence continues at coordinate 257,124 of NW_017276477.1, read as the reverse complement.
AGGTGAGGTAGCTCTTTAAAAAATTACCTCTTAAAATATAGCTATTACTATTTTAATATTCAAAACCATTAAACTGATTAAAAAAATTAATAAATAATTGAGAATATGTTAAAGATTGTAAAACAAGTAATTTAAATTTGTGTACTTCATTTAATTGAAATCATAATTTGCTTTCTGAATTCATTTTTTTATAAGGTTATCAGGTGACAGCACAAGATATGTTCCTCTGAAACTGCATTAATGCTGCACTAGTGTAGTTTTCATCGAAATCCAGCACGACACTAGTGCTGCACAGTTTATCCAGTGAAAAACGCTATTAGTAATTTTAAATTATATATCTATAATTCTATATAAATATATTTGTTTTATTCGCTTTTAGGAGGATGGAGAAGCCCCCTTAGGGTTACGATTGTTAATAATTTAAGTTAATTTTGTGGTTTATTTTGCAGAAAATGGTTGTGGAAAAGTATAGCAAGCTCGAACCTGAGCTGAAAGAAGAATTACGGACGATCGCCCAACAGATCGTGACACCTGGTAGAGGTATCCTGGCTGCTGATGAGTCGACTACAACGATTGGCAAACGTCTTCAGGACATCAACGTTGAAAATACTGAGGAAAATCGTAGGGCTTACAGGCAATTACTTTTCACTACAGCAAAAGTACGTTTGAATAATAATTAATAGCTCTACAGATAAACTTCAGTTTGATCCAATCATATATAAAAATATGACTGAATCGGATAAACATTTAATTTATATAGTGTAACATGTTAATTTTATTAAAACTTTAGTATTTATATTTTTCCATTAACTGCATAATTTCGTTGTCATATGTTACGTATAATATTATTTGACGTTGGTTCTTCTTAGGATGTTATTGGACAGCACATTTCTGGAGTGATCCTCTTCCATGAGACTCTCTATCAAAAGGCCGACGACGGTACGCCGTTTGTCGAATTACTGAAGCAACGCAACATCATCCCTGGTATTAAAGTCGACAAGGGTGTCGTTCCTCTCTTCGGTACAGATAACGAATGTACAACCCAGGGTCTTGACGACCTTCAAGAGCGTTGTATCCAGTATAAAAAGGATGGATGTCACTTCGCTAAGTGGCGATGCGTGTTGAAGATCACGAAAGATACCCCAAGCAAACTCGCCATCCTAGAGAACGCCAACGTGTTGGCCCGTTACGCTTCAATCTGTCAGAGCGCTAGGATCGTACCCATCGTAGAGCCTGAAATCCTTCCTGACGGTGATCATGATCTTATTCGTTGTCAAAAAGTTACAGAAGAGGTTCTTGCGGCCGTTTACAAGGTATCGCGAGCTTTTGTTGAGGAAACAAGATTATTGAATTTTGCCTTTTATTAAAATTTATTATCAGATAATTAATATGCACTCTAATATGCATTTATTATCAGGCACTCTCAGATCACCACGTATATCTCGAAGGAACGCTGCTAAAGCCTAATATGGTGACTCCAGGTCAGAGCTATTCGACGAGAGCGACTCCTCAGGAAATCGGTGCCGCTACGGTAACAGCGCTGTTACGTACTGTGCCACCAGCGGTACCTGGCATTACTTTCCTTAGCGGTGGTCAATCTGAGGAAGAGGCATCAGTCAATCTTGACGCTATTAATAAATACCCGGCAAAGAAACCTTGGGCATTAACTTTCAGTTATGGACGCGCTCTTCAGGCTTCCGTACTTCGTGCTTGGCAAGGCAAAATCGACAAGGTCGCTGCCGGTCAAGAGGAGTTGCTTAAGAGAGCTAAGGTAAGTGAAATTATACTATGAAAATAACAGATACTTAATTTGTTCTTACTGCATGTGTAAATTTGAATTTGCTCCATGTCTCAGTAGTTATTCTCATTTTATTCGTTTTTCATTTACCTTTTGCATTTATATATAATCACTTTTATCAGTGGTCTGTCTTTGATCTCTATTTTACTTTCCTAAATGATAATTTGCTATTCTAACATTTATGTTCTCAATTATTTTTACACTTTTACTTTCTTTTTTGTATATACTTATTAGCTTTTTTTTTAGAAAAATAGTTTTATAATTGTAAAAAATAATATATTTAAACATAACATACAAATGAGAGCTATTATACTATTCTTATTAATGTATGTTTCTAATTCTTTTTTTTGTTATTATTCTATAAATTATCGACGTTTCGACCGCTTTTTTCAGCCATCTTCAGATAATAAATACAAAAAATTTGTATAATTTTCATAGGAAATGAAGTGACGTCTCCTTCTCTGTCCGTCTGTCCGTCTAAAATTATAACTTTGTAACATCTCCTCTCACCTTTCAGCAATCAGAATGTCGATAATATATAGAATAATGAGAGAGAGAGAGAGAGAGAGAGAGAGAGATAAAAAATGAAATCAAAAACATACACTAATAAGAACCGTGTACAAGAATAGCTTTCATTTACCCTTTATATTTGAATATATTATTTTTTAATATGTTGAGAACTCTATTATATTTATTGTTTTATAATTCTGTAGTTGTATTAATAATCGCACGGAGCACTCGAAGTTGTGCAAAGCTGCATACTTACTTTTGCATGTCTATGTAATGTGCGCTTGTTTAGGCAAACACTGCAGCCTGTCAAGGCAAATACATCGCCGGCAGCATAAATAGCAAAGCCGCTGATATCTCTCTCTACGTCAAAGCTCATGTCTACTAAAAAAAAATTATATTTTTCGCACAGTCCGTTTCTCGTGGTAGTAAGTACATAATAAACAATACATATGTACGTATGTATGTGTATGTGTGTGTATTGATTTTTTCGTGAATCAATCCTTATCTTTAAGCAATTGCCATAGTAAATAATAAAAATAAAATTTGTTTAAAAATTCAGCTTGAAACTGTTCACTTCAAGAATATTTGATGAGAATTGTATTAGATTATATTATTTTCAAAATGGATAACAAAAAACAAAGTGTGAAAATGTAAAATTGATAATTAAAAGGGTCAAGTTTGCAATGATGCATAGCGTAAGTTAGCTTAATAAGATAACATGCACGTGTGTGTATGAAGGTATAAAATTTTTTTTAAAGATCTTTTTTATTAATCTCGATACAATCATTTTTCTCTAAGTTCTAAATTTAAGATACAGCTGTTATTAGCTCAAATTATGGTCGTAATTCTTCCCAATATAAACTGCATGGAATTTGACTGGTCGGGACTTCATTTTGTGTGCACATTAATAGTGTATATATAACATATCACTCAATAAGTCCCGGGCCTGACATAATAGATGGCGCATTAATAACAAATCCATATGATTTTTAGAAAGTACTAAACCTTCAAACATATACGTGTCAAAATTTTAGCTCAATCGGACCTTTACTTTACAAGTTACAGTGGTTTAAGTGACATAAAATCAATTTATGCTAACTTCATCAAAGAAGTCAAGCACTCTTCTTGCAATGTGTGATCAAACGTTGTCTTGCATAAACAATGAGTCGTTTCGGATAAAGGATGCGTAGTATGCATCCTTCATTAGAGATGCATTTTAGCAGAAAAGTGTGAAATCTGCTCCTTTATTATTGTGATAACTTCGAAGAATTCTGGAAGTTGAATGGAATACAATTACGCAGGATAAAACTAATAGCGTTTTCCACTGGGAAAACTGGTGCAGCACTAGCACCGTGCTACCCAATCAGCATACCATATTCAAAAAGTATTTTTTAAATATGGCATGCTGATTGGGTAGCACGGCGCTAGTGCTGCACCAGTTTTCCCAGTGGAAAACGCTATAAATGACTAATAAGGAGAACGCTTGATCATATAAATGAGATAATACGCGCATGAGAAGATCATTTAATATTATGTACGCACGCATATACACACAAAATGAGATTCCAACTAATCAAACTCTGTATAGTTCATATTAGAAAAAATTACAACCATAATTTAAGTTAATAATGATAGTGGTACCTAATTTGAAAAATCTCAGCGAAAAAAGATTATATTGAGTTATAAAGAAGCGTTTTAAGAAGGATAAAATTCTCTGCTTTTACGTGCATTGTTTCCCCATTAAGCTGCGTTACCTGATTTATGTCATGCACCTTCGCAAACTTTGATCTTTGATTATCAATTTTACTTCTTTTCATGTTGTAATCCTTTATGTTGAAAATGATGACCCAGTACAATTCTCATCAAATATTTTCAAAGTGAACACTTGAAATTGCAATTTGCACTTTTGAACAATTTGTATCTCCATTTACTTATCAAATTATCATTGTTTGAAGTTTGATCATTTTTTACCAAATTTTTAGTGTACCCCTTTAGGAGTAAGTGTATGATCGATTATATTACGATATTTCAAAACCGCAATTTTTCACGAGACATTAATATCGTTTTTCCAATGTAAATAATAAACTAATTTATTCTATCTTTCGCTTATATGTACATATATATTTTATTTAATTCTTTCTTGTTCACTCTCTTTTATTATCTCCAACCAAATATATATTAAAAATACAACTTTAACTGAAGTTAATTTTATAAATTTACATGGAATGTGATGTATGTGTAAAATATCAAGAATTTTTTTTCTTAACATCTTGTACATAAGCACATATGTTCAAGAACTATTTGACTTAAATATTTAGTCAAATTTCTTATTACTGAATATTAATTAATGTATAATAATTGCAATTAATGTCAAATATCACAGAGTTTTTAAAAAATTCTTTTCCTATAAAATTTGTAAAAATGATTTTGTTTGTTTATTTCGCAATTCTGCAATTTTCTACAAGCTTTGTAAAGAAAGACATTTGAATTGAATATGTGAATTAGTATCGCAAGTACATTTTCTATTTCTCAACAGGCTAACAGTGAATCGGCACTTGGCAAATACACGGGTGGTGTGACTGGTGCTGCGGGAGACACGGCACTTTTCGTCGCTAATCACGCATATTAGACTAATCCATAAAGAAATTCGACACTATTAGAAATATAAAATTGAACAGTCATTCGAGATACCTCGTAGTATCTTCGTCATCATCCCTTCCTTTGAAGTCACGAAAACGAAAATGATTTTTCCGAGGATGATCGCAGCGCATACGAAGCGTCTGTTTCCAAGAAGATTAATTGTTCTTTTCTTGTTTTAATATAAATATTCTTAATTTAGTAATTGTTTCTTACGTATGTAATCGTAGATTTTTAATTGAGTTTTAACAAATAAATTTGTTATGTTAATTTATATCAGTCGAATTAAATATTTTTAATTGATCATATATTATATATATGTAATTCAATTCGCGACTCACAGTCAGATATGTATAATCAATAATTCGTAAATTGCACGTCAAATAAAATATCATTTGAAAGTTTACTGAAATATTTTACGAATATTCTACAAATTCTCTATTCAACGGATAATTTAATAGATGATTTTATAACCAACATATAAAATATCGAATTCGGGGTATTGATCATACATCTGTTTGCTACACTTTCTAAATTGGTGCACATAGTGCAATAAGTTGAAGTGAAACAAACATATATTTGTTTTACTTCAATTTATTGCACCGTATGCACCTGTTCGAAGAGTGCAGCAATACAAAACAGACCTCATGACACTTTTTCCTTAGAATGGAAAATAAAAAGTGAACATTTTTGCCATTGAAGTTAACGGAGAAATTTTTTTTTCACTTTTCATTCTAGGGAAAAAGTTTCATGATCGATACTCTAAATTATTTTAAAGCCTAGGTTACCGATTTTTTATTTGTTATCGATATTCTTGCCGCTATTCACTCATTGACTTGATGAAATTTATAGCGTTTTCTCTTGGGATACAGTGTAACCTCGCACTATACCAATTGCGTGTAAGTGCTGCACCAGTGCTGTACTACACTAGTGTATGTACATGATCAGAGAGAAACCTGGGAGAGGACATGAGGGCTTTTCTTCTTTAATCGCAAAATGCTGCCGTGCACTTACTGCCCTCTGAAGAAGTGGATGTAAATTACATAACAATATCCACACTTTTACTGCGCTTCTGATGGAAATAAATCGTTGAAATCTCTGAAATAATAAAAATCTATCAAATTAATAAAGATTTTAATGATTTCAGCGATTTATTTCCATCAAGAGCGTCATAAAAAGATGGATATTGTTGCATAATTAACATCCACTTCTTCAGAGGGTAGTAATGCGCAAGGCATTTTGCGGTTACAGGTAAAAGGTCTTCATGTCCTCTTTCAGTGAACGTGAGTGAACGTTAAAGTCACGTTATCCTTTTCTTAATTAGGTGTGAAGAAAAAGATAACGTGACTTTAGCGTTCCACCGTATCTGGGATAAATGGTATTGCAAAAACTCCCTATTAGTGCAGTCAAACGCTATTAATTTCATTGACATTAGGTGATCGATTAAATGAAGATCGAGGCATCGAAAAAACTCGGACAAATTTTGCGACATTATGATATCATGATACTTATTGTTATATTCTATAATAGTACGATATACAAAAGCAGATATGTATTGTATATCTGTATACATATTTAAAAATATCAGTACAATGTTCTTCGTGCACAAAATAAAACAAGTATAAAAGATATCTAAACTAAATCAAATATTAAATGTTATTAGCGACTGTATCGAATATTACGAAATCATGTTATGATTATGTGTCATCTATAATTATATATAATACTGTGTATATCTTACATAGATATCTAATATATTGAGAAATATCTTGTATATATCGATGTTATATTTAGATATTTTAGATTTATTGTTGTAATCTAGGTCACTAAATATAACTATGGAGGGCAAAAAAATGATCATGCACTTTTATTTTGAAACATCCTCTGAAATTTCTGATTGATTAATTCAGTTTATAAATGTTAATAAATGGACGTGTAGAAGACAGGGTCAGGAAAAGTACAAGACCTCCTTTTGATGCACTTAAGAGAATATGATTTAATTTCACAAATAAGAATTGAGTACAAGCGTGACTCTTAGATTGGACGAAAAGGAGAAAAGCAATAAAAAAAGGGAGGTACGGAGTGCCCACACCACAACGGAAAACTACTAGCGCCAACTTACTATAACTTATTGCTTAATACATCAGAAAATCCCTAGCTAAAGCACGCTACGATCTCTCCATCCAATCCTCCTATCGGGGCGTGCGTACTATTGTATATAAATTAGAAAAATGTACTTATGAATGTTGAATTATAATAGAGAGTTAGAGTTGGGAGCCTGTAGTGTGATTATTACGGCTTGACGTGAACCAAAGCTGATTTGAATGACATTATAATATGCGAAATTTAATTAACTGTTACATGATGCATTAATGATTCCTATTCGGCGGACATTGATTTAGAATGTAATTAGGACGTGCTAGGACGTGATACGAATGCTAATCATTAGTAAACTTGCACGTGATCGAATTGTACCATTTACATCGAAATGCTCGAGGTCTACGCGATCAACGAATGTGTCAATCGACGACATACCTATTTTTTTTTTCTCGATTACAAGTTTATCGCATATTTTTTCTAACTTAGCCATAATGGCCTGTATTCAGAACGCGCTTACAACAATGTTAGTGCTCTAACGTGCTGTAGTTTATGTTCAATAAGCAATATTGTAAATTATTTAATTTTATTTACATACCGGATGTTAATAAAATTGTATAAAATAATAATACAAAAATTAAGAAAAACTTTTATTATTAGTTTTTAATCTTGTAAAGACAATTATATAAATCATTTACATTTTTTATTACGCAGTTAATTACATAGACAAAATATTAAAACTATGTAACATTACAATAATTAACATTAATTTTTTGATCTATTTAAAAGCTTATAAATTTTTTAAAAAATTATTGATATTAAATACGTTTCTGTTTTTTTAATCAGTTATATCTTAATTTTTCATTAAAATCACGACTTTTCGACCGCTTGTATCTCCAGAATGGCTTGACCGATTTAAAACTTTTTTGGCTCAAATTACTCGTGGCGGTGCCGCCTTTCAGAACATATAACGTTCGATTCAAAAATTTTTTATATTTTAATATGCACCCCCGAAAAATGGACTTTAGTGGTTCGGGATAAGAGACTTGTAGTGTCTTTCAGTTTTTGAACATGGCTGGAGACACTACCACGTCTCCTGATAAATTCACACGGAATTATAATAGCACCTAAGATCCAGCTCGACTATTAATAAAGATAGTTTTTTATTGTTGTGTTTCTCACATTTACGGTCTTATAAGATTAAATATTTAAATATTAATGAACTAATTTAGAGAAACACATGTATTAAAACTTATGATTTGAACATTGAGCATTTACTTAAATAAGTAAATATAATATTTACTAAAATAAAATGTAATAAAGAAGAACATAATATATATATATATACATAATAAATAATATTTGTATGAGTAAATGTTCAACGTTCGAATACCGTAAGCAGTATTTTAATACATGTCTCTCTAAATTAGTTCATTAAATTGTTGATACATTCAAAATCGTTGTTCTCGTCAATCATGGTAATTTGATTAAGAATAAATTTGACAATAGTTGAATATTACATGGTTGACTATAATAATTAAGTTATTATTAATTGTATTGTATATGGTGGGGAATAATTAGTACTGAAGAGAACTCGAACTGAGAGTCGAAATGTATATATACATGTGTTTTGCGTATAAAAACGAATTGATTTACATAATGAACATCCAGTGTCAGCTTATATTGGTTTTTTAAATATGAATTTTAGTCTATTAACTTTATTTTAAAAAGCCTCTCGCGCAAGGTCGACAGATTTACGGCTTCATTATGAATTTTTAATATTCGATATTATTGTAATGTAGGGTAGAGCGGGGCTTTTTCGTCCACATTTCTTGCGATAATGTTTGTATTTTTGAGCAGCACATGTTTATTATTAAGAGAGATTATTTACAATTTACAAAGATTGTACTTGTGTTCTTAAGCAATCATGATTGTATAATGTAATTATAAGCGTGTCATTGCAAAAAGATATTGTTTACTATTGTAAATTTTCGTATTACTTTAAAGTTTAATCTGACTGAATAGCCCTAATCTACCCTATATATTATATAAGATTAAAACTTTTTTTTTACTTTTTCAACAAAGTCGGTAAACCTTATTTTCTCATCCTTATGTAAATATTTTCTTAATGTATGTAATACTTTAATTGGAGTTAAAAATCTGTTTTATCGACATCGATTAAGTTCGGCCGTCTATCGAACATCGCTTTAAATCACTAACAAAAATACACACGCGCGCGCGTGTATATATTTGTTTGTATATATTATTTTTAAATTTGTTTCAATTTTTACTTCTCAAATATAAAATTTATCAGTCAATATAAATCTTAATAATAGCAATAAAAAATATAATTAGGAAAAAAGTTTTTTTACAATAAATGCATTAAAGTTAATATTTTCTGAATTTTGTTATTTCAGACACAAAGTTAGTAATATTGTAAAGAAATATTACAATTTTTCATGTAACATTTGAAATTATTTTGTTGAAGTAATTATTTAAAAACATGTTTTATATTTTGGCATAATTCTCAAGATGCAAATGTGTTGTCAAATACTGTCGAAGATTAAGCTATGAAAAATATTACATCTACAACTTAATTCTCGGCCTCTTTTACTAAGTTCTGTTTATAAGTTTATAAAATTATAAAAGAACAATATCAACCTAATCAAAGTAATCTTCTTCACTTCCCACACATTTTCATCATCTTTTAGGCAACTATCGGATTCCACTTCGGAAAAAAGATGATATGTTTGGAATCGGTCCATTCTGTGATGAAAAAAATTAAAATTACCATCACGAAATCTTTGGAACCACTTTTTACATTTTTGCCCAAAGCCGAGTAAATCATTTCTTGAATTTTTGCGGCAATTTTCTTCAACTGGAACGTTAAAGGAGGCAGTGTCTTAAATACTGCTTTTTTCGAATGACATAGTTTTCATTACTATCTTTCGAAGTTAAATTCGCAGCGACTTATTATATCTTATTTTAAAGCTTAAAGATGACGCTTTAAAATAACTGTATGGCGAGAAAGAAAGATTCAAATTTGAATAGGTGCTGTAATCGATTGAATACAGGAACCGAGAATTAAGTTTTAGATCTAATATTTATTTTAGAAAATATCAGGTACAATTAAATCATCATCTCCGTAGTCTTCATTGTACTCTTCAGCTCCGGGCGGCACGAAAATTCCGCCGAGTACACCCGAGAGATTTTCACCTAATCCCATCGCCGAAGCTACCCCAAAGACCAATCTCATCACCAACAGCCGCATAAAATTTACCACGTTGGTTTCTTTGCTCTGCAATGACAGCTGCGTCGTTTTTTTCGATCTGCTATTTGCATACCGAATCTGTGAATTACAAAATAATTTTCGAAAGTTGTCGTCAAAGTTGTCAAAGTGCAATTAAAAAGCTTTGAAAGAAAGTAAATTTACTCGAAAATGAATTACCTGAATTTTTTTAAGTAAACGATTATCCAAGGTACTTTTATACCACAAAATACTATTAAAAACATATTACGTATTGATTGTTTTTGATTTATTAATATTTGAGAATATTTTATAGAAATGGATTTAATCACAATTTTGGAAAAAAATATAAGCAGAGATCAAACCAATTAAATACTTAGAATAAGCACGTTAATTAGCCGATAATATTTCTAAGAAAAATAGAACTTTTAATGAATATAATTAATATATTCTTTATTGTAGATTTTCAATAAAATTTCATATTTAAAGATTTGATAAGAATAGTCATTAAAGAGGAAAAAAATATCCATATTAAGTAACAATATTTTACAATTTATTTTTTCTCCACTGGTGTATAAAATACTCAAGTACTCGTAAGTCCGTTACACGAGCAAAATCAATCGATCAAATCAGATCTACTTATGCGTTATCGAGTATAAACATTGTATAATGATAATTTATATATATATATATATATAAACACATTAATTGCTATTAGTGCGATATTCAGTAAACTAAACAATTCGAAGACAAATTGAATTAAAAAGAAGAAAACAAAAGAGAATTTGCAAAAATGTGTACTCACGCTCGTGCAGATGAGCAAAATTCCTAATAAAACTATTTGAGCTCTCATACTGCGCTACTCGGTGCTAATGACTTCCGATACTGAAGGAGCTGGTCAGCTCCGTGTGACAGCTCGATGGCGATCGACGTTTACCCAAGAAAACGACGTCGCGATATTTGCATACGTGCAATGCATCCGCGTGAGAAACAACCTATCGCGCCGCGTTCGTCGAACAGAACTGAGGAAAATCGAGCAGGCGCCGATCTTTCTCCACCACAAACACGCATCGTGTCTCGAGAAGAGAAGCGTGGTATAGGTATAGTCGAAACACAATTTACCCACTCCCCCAACCGGCCAAGCGAAATCGACGCGTCGTTAATATATACACCGACTACGAGATCGCAGAACCTGAGGTATTCTACGATAACGGTACATCACGAAAAAAAGGCATCCAGGCCAGTCTCGGACGGCTTCGCGCGTCGCGCGCCATAAGGTCGAACGCCAGTCATCGGACGCTTCAGCAGTCCCAGGCTCGCTTCGCGTCGTGATGTCCGACATGCGCGTTTATCGCTACATCACGTGTTTTCACGCTGGATCTAAGCAAATACCATTATCCAGCGCAATCATGACGAAATTTTAACAGCTAGATTGTTTAGCGGAATCGTAGAAAATGCTGTATTACTTAAATATAAATAAAGAGCTCTAAACCGCAAAATATAAGACAAGACGAAGGACATACAAAAGTCAATACAATTAGTTTTTCGTATGTAAAATTTTAAACCGATGAAAACCGATGTGAATATCCAATGGTCAAGCTGGATCTCGGGTAACTTCTATATAATAGCGTGTGAATTTGTATATTATGTATATATAGATTTTTAATTGTTCACCGAATTTTTCAGACTTGAAACGCAACACTAATAAACTATCGCAGTAATATCACGAGTTAAATTGACTAATAATTTAATGATTTTTGATACTCTCTTCGCGCATCTTAGATCGATCTTAATAATGTTAAATGACATATTAAAAAGCAAAATTAATTGTTTATAGATTTTAATAGGTCATTTAACATTATCAAGATCAACATAAGATACGCACAAAACGGCGCGCAATTAAAAATCTACATACGTAGTATATAAATTCATACGTAATTATATAGAAACACCCGAGGTCCAGTTTGATCGTTACGGACATAATACAAATAAAATTTGTAACAATAAAATTAATAAAAACATAAATTTATTAATTTAATTTTATTGTTATATATTTGTATTAAAAACTTAAAATTTCATAAGAAACTAATTTTATTGACTCTTATATGTCTTTTACCTTGTCTTACATTTTGAAAATTATTTGCAGAAGTATTACTATTTTAATTCTATTATTAATAACAAGAACATAGCAAAATTTGGTTGCTGTTTTTTAGTTAAACCTGAAGAAAAATTGAATGTACATAAAATAATATGGATGAGATAGAAACTAAAATTCGAACAAATTTTGTAGATTTTTTAATATAGTAAATTAATTTATATTCAATAAAATATCAATGTTTGAATTTGTATGATAATCTTTACGAAATATTAACAGTTAATATATTCTCACGATTAATCTGTATCTATAATCTTTCGACTATTATCAACCCTGTGCTATTGGCCTGCTTCTTATGCGGGAAAATGATGCGTGGTAGATCTGTAGGAGTTGTATGCTGTTAGAAAACGTACGAGAAATTAGCCTGAATTGTAAGCGCCGATGAAATCTGGCACGGATCGTTAACTGGCGCATCATCCATTCGTGCCGTATATTACGCGATGTGTTACGAAATTTTTTTGCCCGTCGTAACCTCGTCGTTCTCGTGGTTATCTTAGATATTTATACTTGAAAACAACCACTTTTAAACTACTAGTGCATGTTGAAGATATGGTCTACTATTAACAGTCTAATTCTAACAATTAGTGAATTTTTTTATTTCAGTTTTTTCTTTTTTCTACTCACTAAGTAAGTGATTATTAGAAAATTTGCGTCAAATAAAATTAAAAAATGGAAAAAATGTAAAAGAGAGCGTTTAATACAAAAGAAATCTAGAATCACCGAACATAGAAATCATATTCGATGTAACATAATCACACGTTCAGTCATAACTGACCATGGTACTGCAAGAGGATCATGAGTTTGACTGGGAGAACATTATAATTTTGGATAAAGAACCTCGGTATAGAAAGAGATTGGTTTTGGAAATGTTGTTCATCAGGAAATAGACGAATGATCTTAATTCACAAACAAACATGGAAAGACTTCTCAAAATCTACTTTCCGATTATTGATATAAGCTATAAATATTGACTTGTTTTGGATTCCAATCAGTCAATATCATTTTTTCATTAGAAACAGTCTTTCTATCTTTTTTGGTTGCTTTCTTATTTCTTTTCGATCATAAACGGTATAACTTTAAAGTTTATTTTAAAAAACTAAAGTTAAAGTATTTTACGTTTTAAGATAAATATGATGATAATTAGTTGACAGGTCAAGAATTAGTTTTCGATTAAATAATTTGTTGTTTAATTGTTTGTGATATGGTTGTTGTAGAGCTTGCATCCTTTAATGTAATTTAAATTTTTTATGATGTTTTTCCATAATTTATCTCTGATAATTTTTTAGTCATAATTTATTTTTTTTTTTCTGTGTATTTCCAATATTGAGGTTCTTTCAATAAAGTAAAGGTTGCTCACTATGACTAATTAGTCTTCATGTATATATTATATTTATTATATAATAGTAATTTTTATATTACTACTGAGTAGTAATACTATGTCCTATGAAGAGGACTCAAAAATGAGTCGAAATATGTAAGCGCATTAATTTAATAAACAGATATGTGTTGTGTTACAATTATAATATTCTATTTCGTGCCACAATTACCGTGCTTGACTCTTATTTGCGCTTTTTTAACTTAAGAAGGTTGTAAGGAGAACAATATGTTAAGAATTACTTGAAAGTTTGAACATAGCTTTATCTACTAAGTGTGCTTAGTATGTTTCATGTAAATTTTTTCAGACACTGACCAGCGCATTTTTCTGTAAATTAATACGAAACAGAAACGTGTTTAGTAATTTCAATATAAATTATAACAAAAAGATACCAATCCATCAATCGCGTCAAATAGTTACGTTAAATCGGGAAGATTCAAAATGTGAGACTTCACTTTCTACTGCATAATATATGTCATAGCCTTTTCGAGAAATTCGCCTTTTCGCGAAAAGGTTAACCTTTATGTAAAATGACGCCTTTTTGCGAAATCAACGATCGTTCCTCAATTAGACTGAACCACTTTAAACTTTTCGCGAAAAGGCTAAATCACATTAGTCATATTGATTAACGATACACGTTCTGCAAAAGGCTAACTAAACGTCTAGCCCTTTTGCGTAAAACCTATAGATTTTAGGCTTTACGCAAAAAAAAACTAGATGTTTCGTTATAGTCTTTTTGCAAAAAGTATACTATTATAACAAATCTAGGGTAATTGTGCACTTTAGGTAACCCAGTTCCGATGACCTTGACATATGTTATCAAGGTCATGACTCTGAGTGACCTCGGACATATTTTACTTGGCGGTCAACCTTCGTTAAAAAGTTACTTAAGTACATTAACCAATAAGGCTGATGTGAATTAGCCTTTTGGCGAATTGCCTAAAGTGCATCAGTCTAATTGAGGAATGATCGTTGATTTCTCAAAAAATCGCCGTTTTGCATGAAGGCTAACCTTTTCGCGAAAAGTTTGCATCTTCAGTAACATTCCTAATTTCTTTAATTATTTTATAAATATTAATTATATTGAATATCTTATACAGTTGCTTATATTTATATGACAGTTATAGTTAAGGTGCTGCCGCACATCCTACCTTAATTCTGTAACAGCAACCATAAGACGTACCGTAAGAATAAACCAATCACAGTCGAGAATTCTTTTAAACTCTTAATTCTGATTGGCTGATTCTTACGATATGTCTTACGGTTACTGTTACGGAAGGTGTGTGCGGGCTCCCTTATGCCTTACTTTACCATCAATGAAATGAACACATTCGTGTATTGTCACATTTCTGGTCTTTATGCCGAAATGAGCACCGAATATATAGTTGATAAATAACGACTCTTCATCGATTGAAGAAAAACTTAAAAGTCGTTCTTATTCACTTCGATAACATCAAGTCATATGTATCCGGTGCATATGGTGTGGAGTTGCCAGAAACGTACGACACAATCAAATGATCATTGATTGTATCCAATACAATAATTATATGTGGCGTTTATGTTGCGATTTCAAAGTCGTATCTTTTTTGATCAGCATGCAGGGAGGATGTGTTAAACATGAGTGCTTTCTCTGGGATTCACGATATCGCGGCAAGCAATATAAAAGACATGATTGGGAACCACGTAAAATATTCGAAATTAGCCTTAAGAATATCAACTAATTTTTGTACCGACCGTAAATTGTCAAACAAACAAGGAAAGAATTACCGCCTATAACGGTCAAAGCTGGATCAAAGTGCTAATAATAAGTATGTGTGAATTTTTATATGCTACATATGTAGTCCCTCCATAATTGCGCGCTGAAACATTCAGACATATAACGTATAAATACTACAGTAGCATTATAATATCACCGATAAATACTTGATTAATTCCAAATTAAATATAAAGATGATAATTTAATTAATACTTGATTTATAAATACTTAAGAATATCATCCGAGAACCACTTGTCCTCCGGCAGAAAGAATTCTAATTCCTTTGCTTCACAGGAAACTCGGCATTGTAAAGAACTTTATCAAAGCGTTAGAATTAATGGAGAGGCCTTTAAATATCTGACCGAAATTTTCAAAGGACTTAATTCAATGAAAATCAAAGAAGGTAGAAATCTGTGCGTTAATTGCCTTTTATCATATTAAGGATTTCCTTGTTTCTTAGGCATATTAAATGACCCTAATATTGAGCGATTGGAGAGGAACGAGATATTAGAAGAGAAGCTCAGTAGAAATGAGTTAATTGCGTGACGAGCAATCAAAGATGTTATCGTGAACGTGTTGGGAAAACTTCGAACGAATGTCCATGAATTGGTTGACACTATGATGAAAGCTGTCGAATGTAATGGTATCCACATGTCGTTGAAAATTCATATTCATCATCACCTTTAATATTTTCTATGTCAGGTGCCAATCGAATCGGACGAACAAGGTGAATGCTTTCACCAAGTAACGTTGTCTTTAGAAGAGCGCTACAAGGGAAAAAAGCTTGACGCCATGATTGATTTAAACTGGCTTTTGGATGAGAGTGACAGCAACACGTCTGCATAAAAGAATCAATTTTTAAAAAATATATTTTCTTTTTAACTTGTTTTTCAATAAAAAAAAATTCATTATTGCAAAATTGGTCGTTTTAAGTCAATCAAGTCATTACTTTTTATAAAGTATATCTTATTGCTAGTAAAACTTTCTGAGGAACACAATGACACTGCTCCGAGCTCTCTTTTCCCTTATTTTTACATTTTTTGGTAATTTTTACAGCCAAAAATTGGCCAACTTCAAATGTCAAATAAAACTCAGACTCAATGAAGCAAAATAGCGTATATAGTGTACTGTTTTGGACGTCTTCTATCACAATCAATTTTCGAAATCACACTTCAACAATTTTTTTTGTTGCATTGTGTAATGTATATATTAGATATCTTGTGAATTTTGTCTTACACACACACACACACACACACGCACGCGCGCTATTCTAATTATGTATTGTTTTATCTTTAATCGATGTAACGACGTTAAGTTTTTGCGCCAACAAAATAAGTAATAAGCGATTATGATACATGGCTTTATTAATAATTGAATCAAATAAAGAGCTGTCCGTAAATGGCAAAATGCATGACCTAATGTCGATATTAATTGTGCGTAAAATTGACTGGTGATAATGATGATGGCGAAGAAAGAGAGAAATAGAATTTCCTTTGAATTCGATCATTGATCAGTCTTAGCGACAAGTCATCCGATGAAAGACAGGATGTGACTGAGACCGGATGTAACGAGTTCGGCATACGTAAACAGTTCCAGAAGGAAACACTTTGGTTATTATCATTGTCATGCTGCAATGATTTACGCCTTGTTAGCATCAAAATATTGTTTATAGTATAACGCACTTTCAAAATCAACTGTTAAAACAAAAACATTGTAATAGGTTATAGTCACTAAACGTTCGTAAAGAGGAAGTTTGCTCTTTTTGCAACAATCGAGAATCGTTTACAATGTAATTTTAATTCTGCATTTGCAATTTTCGGTCATCTATTATCTTAGGATATAAAAAAATATTAAATTTTATATATGTGTGGGCATGTGTGTGTATGTGTATATACGTTTATAAAGTATACTTTTTCATGGAATTAACTTTGAAGTAAATGGTTGTTAAAAAAGATACATCTAATCAAACTTATTCTAAAGAGATATTGTAGATAGAGATAAGATCATTACGTAATCGTAGAGGATATTAGTGTGTGTAATTATGATACAATCAATATATATTTAACAAAAAATGGAAGTTGATATTCATTGATATGTCTTGTTATTATGACTGAACGTACGCTACGTATATGTAGGTATGTATGTACCTACTATGTACGTAAACAGTAGTGAAGCGTTTGTAGAATTCATAGAGGCTGCGTTCTTTTAGGCATCGGATACAACAGTTCTTGCAGTAATTCGTTCTTTTGATAATGAATACGCGGTAGATACGCTAATGATTAGAATTAGCTGTGCAGCCGGCTACGTATCTGCGTGATCGTATAAAAAACGCACACCGGCAAATCCGATGCGCAGCAGCTACTAAATCCGATACGGACTAAAAGAACGCATCCAGATTCAGCTGGGACATTATCTGACTCGAACAATAACTTTTTCTCTCCCCCTCTCCCTCCCTCTCTCTCTTTCTCTCTCTCTCTCAGAATATATGTATATGGTACATGCTGCATTACGGAATTAACGCATATTTTCCATATACATTCCATAGAATAAATAATTATTTGAGAAACTGGTTCATGCTAAAATTCATATTGTTAGCACGTGCGCGCGTGCTTATAACATTTTTACGTTATTGAGTCTTCAATTTCAATTGACCGCGTAAATCGGCGAATAGAAATTTACCGCGCAATCATTTGCAATTATCGCAAACGCGTTATCATCCGATGTCTTCCATCTGACACAGCTCGGAAATTGAAAAATCAGTAATCCGTTATCGCTTTCCTTACTTGCTTGCTCTTTCTCCCTCACACTTCTCTCTCTCTCTCTCTCTCTCTCTCTCTCTCTCTCTCTCTCTCTCTCTCTCTCTCTATTTTGATCATATTTTATATTAAGTACAATTTATGCAATTTAAAATAGTATAATAATAGCTAGAGACGGTTAAAGAAATCATTGGATAGCAATAGTTAAGCCAGTCGTCAAATATTGATCGTTATTGGCAGAAAGATCATTTGACTTCATATACATATATTACATACATTAATGTACATACATATCGTCAGGTATTGTGAAACAATAGACTGTACTCTTCGTCCTCCTCTGATTTAACCACCATTCAGTTTTCTTCTTCACGCCTCGCATCCTGCAAGAGAGATGGCTCCTGACCAATCCTCTGTCTGTCAGTGCACGCTTTACCTTCGTGTATGGCACTTTGTTTGAACTTCGTGTCGTATTCCGTTTGACGACGCTCTGTTTTATAGAAACAAATAATTCGGTAAATTACTTACTCCCAAATTTTCAAAACTTAAGTAATAATTCTTAAATGATTTTTCTGATATAAATTATTAACTTTACATGCTATATATTATATAAAACACTTTAATTTCTCCAATATGTCACAAATAGAAAATAGGACGAATATTTAATATAAACGAGAGGGCTAACTTTTCTTTTAAAATCGTTTATTTTGAATCTTTGTAAAGGGATAAATAAATGTGATCATAAGAAATTTTAAACTGCAATTCGTGTCGCACTTTTGATAAGGAAAATTTCGGTCGTTGGCTTATCAAGGGTTGATGTGGAGAGATATTCACGATGAATGCGGAGGAAGCTAAAGTGGGCTGCTTTCAAATGGTGTTAGTGTTGCTACTCGGAATAAACTATGTCATCGTTGCCATGAGTCACGCGTTGCCAGTTTTTTATAATTACACACCAAAATTTTATTGTCAGGTAAGATGTGAGTATAAAAGGAGCTCAAAAGAAATTGTAAAAATTTTTATTCTAACAATAGATAACCTATTATTTTAATTCAGTGACATGAAGTATATACATAGGTCAATAAAAAAAAAATTGAAAAAAGTCTATAAAATTTGAATATTTAATCTGACTTCTACCTCTTTCAAAATAGTTTTCTTCTACATTTACAGAGTGACCCCATGTTTCCGAAGAAAACTTTATCTCAAATCATTTTAAATGTCCTTAACTGTACTGAAAAGTCGCCTCTCGAGTTTCAATTTTATTTTAGAAAAATTCCGCATGGCAGAAGTGATACCTCTAAATCGCTCTAAAAAATGAGGGAAATTACTTTGAAGAAGATACAAAGACCAGATTATTAGATAAATAAATTTTTATGGGTTTATTCCGGTTTGTTTTGGATTAATTTATGTACATGAATTTTAATTTGAATACAAATAAGTGAAGAAACTGGCTATATTCGATCAAAACAGATTTTTGTGCCTAATAATATTCTTGCGTGAATGTACAATTTGCAGTTCACATAAAATTGCTAATTAAATATTTCTTGGTAGATTTTCATTCAACCTCACGAACTTATAAAACTCTTAATACAGTACGTAGCAAAAATTTTAAATCTATTTAGAACTTATTTTTTGTTCTTAATTATTATACCAGTTTCATATCTAAACATAAATTGTTAAGAAAAAAATATATAAAAATTTAAGAAATAGTTTCTTATTTCTTCTTTAGAATGCAATAATTTGATATTATAAACAAATTTGTTTTGCATAGATAAAAGATTCAACGAATAAAAGTTATGGTTGTCAAATTGTGGACAATTCATCGATTGTTGCCAATTTAACTTTTGCATCGCCAGAAGCGCCAGCATTTATGTCCTGTTTCGGCGAATATCACTTCGAGACGGAGTTTATGGAGAACAGTGTAGTCACCGAATGGGGTTTAGTATGCGAGAAACGATATCTATCTTTTCTTGGACTAATCGTTTATTACATAGGGGTTCTTCTGGGTGCATGGATCTCCGGAATTTTAATTGATCGTATTGGTAGACTTCCGGTTCAAGCGATATGTCTTTATATGCAAGGCACAATGGCGGTCGCACTCTATATTGTGCAGGTAAAAGCCTCTTATCACGATAGCAAAAATAGCATAAGTTGATACTTCAATCGTTACATAATATTTTTGGAAAAATAACAAAATTTCATTGAAAGATGAGAAAATTAAATTTAAGAGAGTAAAATTTGCAACTTTAGAGCTATCCTGCGTTTCTGGTGTTACGTAGTCTTCAAGGAGTATTCGTTCAGAGCTTGCAGAATTCTACATATATTCTATCCCTAGAACTATTTCCAGCGCGATATCGCACTTTCGTCGCATTGATTATGCAGATTTTCTGGTCGATGGGTCTCGTACTGCTTGCAGTACTTAGTTACGTAATTCCTGATTGGCGAATTTTGCAATTGGCTGTTTCTGTTCCCACCGCGATCACCGTGCTGTATATTTGGTAAGGAAAAAAAAAAGGAATAGGAAAACAATCCACAATTAACACAAAAAAACAGAAAAATCTTCGAGATATTTTAAAATCTTTAAAATGTTATATGTATATATGTGTTAATAATAAAAAATCAAGTTTTTTTTAAGACTCCTTTAAATCATATAATAAGACTATGCACAATTTAACGAGGCAATTAGAAGTTAGCGCTGAAACGAATATTGCGCAGTATAATAATATTTCAGTCAAAATATTAAAACAATGAAAGTTAATAGAACGTTTTTCTGTTTAAGTTTGAACTATTATTTTCTAACTTTATATAAACATTTAATTCATGTTCTAACACGTTATAATTTTCTCTCTAGACAACAGCGTTTGAGATTTGCAATTTACTACCACCAGCCATGTAACTGTTGGACATAATATTGAAGATTTTATATCTCACAATGTTGCTACTAAAAATGCATACTGGACTATGGTTTGCGACTCATAATTTAACGTTATAGCGGTAAAATGAAGTATTGCTGAAGATATAATAGTTCAAACTTAAGCAGAAACGTTTTATTAACTTTCATTGTTTTAATATTTTGACTGAAATTTGTATATTATTATATTGCGCAATATTCATTCCAGCGCTAACTCCTAATACCCTCGTTAAATTGTACATTGTACAATTGTAAATTGTACTTATTATATTTGTGATTTGTAACATTAAATAAATATATGTATGTAAAAGCATCTTTTCTTTCACATTATATCATATATAACAGGATTATACCGGAATCGCCGAGATGGCTACTGGCTAAGGCAAAATCAACTGAAGCTGATATGGCGCTCGAAAGAATCGCAATATATAACAACTTTTGTATTGGATTACGAACAAAGAACGTTTTTATGCATGAAGCATGCTCGATGCCGATAAAATCGCAGAGAAAGTCACGTGTCACCAGCGTCAAATTTGAGGAAACAAGAATTGACGAAGATCAGGAAGAAGAAACTATAAATTTGTTAAACAAGTCAGAACAAACTGAACAAAGAATTATAGGTACAAATAATAAACATATCGTATGTACGCGTGCGTGTATGTATACATATATCATATATATGTACTGGATGAGTCTGATAAAAAGTTCATTTTTCTTGAAAACGATTAGAGATAGGGGAAGACATTTATTATAAAAATTGTAAGATAATTAGAAGGACATACTTTGATAACTTTGTGTAACCTTAAATGTTCTTGGTTTTTTATATTACCAATAACGAAATTTTTTTTAAGAGGCTAAAATTATTTTAGCCTCTTAAGCGTTCAGTTAGTTATCATTATACAGACATAAAAAATTGCAACATAGTTACCACATTGTTATAAAAAATAACTGTAAAATTAACTCTTCCATTCCCTGGAAAAAACTATGAACAATATCGGTATTTGATCTTTCTCTATATTGTGTAGCATAAATAAAGATGTTCTAAAGTTTTAATAACACAGCAGCAAATTGAAGGCTCAATAAATTTTTACACAAAGTTTATCGATCTTTGAACTGTTATTGAACAATATGGAAAAAGGTTAAATGCTGATATTGTTCATAGCTTTTTCTTCAATATATAGAATTAATGTTTAATCGCTCGATGATTGACAAAGTAAATTCAATTATATATATATGTATATATATAATTGAATGTTTGAATATTAAAAAATTTATTTTAGGAAGAACTCCAGAAATCAATTCGATCAACTTGAAAAACAAATTTTCCAACATAGAATTATGCCAAGAGACGTCAAGTTCAGCGGAAAATTTTAATAAGCAGTATTCGCCTTCCAATTCAAAATACGATCGAGAGTCAAAGATGATTACACAATTGAAATGCGATCAAAAGATTTCTCTGAAAGGCACAGAGGAAGTAATATCGCATAGAATAAAAAAAGGAAAAATGAGCAAAAATGAAGAGAAAACGGAAGATAATGTTGCAAATCAAATTGCGAACAAGATAAACTCAACGTTCAAAAATACAATTGAATCGCCAATAATAAGAAAATATGGTGCTATAATGATTTATCAATGGTAAAATATAAAAAAAATAAACTTTGCATTTCTGTTTATTTTCATTCTTCGAATGAATTAATATAAAGTTTTACAACATAAAGATAGAATAAAAGGCAAATACGAGAGACGGTTATAATCACATACCATATAATTACGCTGATTTCGGATGATTCAGGGAAATCGTTGCGAAAATTAGCATCGATTATTGGTGTAAGCGAGCCAATAATGAGTCGAATTGCCGAGGAGGACCTTCGAAACAAATCGTACACATTAAAGATGAGTCATTTGATTCAAAATTGGCTCTCAGACAATGTCGATAAGTTTTGGTTCCAGTAATTCTGGTCTCCCAATAGCCCAGATTTAAATCCTTTGGACTACTACGTATGGAGCGTAGTTGAAAGGGTCACTAACAAGTCTCTCGGCATTCTAATGTGACGTCATTAAGGACCGCTATTGGAGGCAGCATTCGTTGGCATGGATTACATTACAATATGCGTGCGAACGCTTCAGACCGAGAATAGAAGCTATCATTTAGGCTAATGGGGGATATATCGAATAACTATGCCCCTACATAAAAGGATTTTTAATATTTAATTTTTCATTAAAAACATTTTGTTTAAAGAAATTCGGTTTGTCCGGATTTTGGTGACGCACTTTTGATGAGGACTTTCTTGCCTATGCATCTGATGAAGTCTCAAATTAGGAATCGGAACATGTTATGTATACACATTTAATTTATTGAATTATAGTCTAATTTCTAATTTTATATTGTAATTTTTTCAGTTATAAGTTCTGTTAATTATATGTAATTATAACCGTCTCTCGTATTTGCCCTTTATTCTATCTTTATTGTTGTTTATCGAGAGTTTATTTAGTATTAATTTATTTATAAAGTTTTTAATATTTTAAAAATTATGAGACTCTCTTTATGATTTCATTTAAGGTGGACGTCTACAATAGCGTGCAACATACTTGATGATCTAGCACCGACTTTTCCAATTAACAGGCACATCACGTTCGTCCTGAGTGTAGCTCTCGAAATGGCAACGAATATATTTGTATATTTTGTACTATCTAAATACGGTAGACGACTGCCAATATGCACATATCAATTTCTTAATGGCATTGTTTGTATTTTAATTGCGGCTTTCTTTATTTTAATCACCGCTAATGCACCGTGGACCGGTACATAATATAAGATAAAAGAAATAAAACTTTTTTTGTTGTAACACATTTACAATCATAATGTTTTAGTAAATTTTACTAAACTTTAGAGCATTGTAGATGTTTTTGTTTTTATGCATTGAACATATATGATTTTTATTTTTATTTCAGACATTGTAAAGACGACAATGTTGCTGTTTGGTAAAATAACTGTCACGAGTACCCTTTTTATTGTTTACTTGTATACTGTTGAAATATTTCCAACAGTGATACGAGGTCGATGCTTAGGTTTATGTGTGATGTCCGCAAAAATCGGCAGCCTAAGTATATTGCATTTACTTTTATTAGTACGTATTCATTTTTCTTGTTTAAAAAATTTTCTCTTTATATTGAGAGTTTCTTTAAAGTGTGATATTTTTCAATTTGTACTATTCTCCGGCAAATCAAGAATTGCCAAAAATTAGCTAATCAATAATTATATAGTCATTAGAAATGCAAATAACTTTTTTTTTATTAGAAACATGTATCACTTTCGATATCGTTACTGATAGTTGGAATGTTATGCCTCGTCTCTGGTGTATTGGCTCTAATTTTACCAGAGACACTGAACAAAATTTTACCTGATCAAGTGACGGATATGGAGAATATAATCGGCGAAAATAATTGCCAGAGTGATGATATTAATATAGAAAATGATGTGAAGGAAGAAAATTTAACAGAGAGACAAATTTTAAGAGAGAAACTCTTTTCAGAGAATTGGGTAGATGCTGGCAATGGAATTTTGGTGAATTTTACGGAAAATAAAAATACCGAATAATTTACTAAATAACTTTGTACTAAAATTATTGTATTTAATGGACACCTTTGATCCACTTTAGTCTTACGAGATCCTCACGTAAACTATTCATTTAAAAAACATTTAATAAACATTAAGGGCTTCTAGGAAACAACAATTGTCAAGCCAATCATATTCATACGAAATTCTCATAATTTTTGAGCTATGTTCAGATTTCTATCAGAGACCCAATTAGATATCACTCCATCTTTGTTTATTAAACGTTAAACAAGGATAATATGGCATCCAGGGAGCACCCAGAGATCCAAACACACTCATATTTATCAAATATTAGTTATCCGAGAAAATTCAGATAAATCAGAGATAAATAAATCAATTTTTATTAATTTTAAACTGATTCAGTATGCTGACCACAAAGAATGTATTCTCACGGTACATATATAAAGATGTAATACTATTATTAAGTACATTTAGATATACCTACATATAACAATTGTAATGTAGTAAGACTGATTAAGAAAAAAATTAATTGTCTCTTGACGCAAAATTTTTTTGATTTCTTTAATAAATAATATATTCTCATATTTATACATGTGAAAAGATTATGATTCAATATAAAAATGTGAGAAGTTGTGAATTATCACAGTCAAGTAACAATCTATGAATTAATTTCTGTAAAAACATTACTTATGTTGGAAACAACATCAAATGTAGAAGCTGCAATATATAGGGATAAATATAAAGGATCAATATAAAATTATAACTTTAGGGAACTTTAGGTTGAACAATACCATTGTTTTGAGAATTAGTATGCTGTGTTTGTTCAGCAGCTGTTTGTAAAAGTCTTGTCCGACGTCTTGTGTAATGCTGCCATAGCAGAATCTGCTGATCATCAATAAATTTTGTACACTGAGAATTCACAACTTCTCTTCTAAAGTGCTCATACTGTAATAAATCCAAGAAATACAAACACATAGGATACTTTAAATACTTTGCATACTCTGGTTCTTTCCAGTACAATAGATATTTGAGGTAATTAATAAATGTTGCATCTTTGAAGTAGCCGCGCTGTGCTAAAACTAAAAATATGTTTATCAGAAATAAAATGAATTCTTTTAAAACTAAAGAATGCAAAAATTATTCTTACTTACAATTTAAATAATTTGGATTGGCAAGACATTGTACAAATTCTAACTCAACCTGAAATCGTACTTTTTGTTGATCATCTGTCTCCGGAGCCCCTAAAATATAAAATTTTATGTTAATATAAATTTCTATAAGATACAAGCGAAATAAAATCAAATGAAAAAATTATCAATTAATAGTGATACATATTTAAAATTGGTTATTATGTATAATCGGTGAGAGTTATTATATAACTCAAGTTAAAAATATGTTAAAATAAAAATATTTAACGTACTTCAAATAATATTTAAACATTTGTTTAAGTCGCAATATATTAAAAACTACAGCTGTATAATTTTAAAAAGATAGGTTAGAATAGAATTGCTAAACACAATTAGAATAGTGTACCGTTCATTCCAATAAAAGATGGTTTTCTGCCTTTCATGAGCCCTGGCGGATCATCCAATCGGTTCATAGTACATTAATTTCTGTTGAATATTTGATCGTTGTTACACAAATGTACGTATAGAAAGAACACCAAATTGTACTAAACTTAAGATCAATAACGAAATAAAGTCATCATATTGAAATACTGAATTGCACACTGAAATTTCCTCTTGGAAACAAATTCGTCAACCTACCGATCGCAGCGCCAGTTCAATTTAAGGAACTAAATGTACAAACGACGATAACAATCGCTTGTACAGTCAGGAACCAAAAGGTTGCAACACTTTTTTTTCAATAGATTTCGGAATGCAACCGACTCACTGAGCGATTGTAGTTTATATTTATGGATTCATAAGTAACAATTAATCTTTCAGTGAGTAGACTACATTCCGAAATCCATAAAAAAGTGTCGAATATATAAACAAAGAATCATTAAAACAGCAGTAAAGCAGAAAAAGCGTATTCGATTTACTGACTTGACCCGACTCCGAATCAACGGTCTGTTCTATTTAGCTGCAAAGGAAGAGCTAAATCGTGCAAGAAATGCAGTTAAAAAGAAAAGAGATATTAGATGCATTCAGAAGCACGACCGCTCACCACTAAGCGCTCAATGAGCTTTTTTATCTGATTGGCATATTTCATTAGATCTAAAAATATAAACCAAACAGGTACATACAAGAGCTCAATGAGCGGTCGTGCTTCTGAATGCATCCATTGACTCGGAGTAGAATCTAGTCAGTAAATCGAATACACTAAAAAAATGGATATATGAGCAATCGATAAAAAAGAAAACTGTTTCTTGATAGATTTTAATTATATCAACGGCTGGTATCACGATGTAATAAGGTGAAGCAATACGCATAATAGCAGAAGGCCGAGATCTCGATAAATCAGAGAATGATTACAGTTTCATTATAAAATAATTGTTTCTACAGTAATTATTAAAAATAATGAGGTACATTTATAATTATCGTGATTGCAGTAATCATAAATACATGCATATTTACAACTTGTTTTATACATATATTTATAAAACAATAGTGAAATTACATAACGATGAATACAGGATAATAAAATTTAAAAAAAATTTGTGTCAATAATAATGAGTTATCAGCCTATAATTTCTCTGTCAAGCTGTCAAAAATTTAATTTATAGTTACAGTACGCAGTGTATACAGTAATCATGTTTAATTATATCTGTAGTATGTATCTTCATATGTCATAAATGTGGAAATGTTCGTATAGTTGCATGTAGTAGTACCTTGAAAAGGCGGTAAGTAATAACCGATTGTCTAGTTGATTCTAGATTTCTAGTTGATAATCAGCCAAGCGCGCAAGTTTCTTTCTCGTTTGAGTGTATCTCAAAAGTAATTTTTCTGTCTTATTATAACACAATCATTTTAATATCTATTTGTCATAAATTTCTAATTTAATTTTTACCACATAACTTAACTATTAATTAAAGACACTATTACAATTTTAATATTAAACAGCGATGTGATATTAGTAATTTCAATTTTTTCATTTTTGTTAAAAAAACATAACTTTCTTATATAAAACAAGCAATATTTTAGATAATTTAGATAAATCACTTTTAATAAATGTTAAAAATATGTTTTTTATATTATAGTAAAAGATTGTACAAATCTCTACTATGTCACTGATTAAAAGGATTTCCTATGATGAGGAAAAGAAGAAAAATCCTGAATTGAAAGATACCGATATACAAATCTTAAAGGATTGGTCCATGAAACAATCGCATCTTCCAAAAATTTTAGATATTGAATATGTATTATTCTTGCATAGTAATTACTATCGTATCGAGGCTGCTAAGAATACTATCGAAGAATATTACACTTCCAGGACTCACATGCCAGAATTTTTTTCTAACAGAGATCCACTTGGAACGAAGCAATTGCGAGAGATATTTAAAGTTACGTAAGTATATTAAATATTTAAAATATATCCATACATTCATTATATTTTAACAATAAATAATGCTAACAATTTAATGGGTTCTGATATAATTTTCATATATATCAAGTATATATAAAGTCTTATATTTAAACGTATCTTTATTTGTATTTGTTATAAAAATATAAAGGACTCTTGATATTAAACAAAAGTTTACATTAGTGAAGGGCACGTAAGAGTAGAAATTTTTTTTCTTGAACAAAGGATTAATTTTTGAAATTATGTTCGGTATTATGTAATTAAAGATTAATTGTTTGATACTATATTTGTTCTTCCTTTATTCAAGAAAAAAAATTTTAATTCTTACGTACTCTTTACTGAGGTAAATTTTTTATTTTTATTTGTCTAAAACATCCAAGTAGTCTAATCATCTAATTATATGTTAAACAATGTTTTCTTTTAAAAAGGGCGCAGATGACATTATCAATGTTAACGAAGGAAGGCTATAAAATTGTTTATACGAGATTGATAGATTATGAACCATCACGTTTTGTTTATAATGATGTCATGAAATACTTTTCTATGGTAGTCGACTTGTGGTTGTACACCGAAGGGACCGCCAAAGGCCATGTAATTGTTATAGACATGACGGGTGTTACTTTTGCTCATGCTGGCCGTCTTAGTCCAATGGGGATTAAGAAATATCTTTATTATTTACAAGAAGCTATGCCAGTCAGACTTAAAGGTTTGCACTTTATTAACACCAATGCAGTAATGGATATCATTTTATCGATGATGAAACCGTTTATGAAGAAGGAGTTAATGGATGTGGTAAAAACAATAAAAATATTTTATATTAAATATAAAGATATTATGTGTAAATTAATTAAATATCATATAAATATTAAATATAAAAATACATGTAATATTTTCATACATAATTTAAAAATCGTTTACTAACGACTTCTAAATCTTAATGTTTCTAAAAATAAAAATTTAGAGGTGTTTTTTTTTTTGTATAAAATGGAAACTTTTTTGAGCTGAGAAACCGATTAAAAAAAATTTTTTTTTGTGTCAGTTTTATACATACATACATACGTGTATATAATTTTATTAAATTGTTAAAAATGAATTTACTTATTTAAACATCTTATTGCTCTCCTCTTAGTCGTTTTAAATTATATTAAGTTAAAACTTAATTATAAAAAATTTCATATTAAAATTAAAATTGCAAATTAAATAATAAAATAAATAACGATAATCCTTTTTTTAATCGTAAGAAAAATAAATTCAACATACAATCTAGAGATACGGTAGTGTATCGGTACTAAGGCGGCGACACTGCCGTGTTACTTTACGCTAGCCGGTGAATTGCAGAGATTGAGTTATTATTTCACACTTAAAATATTTTTAGTACACTGACGAAAAATTTATTAAGTTTTAATAAATAGTTCTTTGAATATAGTCCTAGCGGAATATTTACGGTAAATATTTAGATAAATGGAAGAAATGATAGTTAAATCAAATCGGGTATGTTAAGTTAGCACCCCAATTATAGTACTCAGGAGTTCTGATTAGAGTTCCCACTTCCTTTTGACGAGACGAAGAGTTCCCTATAGTTAATAACAAGAGTTTCGCTCAATGAACATTTTTTTTACATTTTTTAAAAATGGGGTGCTAACTTTTTATCGAATTTCGAGGTGGAATAGTTCTGAGCGGCTTAATAGCTTCAATTTGCGATTGCCTAGAGTTCCTGATATGTAAAAAAAATTTTCGAATGATAAAAAAAAATTAAAAATTTTTGAAAAATTAATTTTTAGATACAATAGTTCTGATGATAATTCCTGCTTCTTTTTGACGATACGAAGAGTTCTCTATGATTTTTAATGACATATGCGCTTAATAATCATTTTTTAATAATTTTTTAAAAATGGGGTGCTAACTTTTTAACGAAATTCAAGGTCGCATAGTTCTGATTAGCTTAACAGAACTATTTTGTGAATACTTAATTTTTTTTTAATATTCGAAAATTTTTTTTACATATCAAGAACTCTATGCAATCGCAAATTGAAGCTATTAAGCCGCTCAGAACTATTCCACCTCGAAATTTGATAAAAAGTTAGCACTCCATTTTTAAAAAATGTAAAAAAAATGTTTATTGAGCGGAACTCTTGTTATTAACTATAGGGAACTCTTCGTCTCGTTAAAAGGAAGTGGGAACTCTAATCAGAACTCCTGAGTACTATAGTTGGGGTGGGTGCTAACTTAACATACCCAATCAAATCAATTCTCATATCTAATATGTTTACATTTATTAAATATTCCGCTAGGGGACTATTCATATAAATATTTATTAAAATTTAGTAAATTTTTTTTCATAATATACATATGAATGATATATCTTACATAATATATTTTCGACATGTTTTCAGTTACACATTCATACTAGTCCGAAAGACTCTCTAGGAAAATTTATACCATTGGAAGCATTTCCATGCGATGTAGGTTTAGACGGGAAAACTAGACCATGGAGTGAACAACAGGAAGAGCAATTACAAAAACTAGAGAATCATCGTGAATGGTTTCTACAAGACGAAGTCACGAGTCGTGTAAATGAAGCATTAAGAATAAATAAAAGCAAGACGATAGACATGTTTGGAGTCGAAGGAAGTTTTAAAAAATTAGATATAGATTAATTTGTTTAATTTTTATAGCGAAGACGTAAACATATAAAATATTGCTTAGGTGTGTTTTGATTATACACAGTATTTATCTAAATATATCATTTTTATATATCTATGATTGTAAGAAGTAAGTAAAAATTAAATTTATTTATAACAATAGAATTAATAATGTAAGCAATTTTACCCAAAATTTCATTATAGTTCATTCATTGGCAATTGATAATAATTTTCTAAAAACTAAATATATTTGTTCCTATGAAAAATTAAAATTAGGTTTAAAAAATATATTGTGTGCACACATTTAGGTAGGACCATCTGGATTTTATTATTAAAAGTAGTTATATAACATTAATGTTTCAACAAAATGTATTTTCTGTTTATAATTGGCGCAATTTAAAGATTTCACATATTTTTTTTTTAAATGAATATTTTGATAGTTTGGAAAGTAAGTTTGTGGAATAGGTTTGGAATAGTTATTATTATTTGAAATATATATATATATATATATATGTATATATAATTACTATTTTGATAGTTTGAAAAGTAGGTTTAGAATAAGTTTGGAAAAGAGTAAGAGTTATACCACCGAGGTAATGGTTTTTGATTGGTTGCCATCATTTGCAATAGCCAAAACAAGTGGAATAGCCAAAAATTACGTTGTACATACACAGTACGTTAAGTTAGGTATAAATGCACTTTATGAGTCTATAAGAATTGTTAGGTACTAGTGATAATCATGTATTAATGTATTAATACATATGTTAATATTAGTTTCAATTATATAACTCTAAAACTATAAACTTCCAAAAAATTGTCAATGAAATAAAAAGGCAATTAAGAGTCAATATTATATGTGTGATCTAATAAACCATTTAATATATTACAAATTAAAATAAAATAAAAATAAACTAAAATTCACACTATAAATGCGCACGCAATCAAAAGTCAAAACCATAACGTTTCGGCTGCATATTCGAGCCATCCTCAGATGTACATACAAATATTAATTGACGCAGTAAAACATCTTTAGTTAACGCAGTAAAAAAAATATAACAAGAATATAACTATAAACTTCCAATTATAGAACTCTACGTAGATTAGAGTAAGTATGATTTGTGTCAATGTGCCATCTGAAAGTAAAAACGAAATCTGAGGTGACGTATCTGAAAATCTGTTTTAAATTTATACATTTTGGATTTTGCATCGCGATGTCTCCGTTCACAGAGCATGTAGAAAAAAATAAAAGCACTTTTATAATACAATCTGAGCGGTGGCTATCGATTGAGAGTATGTAGAACAACTCGGTTCAGCCGTTATTGAGAGCTAATAATCTTTATTGTTTGTAACTCGCTGACTCACGTAAAAAAGAGCACGAGTCATTTCCGCGTCTGCAGATATCAAATTTTATTGAAATCCGAATATATTATAATGATATCCATCTATCCGACTGAATAGTAAAAAAGTACCCAATAATACCGATTACCGGATATTGTCTGGATATCTGCTGCATCTCTAGTATTAATCTTTATATTAACTAATATTTAACATTTTATAATATGTGTCTTAATTCCAAGTATAATTTAAATCTTTAAATATTATGTCAAATATTAAGTAAATAAAAATCACTAACATCTGGAAGTAATTATAAAATTGCAAAGTCATTTCTATTACGTCCATAATTTTTTTTTAATTACATATATAACGAAACTTGTTTTATTGGAAGTCTTGAACTTTGACATTTTAATTGACACTAGAATTTTACGATACACGATCTATCAAGTGCGATGTGTGTGTGTGTGTGTTATGAAAAATTGAGAAGTTTATTTTAATTGTGTTTTTTATCATTACAAATCTTAATAATAAACACAATTATTAGACGCGATTTGATTGCAATTTAATTCAGTATACCAGAAAACTAAAAGAAATTAACGTAGAAAATATGAAATGTATCATAAAATGTAATGTATTATTTCTATTAATACATTTCGTGTCTACTACTAATGGCCTACATGCTTAACTTTCTTTTAGGTTGTCTGTAATATTTTGAATGTAGTTGTCACATATAATGTACCATCGGTACATGCGGTCTGAATGGACATCAGTCAGATAAATATATATTTGCTGGATATGGAAAATGTCTTAAGGTGTTAAGGTTTATATAACACAATATAATTGCGGTATCTCCAAGAAATGCAATTAATAATAGTATAAATGTTCAAGTGATTATGTATTGCAATATCTTTTTTGTTATTTAGCTAATAATACTCAACTTGTAATATTTTGAATCATGATGTTCATAGCGCGATTCTGACTACAGAGTAGAATATTTTGGTCTTCGTGGAGCGCAATATGAAAGTAATCGTTCTCGGCGCGTCGAACACTTGAAACACTCGGACATTCTCTTTTAGAAATCAGTATATAATTGACTTATCGCGTGTGTAGTAGCTATATTCTGTGCTGTGTTTGTAGGACAGAGATTCACCAGTGAATAATCGATTAAACAACAACTGTTCAAGGTTAATTAATATAATTTATTTTTTCTAACTAAATATATTATTTCAACTTCCGTAAATTGTGAATTAAATGTATTATGGTAATTATGGAAAGTGCACTGTTTGAATTTATATAAATAAAAAACGACTCTCGGTATAATATCGTTGAAATAATATGTAAAAAAATAAGTAATTTTAATAAATAATCACGTTTTTGCTCATACAATTAATAATTCTATTATTAATTTTATTTATACATATTATTGTGTTTTTGAATTCAAATATGTGTCTAGAGGAAGAAGGAAGAAGCGTATAAATATGGAATTAAGCTATATATGAAATGCTAAAAGGTTTTTAATTTTCCAAGTACCCCCCATGTTCGAGTGATAACTTCATAAATTGATAAAAGGTTACGCCGTTTGTCAATTAAATAATATATATTTCTGTCATTTTACCACGTTTTCGACGAATCTATTATTTTTAAATGTATACACAAATTAATATATATGTATATAACATACGTATACACGCACGCACAAACACATGCATGTGCTCTTATTATCTACATTAATCTGTTATATATGTGACATGGTGAAAGGATGTACCATATGTATCCTTTCACCATGATGTGACATATACGATGTCATATAACGTTATATAATTATAGAAAAAAATAATTAAAATTTTCAAGGAGTTTATTCTTGTATATCTATTATAATTATTAAAAAATAATACTTGCGATAATTACTTTATGATAGATTCAATTTTATAGCTTTTACAGATTATTCTCACATCTGGAGACACGGTAGTGTCTCAGCGCTAAGCCAAGCGCCGCGGTTATATAATACATTAATATATCAGCATATTGCTCTATCAGCTAACTCGTAGACATTTTTCTAATAAGTAAAGATATGATTAAGTACTACTGATTAACTACTGATCGGACCTACTAAAACACAGTTTAAAATAATGTTATCGATTATATATAATCGGTTTTATTATTTATTAGTAATATTTTTTAATTAATTACAAAGTAGATGTTTTTTTATGATCATATATGTGTATATTTCTTTCGCTTCTTTGTACGATTGTATATATTTCTTTTTCGAAGCGAGTATTTTTCAGAAAGAATTATAAACGATGACAAATTTATAGGCCGATCAGAGAAACGATGTCACTACCAATTCGATATGTCAGTATAGAAGAACAGTGCAAACAGAATCCGCAACTCAAAATGTCAGATCTGCAAATTTTGAAGAATTGGATGGAAAAGCAACCTCATCTGCCACGAGTCGAAATGTTATATCTCATTTTATTTTTGCACAGCAACTATTACCGCATAGAACCGACTAAGAAGACGATAGACAATTTCTATACCATAAGGACACTTTTGCCGGAAGTGTTCTCTAATAGAGATCCAATTGCATGGAAAG
The DNA here is from genome assembly GCF_001594065.2 of Cyphomyrmex costatus. Lineage (NCBI taxonomy): Eukaryota > Metazoa > Arthropoda > Insecta > Hymenoptera > Formicidae > Cyphomyrmex > Cyphomyrmex costatus. The sequence goes on along the minus strand of NW_017276477.1, from coordinate 222,216 downwards.
AATTGCGAAAAGCTTTCTCTATCATGTAAGTTAATTTGCCAAATTATTAAAATTAAATTTATTAAAACTAAGTATCTCATTAAAGTTTATATCAGAATATTGGAAAAAAATTCTTTCAATAAGGGCAGCCGTGCCATTAGAGCGAAAAACCAAGGAAGGATATGTAATGACATTTAACAAATTTCTCGATTCGAATCCAAATAAATTCGACTATTACGAATGTATGAAATATTTGCTTATGACATGCGAAGTACAAACTGTGTTGGAAGGTACCAACGAGGGATTGGTTATTATTTTGGATGCAACCGGCCTGTCTTTTAGTCATATCGCTAGTATTAACTTAATGGGATTAAAAAAAGTTTTATTTTACGTACAAGAAGCTGCTCCAGTTCGATTAAAGGCTTTTCACATACTGAACACTATACCTATAGTAGATACGCTACTGAATCTGATAAAGCCATTTTTGAAGAAAGAACTAATGGATCTTGTAAGTCTTGTAAAAGACATATGTCATACACATATGTCATACATATATTAAAGTCTTTCTTTTTAAAAATATATATGAAATATATATATATATATGAGATGTGAATAGACATTTATTATTTTAGTTGCATTTTCATTCGAGTATGGAGACTGTGAAGAAATTTCTACCTATTGAAGCTTTACCAAACGAGTATGGTGGAAAAGCAGGACCTATTGAAGAACTAGCTACTAAACACATTAAATTACTGGAGGAATTTCGTGATTGGTTTCAGTATGATGAAGTTTATAGACGAGTGAACGAATCTTTGCGAGTTGGCAAATGTGAAAGTACAGAAAACTTATTTGGCGTAGACGGTAGTTTTAAAAAGTTGGAGCTAGATTAATCAACTTAAACTTAAATTTTTTCAGAAAAATTTTAATAATCTTCTATACATTCGCTCTCTCTCCCTTCTCTCTCTCTCTCTCTCTCTCTCTCTCACTTTCTCCTTTTTATTCTTTTTCCTCTCTCTTCTTTTCTTTCAACAAATACAAAATAGTACAAAAGCATCATATATTTTTATTTAGTAGTTCTTTTATTCGTTTAGAAATTATATATATATCATATTAAAATATGTAATATATTAATACGATACAAAAGAAGATTTGTATAATATAATTCAATTATCAAATTATCTTAATAATCATATTACCTTGTAAAATACAATTTGTACAAATAAGTTCGAGAACTTATTTTAATAAATTCCACAAATAATTGTTAACTTAAATGAAAGATTATCATTTGTTACATGTATATATCCTTATTATACTTGTTCGTTCTTTTATCTTTTAATTTTTAATTAAGAGTGGGTATTAACGCAAAAATCAACTACCAATAATTTTTTTTACAAAAAAATAAAAAATGTATTTTTATGTTATTTTTAATGTTAAATTGAATAGTAAAAATAATGGTGTAAATTAATAAACAATTCTTATTCCATTATATTAAAAAAGAAATTTTACAAATATATACATTATATCGTAAAATCTATATCCTTATTTATACGTATAGATTATTCGTCATGTAAATCTGTAGAAAGAAATTAATCAAAAGGTTAAACTTAGTCGTAGATAATTTTTAAAAATAAATTTTTAGTTTTTAACGTATAAGAAATTGTTTTGTGAGAGTGAAAGTTTCTTTATTCTGTGACCCGTATTCAAAACGCGCTTATAACGGTATTAACGCGCTACGTGCTATATGTTTTATATGTTACGCATACTATAAAATTTCAGAGATAAAGCGTGCTTTTATCGATAAGAACGCATTTTCAATACGATCCTATATGTATACATATATTGTAGGATATGTATAAAATTTCAGATTTCTTATTGATCTTCCTTTGTAAATTAGTTGGGCGATTTTAATGACTTATTACATATATAAACAAATTAATTTTTTCATGTCGATTTTTTAATTAAGCGTTCTTCGTATTACAAAGAAGCGCTACTGAAACCTTGGTGCGTATATATGTGTGTTGCAATTATATAATGCTCATAGAAATTATGCTTATCATGACGCATAATTTTTCGCACGCCAATCTATTAAAATTGACATTTATATAATACAAATTAATCTCGTGTACAATAGAAAATCGGTTAGAGCAGTGTTTGCTGAGTCTCCGAATTATCCGATACCTATAGCTTCAGCTTATAATAAAAAAATATCGTAATTATTAGTAATTCTTCTATCATTATAATATATGCTGTATTACAGAATATCGTAAGAATTATTGATGAAATTATGTCACTATAACAGAATAGTAATATCAATTCTATTACACTAAACAATTTTAGTGACTTTAGTGTTGAAGACTAAAAGACATGTTAGCAAATAATACATGATTTTGATACTTCTTTTTATTAAAAGAAATTGAAATTTTTTAAAAGGAACGTGACTGAAATTTTGCGATGTTTTGTATGTTAGAGGTATCTATTCGTAATATCACTCAAGCGAGCAAAAAACAAAAAATAAAAATGAAGCACGAGCGATTATTTATTTGTCTAGATTAGGCCGGTATTCATAGTCAGTTCTTATATTCAAGACCGTCTTAAGTTCAGTCTTGAGGAGTTCCGAACCAATCAGAGGCCGGTATTCATAGTCAGTTCTTATTTGAAGACTGTCTTAAGTAATGTCTTAAGATGCTAAAGCGGCCCTCTGATTGGTTCGTAACTCTTCAAGACTGAACTTAAGACGGTCTTGAATATAAGAACTGACTATGAATACCGACCAGAGGGCCGCTTTAGCATCTTAAGACATCACTTAAGACATTCTTGAAATACGAACCGACTATGAATACCCGCCATAGTCTAGAGGATCTTGCTGTAGTATGTAATAAGATCCAAGGCAACCAAGAGCAACTAGTTTTTAAAATGTTACGAAAGAAACGTAAACTATACAATATACAAAATTCAAATAACTTATATAATTAGAAAGGACTAGTAAGAGTCTGATAATTAGAAACACTTTCATAAATGATCAGTTATCACCAATTTAGAAGAAGTGTTCCAACGTATATGATTACGATGTTCTGCAATACGTGTTTTCAATTGCCTTCTTGTCTGTCCTATGTATATTGCGTCACAATCGTTGCAATTAATTTTGTAAACCACATTAGATTTACAATTTGGAGTTAAAGGATCTTTGTGTATCTTGATTGTATTTATGTATAATTTATTTTACGATGTATTTGCGTAAATACATCAAGATACACAAAGATCCATTAATTCCATATTGTAAATCTAATGTGGTTTACAAAATTAATTGCAACGATTGTGACGCAACATTCATAGGATAGACAGGAAGACAATTGAAAAACACGTATTGCAGAACATCGTAATCATATACGTTGGAACACTTCTTCTAAATCGGTGATAACTGATCATTGAATATTTATGAAAGTGTTTCTAATTATCAGATTCTTACTAGTCCTTTCCAATTACATAATTATCTTTTTGAAATTGAGTCTTATACTTAACTTTTATTCAAAGAACTTATATATCTCTTTCACCGAAAAAATCGTATTCTGTATTTGAGAATAATTCCGTTTAAATTAAACTTAATATACCTCTGTTTAAAGCTGTTCTCTAATCGAATATTCTAAAACATTTAGAATTTAGAAAATTAAAAATACACAGAATTATATATAAATAGATTCATATACATACATACATACATACATGCATGTGCGTGCGTGCGTGTTTGTGTAAAGATTGAAATATATTCTACTCCACAATAAAGGAGAGAATATTTAAAATAATTAGAATATCTTTTTTTTTTTTGTTATATTAGAGGAAAATCCTCTAATTTTTATAATATATATACTTGGCGCTTATTTTAGTAGAAAACATTCTGTAATTTAGTCGGATATACTGAAATCTAGAATACAATTTTTCGGTGTTGTCTTATAATATTATAAGATTTTAAAATTAATCTACATTGATAAAAACGAGCATAAACGGAATACTTTACATAAAATATAAGGTGTTCCGCTTATGCTCATTTCTATCAATGTAGATTAATTTTAATCTCGATTTCAATGAACTCTTCATATCTTTTTCTAAGAATTAAAATTTTTTGAATTAGAAAAAGATGAAGAATTATAGCTTGACCAAAATAAAAATTAAATTACATTGGTAGAAATAATACCACTTGATTTTACTTTCTAATTTGGTAAAGATAGTTCCACTTGCATTTTTAAAAATAATAATACTTGAGATTTCATTTTTTAATTTAGTAAAATAGTACCACTTGGATATTACTTTTTCATTTGGTGTAGAATTATTTGGTAGAATAGAATTTAACTTGGCGTCGACTATTAATATCAAATCTTTTATATAAATGATACATGTCATTAAAATTAAATAAATTATAAGGATAACATCATCTAGGTTTTTAAACATGATTGATATCACCTTGCATTGTCTGAGACTTCAAAAAAATTAAATAAAAAATTAATAGTTACCAATAAAATGTAACTGAATAAAGTTAAAAAGTTAAGATTCTAAAATGTAACTAAGTTAAGTTAAAATTAATTAACTTTTTTTAACTTAACTTTTAGCTTTTTAATTTAACACTACTCTGTTTTTTTGCCAAATACAACATTATCAAACAAAATATTGTTTAATTTGAGAATTCATATTGATAGAAAAATGTTTATAATTTGTACTTATTTGAGTATTTACATAATTGATTTTAACTTCAAAATTCACATCACAGGCATGACAGTAGTGAATTCCATTTAAGTGCGCATAATTAATTCTCCAATTTTCCCTCATTAGCTAAACATTTCATTAAAATTATTTCACTCAACATTTGATAACTATATCTGAACTCTTTTCAGTATGTCTTATTACTTATTAGCGTAATATAATTTTCTGCACGCTAATAATAAATACTATTTTCACATGGCATTCATTTTCTTATAGTCACTTTAACAAGTCTAACAGATTCGTGAAAATGTGACTCTTCTTTTGTACAAATGTTTTAAAAAATGTGTATAGTCACGTCTAATAGAGTATAAAATAATCACTAAATGTGGATTCGTATAGTATATTTATCTGTGTAAAATCAATATTTCAAAAATTCCATATTTATATGTATTATATTGTTTTAATCCATATTTTTTAATGTTCGGTAAATGTGGAAAATTTTTGTAAGTATTTGACAACTGATTATATATTTATGTAACAAAAAATATTACTTCTAATATACATTGCTATAGTAATTGAGATTATAACAATAGACAACTTTCTTACAATTTGTTTATTTTACATTAGTAGTAAGTACATTAGATTCTTTTTTATTTATTTATGTGTATCTATGTGTAGTATATAATTTTTGTTACGCGTAATATTGAGAAATGCTTGTAATAAAACCGTATATCCAACATTCGTTGCTGGATTGCATGTTTAGCTCATTTTTGCTGATTGCGAAAACTGTGTAGTGTGTGTATAAAATATAATTTCAGCGTACATTTCCTATTCATCACGAAAATGAGACGTTATGTGCATTAAAACGTACTCGGTTGTCACGCAATACACTATATTGCCGTTTCGTTGTCGGTTAGCTTAAAAAGTATATTATATGAGCATGCTCAATCAGTATTCTTCAAGACATCGAATTGAGTTATCAAACGACATCTTTTTACACAGATAGCCACGTATATTCAAGGTATATGGAATTCATTGTAATACATTATAAATAATAGATATAGTCTATGTTACAGTGTGATAGAGCACGCTTATAATATACGAGTATATTAATATAATTTATTAATTATTCTACTTTATATTATAACTATCTTTCATTATCTGTGGCAATTGTATTTCATACAAAACAAGCTACACAATTTGCAAAGTGCTGGATTAACAAATAAGATTGTTTGATCTTTTAAATAAAATAATTTTATTTATTTTATTATTTAAAAAAGTGGTAATTATGTCATTTAATATAAAGAAAAGTTTTAGTAAAAAATTTTCGTAAATTCTTTTGGTATGTGATAGACCCACAAGATGAGAAGAATAATTTCTCTTTTTTCCAAGTTTTTTTGTAGTTTCCTATACATATATAAAAATTATGATAATTCATATAAACTCAAAAATTATAGAAATCTTCTGAAAATAGAGATTTCAAGCTTTAAAATTCTATTTTTCAATTTAAATTTATTTTATTTTTAACAAAAATATTTTATATATAAGTTTAAGCTATCTAAATCAAATAAACTTATTTGCCAACCGAATATTAATAATAAGCATTTAAATAATTTTTTGTTACGTTTAACGTGATACTTTCAGCTTTGGTACGATGATGGTATGATAATGTAATTAATGGATTTTGTTAAGATAATATTAATGTGTGTGTGTGTGTGTGTGTGTGTGTTTTAAGGTCTTTTTATCTTCATAGGAGTTTAAATTTGAAGTGAACAATGGCTTCAATAAAAGTATCGTTTGAGGAAGAATTGAAGAAGAATCCCGAGTTAAAAGAGTCAGATATACAAATGTTGAGAGAATGGTGCGAAAAACAACCTCATCTGCCTAAAATATCAGACAGCGAATTAGCATTATTTTTGCATAGTAATTATTACCGACTCGAACCGACGAAAACTACTATCGACACCTATTTTACAGTTAGGACTCATGTACCTGAGTTTTTCTCTAATCGAGATCCTATTAATAACAAAGAGTTCAAAAAAGCAGCTGAAACGGTGTAAGTATGTTTACAATATTTTTCTTTATCTTTACTTAATTTGTTATTTTTGTTACATCCCTTATAGATGACAAGGGATGCAGCAATATTTCTCTTTTTTAAAGAAATGTCATGTATAAAGTAGATTTGACCTTATTATCGACAGAACAGACCAAATTTTGGAAGGGACTACTAGAGAAGGTTATAAAATCCTTTATGGAAGACTCCTAAATAACGAACCGTCACATTTTGTTTACAATGATGTAATGAAATTATTTAATATGGTGCTCGATCTATGGCTCTATACGGAAGGAACTTGCGATGGCCATATATTATTAATTGATATGAAAAACATTTCGTTTGGACATGTCGGTCGTTTGAGCCCTATGGGTTTAAAAAAATTTCTCTATTATTTGCAAGAAGGATTACCTGTCAGATTAAGAGGCATGCATTTCATGAATGCTTCACCGGTAGTAGATGCCATTTTGAACATGATGAAACCTTTTATGAAGAAGCAGCTCTTGGATATGGTAAGATATTAAGATTATATTCAATTGTTTCAATATTATGAATTAAAAATGAAAAAATAAAAAAATGAAATTTCTATTGGACACATATTAATTGTTTATTCGTTTATAAATATTGGAACTAGAAAAAGATAAATAATAAAGTAAATCAAAATTAAGGTTAAGCTACATTGATAGAAATAAGCATGTTTATTTAACTTCTTGGAAAAAAAATGCTTGAAATGGAACGTAATTTAATGTAGAAAGAATTAAAATTATATATATATATATATACATTAAACTATGTTTCTACAAATTGTAGTTTCATATGCATACTACAAGTGAAACTCTGGCGAGATTTGTACCGCTGGAAGTTCTTCCGAATGAAGCAGGCGGTCAAGCTGGTCCTGTACAGGAGCTACATAATAAACAAATAAAAAAATTAGAAGATCACATTGCTTGGTTCCAAGAGGATGAAGCTAATCACCGCGTCAATGAATCGCTACGACCGGGCAAAGCAAAGACAGCAACGGATTTATTTGGCGTTGAAGGAAGCTTTAAGAAGCTCGAAATTGACTGATTGAATTAATAATCAGATCTTCTTCAACACATCGCGATATATTTAGTTTTATTTTTAGAATATTATAACAACACTGTTTCCGAAAATAAAAATAAGCAAATCTAATTCATAACCGGTTAACATCAAATATATTCAGGTCTGGCGATTTAGCTTGTCTGTGAGAGTAGAAATTTTGGTCAAAGGGGGACAGCGCGAAATAGGTGATCAGAGACTACTAAGTAATAACCTTTTTGGTAATTATTTAAAATAGAGGAGGCATCCTCTAATGCTGCACATATGTTGTCAAGGTCATAACCTTGAGTAACCTCCAACAGATTTTAGCCATCGCTTGTCCTTCGTTAAAAAGTTATGAACAAAAAAAATTTCAAAAATAACGCCTTATTTCTATACAATATTCGAAAAAAATCATATAAAAATGAAAAGTTCAAGCCATGTTCAAAAGAGGACACTCAAAAATTTTAATCTTTTTATCTAATAATAATATATTATCATGAAAAGTAACTGATATATTATTAATTATAGGTACCAGTACAAAGTGAACATACATAAATTGTATGTAACTTTCGGCCGATTTTCGAATCGCCTCCGCTTTCCGCTGTCCCCCTCACCTCACCGCGCGCGGTCCAAATGCCGCTCGAGCGACATTTGATCTGCGCGCGGGGCGACGGCTAAAACCTATTAGAGGTTACTCAAGGTCAAGGTCATCGATGCTACCTCCCCTATTCTGAATAATTATCATATTGTCAAATAAGACAAGTTCAGGTGCGTCGACTTGAGGTTTCACCATGTGTAAAAGTAAAAGTTGGCGTAGGCAAACTGACAACCAATAAAAAGGTCCTCACAAAATGTGTACACAAACAGCTGTAAGGAATTATTATTTTTATGTTAAAAGAGTTGTTGTCCCTTTCTTTTTCCAAATATATTTGCAATATATTTCTTCAAAACACATACAGTTATTTATAATATATACTTCTTTATTACATATATATACACCTATTTACGCCTTCACAATTCTGTTATGTTTGTTTTTATAACTTATACAGTTGCAACACTTTTACTTTTCCTGCTTATAAATTCATTACAACTTCTACATCCACATTTTGCACAACATCCGAATAAATATGCAGCACAGCCGTACTATTTAACAATAGTTTTAAATCTCTTAAGATCTGAAAAAGATCTTTTCGTAGTACAGGATGTTGCAGGATTTGTAAGCCGGAGTCCTATCATTTTTGTGTATTCTAACACAATTTCTCTCACAGCTATATATTCTTTTAAAGAGTTTACGACATCTTTTACATTTTTTTAATCTCTTTTCTGGGCACTAGTAAAATACCGATCGGGTCGTGAAAGTGACAACCTCATCAAGTTGTAAACATACGACTTTTCATACTTAGTTTAATCAACTTTTATTTTTAATAGAATGTTAAATAATAAATTATTTCATCAAGAAAAATAATATTTATATTCTTCGAATTTTCAAGTATGGAATTTTAAACACGAGAAAAATTTCGAGTATGGAGTACTCCACATCAATCATACGATAGTCGACGCCCATGGGCAAGTTGTTTATTAAGTTGTCATATATTCGATTTTTAATCTAATTCTTTGATTTCTTAGATGTAAATTTCCTTACCAAGCTAAATTTAAACATAGAATTTTCTATGATTCCATATTATAAACGCCAGTCCTGAATATGATAAATATAATATAGTAGTAACAACTTATTGATTAGATTATTGTAGATTAAGCATATAATAGATATATGCATATCACAATAGCATACAAGTTACAGATTTAATTATATTAGACTTATAATTTCACATTTATTTGATTATCATTTCTGTAGTAATTAAAATAATATAATAGTTTAATTCTAAAGATATTGGCAATAAATATTTTATTATTGATTATACGGATAAAATTATGTTATCGTTATTTTATTTTATTACTTCAATAAAGATTAGTATGGGATTGAGTTCTAAATGTTATTACGTTACATTAGAAAACGAATTGATATTGAATTGATATCGATACAATGGCGGCATTCACAGAAAACTAATCAATGTACTTATCAATATTAGTGTATAATAATTCTTTAATATATGATTGGTTCTTGTCTTTAGTTCTTTGCTGGATTTAAGTGTAGTAATCAATCATATTAAAGAATCATTAAACGCTACATGATTAGTTCTTTTTGCTGAACACAACTGATGATTCGACGTCTAATTGGAAGTTATTTCTTGCGGAGTACATAGTGTTATATTTAAATAAAATATGAAGCAAATGTACAATTTTTACTGTATTTAACATATGAATCAGAAACACGAAATTTACCATTATTGTATTAATTTAATTTATAAACTATGAAATCCAATTAAGGCCCGAATGAGAGTGCAGCGTTGTTGTTAGTATGCACAGTAATAAGAAGTGAATTTGTTCAAATTACTTTTTTATTCCGTTAAAATAATAAAATTCAGAACGTTCGACTCTGTTGTAACCCAAGAATGCTACCACGTCTCGCATTTCAGCATAGCAACTAGCTGATAGAAATGCAAGACTATTACCGCAAAGCAACCTTGCAATTCGGCATAGCAACGATTTACGGAAATGTAAGGTTGCAGAATCATCCTCTCCGGGCAACGAGCAACTAAATCGAGTTTCGGTTTTTTTCGATAATACATGATTCCACGATTACGTAGATACCATATTTATGCGAGCAACTAAATCTGGCACGTGTGTGGAGACAGAAGAAAGTACATGAAACGCCATGCGGAATGTCCTTGATAAACACGATGTTTTTCTTCCTTTCCAATGAGCAACTAATTCGATTGTCGGCATTTCTCGATAGTATACGATCTCACGATTACGAAGATACCATAATTATGCGAGCAACTAATTCTTGACACAATGCAGGAACGAAAAATCAGCTGGCGCGAAGCGAACGCAGCGTCGTGATAGGCGGGCAGCCGCCGTTCACGTTTCGGCGGTTTCAGACTTGTTGCAACGAGCAACTAAATCGAGTTTCGGTTTTTTTTCGATAGTACATGATTCCACGATTACGTAGATACCATATTTATGCGAGCAACTAAATCTGGCACGTGTGTGGAGACAGAAGAAAGTACATGAAACGCCACGCGGAATGTCCTTGATAAACACGATGTTTTTCTTCCTTTCCAATGAACAACTAATTCGATTGTCGGCATTTTTCGATAGTATACGATCTCACGATTACGAAGATACCATAATTATGCGAGCAACTAAATCTGGCACGTATGTGGAGACAGAGGAAAGTACATGAAACGCCGAGCGGAATGTCCTTGATAAACACGATGTTTTTCATACTTTGCAATTAGCAACTAATTCATGTTTTATTATGATTTGGCAGTACTTTTATTAAGTGTTTTTTTAGTAACAATATTATATGACCGAATAATTTTCATTTGGTGTAGTGAAACTTGCAGCGCGGTCCGTTTAGGTTCCTGTGACGCGCTCGCAAATATTGATTTTTGCGTTAAAAATATTAATTTTCGATACTATCTTGGAGCAACTAAATAGCAACTAAATCTGGTGTGGTTTATTTCATTGTAGCAGTACTGTATCTATTTTTTTTATTATGGGGGATCCAGCTTAATATTAACCTGGACCCACCCCTTTTTTTAAAAAAATGCTTCTAAACGGCTGGAGCAACTAAATTAATTCTTGGGCAGCTAATTAGCAACTAAAAAGCACTAGATTTTCGCTGGTGGGGGATCCAGTTTAATAGGGGTTTTGCTGAGGACAGTTACGACTATCAGTCAACTAATCTTTAAATATTATATTTTACGAACTGTCAATATTCTTTTAGATTCGCTTTAATAGTATTTTGCTGTGTAATGTAATCTTCGATACGCCATATATTTTCACGTAACACTATGTGTATTTCTTATAGTCATTCTGTTAAATTAAAATGTAATTTTTCTTTTGTTACACAAATTCTTTTAAAAATGCGAATAGTCACGTCTATAATAATAGAGTATTAATAATCATTAAATATATATGCATATATATATATAATATGTAGATTTGTATAATATATTTTATAATATAATATATTATAAAGCCAATATTCCACAACGTTTTATATTATTATTATAATTTATTTTTGAACATTGACGAGTATAGATGTTGATAATTTCTATAAATACAATTGATACGGTTGACTATATGCATATATATACTATATAAATATATGCAGCAAATAAATATTATTGATGCTGTTATATTGGTATAACAAATTATTTACAACATATTATAACAGCAGGTTTATTCATATTTTGTTTTTATTTTATAAAAGCATATTAATTTTTTTATTAACTTAAATATATGTTTTTATTTTCATATTTTAGAAAAATGTACGTAATAAATCCATATATCAGACATTTTAGCTCAAAAATTACATGTTTTATTTTCAATGATTTGGAAAACTATGTAAAATGTCTATAAAATGGAATTTCAGTGTACGTGTTCCGTTTATGACAAAAATAATACGTTGCATTCGTTAAAAATATACTCAGATGTCATGCAATACTCGCTTATATTGCTACTTTGCAGTTTAAAAAGTCTATTATATATTACAGCAAATCTCATTCAGTATTTTTCAGATATCGGATTAAGTTGCCAAACGGAATCTTTCCACATACAGATAACTACACATATTCAAGGTAAGTGGAATTCATTGAAATGCATTTCATTAATCATATTAATAATACTAGTATGCCAATAACAAATAATGTATCTATGTAGTCTGTACTGTAATATGATAAATGCATATTTACAATATATAATCAATATAAATTATTCATTATTATACTTTAGTATTGTACAATTATTGATTGACGATTACATTTTATGTAAAATAAACTTATTAAATATATTTACCTAAGAAACACTCAAATAAATTCATTAATACATTTAATGAGATACATTTAGCTTTGCTATAATTTAATGTAGTTGATTTTGTTAACATTATTGATGTTGAGGTCTTTCCATTTCTCTAGGAGTTTATATTCAAAGTACATAATGGCTTCAATAAAGCTAGTACCGTTTGAGGAAGAATTGAAGAAGAATTCCGAGTTAAAAGAATCAGATGTACAAATGTTGAGAGAATGGTGCGAAAAGCAGCCTCATCTGCCTAAAATATCAGACAGCGAAATAGCATTATTCTTGCATAGTAATTATTATCGACTCGAACCGACGAAAACTACTATCGACACCTATTTTACAGTTAGGACCCACGTACCTGAATTTTTCTGCAATCGAGATCCTATTAATAACAAGGAGTTCAAAAAAGCAACTGAAACGGTGTAAGTATATATTTATGATCTTTCCTTTTCTTTTTCAATTATTAAATTATTTTCGTGGCATAATTGACAAATTACGGAGTATGTTAAGTTAGCACCCCAACTATAGTACTCAGGAGTTCTGATTAGAGTTCCCACTTCCTATTGACTAGACGAAGAGTTCCCTATAGTTAATAACAAGAGTTCCGCTCAATAAACATTTTTTTTACATTTTTTAAAAATGGGGTGCTAACTTTTTATCAAATTTCGAGGTGGAATAGTTCTGAGCGGCTTAATAACTTCAATTTGCGATTGCCTAAAGTTCCTGATATGTAAAAAAAATTTTCGAATGATAAAAAAAAATTAAAAATTTTTGAAGAATTAATTTTTAGATACAATAGTTCTGATGATAATTCCTGCTTCTTTTTGACGATACGAAGAGTTCTCTATGATTTTTAATGACATATGCGCTTAATAATCACTTTTTAATAATTTTTTAAAAATGGGGTGCTAACTTTTTAACGAAATTCAAGGTCGCATAGTTTATGCGACCTTGAATTTCGTTAAAAAGTTAGCACCCCATTTTTAAAAAATTATTAAAAAATGATTATTAAGCGCATATGTCTTTAAAAATCATAGAGAACTCTTCGTATCGTAAAAAAGAAGCAGGAATTATCATCAGAACTTGTTCTGATCAGCTTAACAGAAGTATTTTGTGAATACCTAGAGTTCTTGATACATAAAAAACATTACTTACATATCAGAAACTCTAGGCAATCGCAAATTGAAGCTATTAAGCCGCTCAGAACTATTCCACCTCGAAATTCGATAAAAAGTTAGCACCCCATTTTTAAAAAATGTAAAAAAAATGTTCATTGAGCGGAGCTGTTGTTATTAACTATAGGGAACTCTTCGTCTCGTCAAAAGGAAGTGGGAACTCTAATCAGAATTCCTGAGTACTATAGTTGGGGTGCTAACTTAACATACCCGGGACTTACGAGTACCTATATTATATCCAATAAATAGAATACAGGAATATTTCTCTCGTAAATTTTGCATGTATATATTATATATGTGTATATTAATATACACACATATAATATATACACGCAAAATTTACGAGAGAAATATTCCTATATTCTATTTATCGGAAGCTACATATAGATATATATAAATTTATATATAATCTAAAATTCATATATTATCTATTTATAAAATAGATATATATAAATAATATAATATAAGTTTATATTATATATATACATACATACAGTATATATATAAATAATTTTTCTGTATATATTGCGCTTTTCTATTAATATATTTTATTTTATTTTTTGACTATCTTACATATTTGAAATACTTAACTGACTCTTATGTGTCCTTCTAACATTGCTTTGTTTTATAATTTATATAAATAATCTTATTATCGATAGAACAAATATAATTTTGGATGGAACTACTAGAGAAGGTTATAAAATCATTTATGGAACACTCTTAGATGACGAACCATCACATTTCGTATACAACGATACTATAAAATTTCTGAATATGGTGATTGATTTATGGCTCTGTACGGAAGGCACTTGCGATGGTCATATATTATTAGTCGACATGAAACCCGTTTCTCTTGGTCATGTCGGTCGTTTAAGCCCCATGGCCATGAAGAAATTCCTTTATTATCTACAAGACGGATTACCTGTTAGATTAAGAAGCTTTCATTTCATGAATGCTTCTCCGGTAATAGATCTTATTTTGAATATGATGAAACCTTTCATGAAAAAGCAGCTCTTAGATATGGTAAGATTAAAATCATTATCACATATCAATTGCAGGTCAATTGTTCAACCCAGTATCCGGAAAAAGATTGAAATAGATTGAAATAGATTTATTTGGTTATTGCCAAATCCAATTCTTTCTTTTTTGAATCCATTTCAATCCATTCAATTTTTTTAATCTATTTTAATCCATGACTTGGAATTGAAATTACGAGATTCCTATACCTTTTAATAAAAAAAAAGTTTCGCTAAAAAAATAAACCACGTAATCCGTTTTAATACCTGACGTTGTATTAAAATGACGTAATTGCTATGCTTTCAGTCCAAAACAGATTCAAGAACCTTAAATCAAGGGATGGCCTTATAATAGGTGATCTTATTCTTTTTAAGAACAAATTTCGCGAATCATGAATCAATTTTCATTTATGACACAGGTACAAAATTATACATTTCTACTTCAACAATGCATAAAGATTTTCTATCCATATGAATAGAAAATTATTCAATTTTACTATATTTAATTCCTTTCTATTCATATGAATAAATCAAGAATTTTTATTCAAATGAATTAAAATAGATTAAAAATTTTCAATCTATTTCAATCCCTTTTCGGATACTGGAAATAATACGTTATTATAAAATAATAAGAAAACGAAAAAATGAAAAATCAAATTCCTATTTGATTAATTGTTTCAGAAATACCGTAATCTTTTTACGATATAACTTTAAGTACATTATTAATTATTATGTTTTACTCTTAAATTTTCTTATTTCCGTTTCTAAACTAAGTATTGTATATATTTCATTTTCGTATATACATATATACATATGTATACAAGTAATATACATTTCAATTAGTCATCTTCTTGAAAAAATTACAAAAAGTAGAACGTAATTCGGCGCGAAAAGTGTAAAAATTATTGAATTATGATTCTATAACCCTATAATTCTAGTTTCATATGCATACTACGAATGATACTTTGGAGAAGTTTGTACCTCTTGAAGTTCTTCCAAATGAATCAGGCGGTCAAGCCGGTCCTGTACAGGAGCTACATGATAAACAAATAAAAAAATTGATAGATCACGTTGCCTGGTTTGAAGACGATGAAGCTAATCACCGCGTCAATGAATCGCTACGACCGGGCAAAGCAAAGACAGCAACGGATTTATTTGGCGTTGAAGGAAGCTTTAAGAAGCTGGAAATTGATTGATAGAATAATCATGTTTTGCAACATCGATGGTATTATTTTATATTTGGAATACAATGGTCGTTTTCAGCAGACTCAACTGCGTTCGCTACTATTAGATTATCTAAAAAAAAATATCAATAGCAGCGAGCGTTCCGCAACTGCTGAACACGACCTAACACAGAGTTTTCAAAAATAAAAACGTTAATCTATCTTACGTTTATTATTACACGGAAAGTACAGTTTTGCTACAAAAATCTAAAATATCATTTTTAAACTTTTAAGAGTAACAACTAAAATTTGGCTCTCATCGCATTGTCTAATAATGGACCATTTTATAAATTGTACTTTGATGCAATATTATAAGGAACTAATAACACACTAACTAGACGATTCACTAAGGTTTATGGACTCTAGCTTGCACCGAAATTAACATATTGTCAATTATGCGAGTGAGAGCATACACTTATTATTATTTTATACATATTAATTTTTATATTTTCAATTTTATAAATCCATACATTACCGTTTTGTTTTAACAACTTGCGATTATTATTTCTGTAATAACATTGATAATGACCTAATAGAGGTCGAAAATCTGTTGTCTAATTAAACTATGTAATTTTAACTAAATGACAATTTTTATTTACTAACAATTTTACATTATAACGAATTTTTGGCTCGTAACCCTTTTTCTTTTGTATTATTTTCAAATATCTAAAAATTTAACTAGATAAAGATCTGAAAATATTTTCATTAAGTTTTTAAATAATTATATATTATAGCGCGCACTCAAGATAATTGGTAAAATGTCAAAAAATTTTGCAATATTGCTCATTATGCTTGAACATTTTTTTATAGAGACTTTATATATACTCGTACATATAAAGACTTTAATTATATCCCGTATAACACGTAATATCACAGTAATATTGCAGTAATATTGCAATATACCAGTAATATTATATATTACAGTGCAATATCACAGGAACATTACTGATATATTACACGTTGATAAACAATATTGAAATATTACAGTATTATTGTTGTATTATATCCATTAATATTGTGACAATATAACATCTAAAGTAGAACAAAGTGATATTATATAATCAATAATATATGTTTTTATGATGTCTTATTGACGTTAGAGACGTTATTAAGACGTTATTAAGATGATACAAAATTATACGTACAAAAACAAAGGGTAAGAACAGCTAAAAAGTATTAAAACTAATATTACTTCGATATAAAATACATATTAAGACTTTTAATTGATATATATATTATATATAATAGTACCAGAGAGAAACCTGATAATGGATAAATTATCAAAGTTAATTATTCATTTTTGTCTAATCCACATAATAATATGGAAGAGAGCCATAAAAACGTGGGCATTACTCTATGAGATTTTGGTATACGAAAAAGGTCAGGATGTCCACTCTCAGATTTTTCTCTGCACCTAGTTTCCATAAAATAGACGCGCATTAAGGTGCTGGTGCAACTGATGTAAGCATTCTATTGTATCTATGAAATATATGTTTTGTTGTTGTAAACAAAATTTCTTTTCTTCTCTCAACAAAATTTATAAAATTATAAAAGTTATAAAAGATGTTGACAAAGATATATAATATGTATGACTGGTATTCATGCATAGTCGGTTCTTATTACAATTTACAGATCATCTTAAGTAAATTAATGTCTTAAAATGCTAATATGACCTTTTGATTGGTTTATGACATCTTAAGATTATATTTAAGACAGTTAATGTTCCTATACGTGAGTCATTATTAAAATAGGAGAATTCGGTGCTATAATATTCTCATCATTAGGCGCACAAGGCCTGTGGAACAACAACGATTCCTGTTCTAAGTTAATCAATTTCGTAGAAGTGATTGTTTTGATCGAGAATACATATGCCAAACTTCAAAGAGATATTCGGAAAATTGATGGAGATACAGGTTCTCGTGGAGCAGTTTCATACGCATCGCTGAAGGACAGGGGTATGTTAAGTTAGCACCCCAACTATAGTACTCAGAAGTTCTGATTAGAGTTCCCACTTCCTTTTGACGAGACGAAGAGTTCCCTACAGTTAATAACAAGAGTTCCGCTCAATAAACATCTTTTTACATTTTTTAAAAATGGGGTGCTAACTTTTTATCGAATTTCGAGGTGGAATAGTTCTGAGCGGCTTAATAGCTTCAATTTGCGATTGCCTAGAGTTCCTGATATGTAAAAAAAATTTTCGAACATTAAAAAAAAAATAAAAAATTTTTGAAAAATTAATTTTTAGATACAATAGTTCTGATGATAATTTCTGCTTCTTTTTGACGATACGAAGAGTTCTCTATGATTTTTAATGACATATGCGCTTAATAATCATTTTTTAATAATTTTTTTAAAATGGGGTGCTAACTTTTTAACGAAATTCAAGGTCGCATAGATCTGATTAGCTTAACAGAACTATTTTGTGAATACCTAGAGTCCTTGATACATAAAAAACATTTTTGAAATATAATAAAGTTTAAAAAAAATAGTGGAAATCTTTGAAAATTTTTTTGAGAGTACCGAGTAGTTCTGAGTTGCGTTTCTTATAGTACTCGACGAGTTCTATCGAAAACTGTAAGGTGGAAAAGCGATTGGACCAACGGTTTGCAAGATACAGCGACATTTTGTCAGAAGATCAACAATTTTTAGAGTATATCTCGGAAACCATTGGTCCAATCGCTTTGAGCCCTCATACTTTTCGACAGAACTCACCGAGATCTGTCCAGAATTCTGAACAGAACTACTCGGTACTCCCAAAAAATTTTCCGACGTGGGAATTAGAAATAAATGTTTGGTCAAAAAATTTTTTTGGAGTACCGAGTAGTTCTGTTCAGAGTTCTAAACAGTTCTCGACGAGTTCTGTCGAAAAGTATCAGGACTCAAAGCGATTGGACTAACGGTTTCCGAGATATACTCACTTAAAAAATTGTTGATCTTCTGATAAATGTCCCTGTATCTTGCAAACCGTTGGTCCAATCGCTTTTCCACCTTATAGTTTTCGATAGAACTCGTCAAGTACTATAAGAAACGCAACTCAGAACTACTCGGTACTCTCAAAAAAATTTTCAAAGATTTCTACTATTTTTTTTAAACTTTATTATTCTTAAAAAATGTTTTTTATGTATCAAGAACTCTAGGTATTCACAAAATACTTCTGTTAAGCTGATCAGAACTATGCGACCTTGAATTTCGTTAAAAA